>NC_134362.1:71876736-72200486 GCF_048569485.1 Anomaloglossus baeobatrachus | reverse complement strand
AGTCCAAGTACCTTTGTGAGCGTAAAGGAAATCTGTAATCGAAAATGACCTATTGCTTAAATCAGGTTTTTCTATAGTACAATCAGTAATAAAAACAAAATTTATAAATCTTGCATTTTTCTCACTGGCCTTTGGGGCTTCTTTTAGATTCATGTTTTTTTTGTTTTAGGAAACAACACATGTATATAGCCACAATAGTCAGTGTAAGAAAGCAAGCTATGCTGCTATGTAACTCCAGAGTTATGGAAACAATGACGCTTGCTTTGCCATGTTGTTTCTGTAACTCCCATTTACTTTTGGGGGGTAGGTAAGCCACCATTGTAGCACAGCTATGCTCGTCTACTTTCACAGCCCCATTTCCGGTGGCTGGGAACTAGAAGCAGTTATTCCTGTCTCAGTCATAAAAAGCTGTAATAGGAATTACCCATTAGTTTTGACCTGCAGATTGTACTGAACAGTGTGAGATGTCAGCCGCGGCAGGGAGGAGGGACTCTGAAAGGAGCCATTTCATTTATTTTGTGAAAGATCTGCTTAAAAACTCTTCGTATTTTGTAAATAAAATCGTGATTTAAAAGGTGCTGCTTAATATATTACCTAATAGGTCTTGGTGATAAGCAACGTGTCCTGATTCTTCTGTGCAGAGCATCTTGCAGACTAGAAGATGGTCTGCAGCGTTTACCTGAATTACATTCCTAGCAGTTGCACGATTCCTCTGTGCAGAGCATCTTGCCTTTGGAAATGCTCTGCTGCACCTCCTGAGTTACTGAGTTAGCAGCTTGTTTGATAGTACAGGCTTCCATATTGGTACTGATTGCTCAGGTGTTCCTCCTTACTGGTAATTGCTCAGGCTTCTTAATGAGCATGCACGCTGAGAACTTTACCAGTTGTATTTTCTGGTTCTGCTATTGCCTCTGCTACTGTTCTGGTCTTTGTGTTCTGACCCCGGATTATTATTTCACTCCACTCTGCCTGCTCTCTGTTCCAGTCATGATCTCCTGCCTATTGACCTTGGACCGTTACCTGACCACGTCTCTGTTTTCTCCCTGAACCTATTACGTGCTCTCCTGGATTTCTGACCCTCGGATATTGATCTGACTACGCCTCTGTTTACTCCTTGTCTCATACGTGTCCTCCCGTTACCAGACCCCGGCTTTCATGACTACTCTTCCGTCCATTCTGCCCGTAAGTAGTGACTGCATCACACCACCCAACTTTGCCAAAAAAAAATTACAATCATGACTAACCATATGTTTGAATGTGACAAAATATCTCTGAGTGTAATGACCATTAATCATTTATCAAAAGTAGCCAAATTACCCGCACTTTGGGCTAGGCCATGGTCCAGCTAACACAGGCATTCTCATGTACATATGGCTATGAAGGCTAGTTTTTAGCTGCAGACCATAGCATGAATAATTCAATATATTTCATTGTTCCACGTTGCCATGTTTTGTTGGATGCAATTGTTTTATTGTTTTACCTAATCCAATCATAATATCTCAGTGACGGGCACTCAAGTCTGTGCCGGGGATGTCAGAGCATGTCAGTGATGCCGACGTGGCGCTCCCCGCAGGAATACCATGACAGCAGTAGGGACAAAATGCCCTTTCAAACAACGAATCATGTGGAAAAATCTATTTCCACATAATGCATTTTCATTCTTGAAAATCCCTTTTTCTTCAAGGAGTACTTTACATCACCATGAAATCAACGCGTCAAAGTCAATAGGGACTCGCTGTACCGGTGTAACAAGACATATTCTCATATCTCAATTGTACTTTCAATTTACCTGTGCCCGAAATCCTAATGAATACTCTGGGAACTCTGTTTCATTCACTCAGTTGTATTATTCCGTTGAATAATACTGTAGAAATTCATGGATAATTTTAAAATAAATGAGTCTGTGATCTGTTTCCCAGACAAAATACCCTGAATATAAGAGAATAAGTATAAGCAACAATACCCAACAGGCGCACACACACACACACATTCAGCAATCGAAATTCATCTCATGTGCCTGTGGTCTCCTAACTCTAACTTGATGTTGGGGGTGTGCCAGGAGACCCCCGTGGACAATACAAGGTCAGCTGGCCCCTCTGAGATCAGTTGGCTTGACCAATAAAACATCTATGCTGTTGCAGATTTATGCTTTCAGCAGAATCATTCAGCACTTAGATATAGTGGAAGAATAAACTGTTTAACTTGGGACATACAGCAACGATTATCTTCATAATCAACATAATGGAGGATACAGGAAATAAATGATGCAAACAAAGCAACTGAGAGATCAATGTAGGCTAGAAAAGCTAACACAATACATTGTCTGATCAGCACAGTCCCTCCAGGAAAAGTGTCACAGATATTACTCCAACATTTCTGAGCACCTGCTTGCTGTCATAGGGTATGTGCACACACTGCAGATTTGGTGCGGAAATTGTCTGCATGAGATGTGCCCCTTCTGGCAGAAAAATGACAATGACCCGAAGCATACTGCCAAACTGGTTACAAAGTGGCTTAAGGATAACAAAGTCAATGTTTTGGAGTGGCCATCACAAACCCGTGATCTCAATCCTATTGAAAAATTATGGGCAAAGCTGAAAAAGCCAGTGCGAGCAAGGCGACTTACAAACATGGCTCAATTACACCAGTTCTGTCAGAAGAAATGGGCCCAAATTCCTACCAACTATTGTGAGAAGCTCGTGGAAGGAGATCCAAAATGATTGACCCAAGTCATACAGTTTAAGGCCAATTGTACCAAATACTAATGAAATAGATGGAAACTTTTAACTTTGCATAAAAATAAAAATGCCTTATACCAATCCCTCTCTCTCTCTTTCTCTCTCAATATTCTGGCATTTGACAAATATAAATAATTTTGGTTCCTAATTGACCTAAAACGGGAAAGGTTTATTCTGATTTCATATCAGATAGCGAGAAAAACCTGCAGATGTGTCTTTATAGATAATGTATATAAACCTCTGGTTTCAACTGTATATATACACAGTCTACAGGATATATATATATATATATATATATATATATATATATATATATATATATATACATATATATTCTGTAGACTGTGAGCCCTTGCAGGCAAGATTTTCTTTCTTCCTGTACCAGCCTGTGCATTTAAATGTTCACTATTATTGTGCTTATATTATTATATAATTTTTATATTATATTATTATATACATAAGCACCTTATTATACATAGGGGGCTTATGTATGTATGCCCCCTATGCTCACATGTAAAGTGCCATGGAATGAATGGTGCTATGATAATAAATTATATATATATATATATATATATATATATATGTACCCACACAGTGTTCACCATAAATGAGTGCACCCCATTTGAAATGTAAGATTTTAATCAATATCTCACTGAACACAAGAACAACCTTGTAATCACTAGTGCTGTCCTGTAATTGTACCTTATCATTCTTAAGGGGGCTTTACACGCTACGATATCGTTAATGTTTGATCGTCGGGGTCACATTGTTAGTGACGCACATCCGGCGTCATTAACGATATCGCAGCGTGTGATACTTACCAGCGACCTTAGGCGACCTCAAAAATGGTGAAAATCGTTCACCGTGGAGAGGTCGTCCCAAACTCAAAAATCGGTAAGGGTTGTTTAGCGTTGTGGTTCATCGCTCACGCGGCAGCACACATCGCTATGTGTGACACCGCATGAGCGAGGAACGTCTCCTTACCTGCCGCCGGCCGCAATGCGGAAGGAAGAGATGGGCGGGATGTTTACATCACGCTCAGCTCCGCCCCTCCGCTTTGATTGGCCGGCCGCTGTGTGACATTGAGGTGACGTCGCTGTGATGCCGATCGTCCCTCCCCCTTGAAGGAGGGATTGTTCGTCAGTCACAGCGCCACCGCCGACCAGGTAAGTATGTGTGACGCTGCCGTAGCGATAATGTTCGCTACGGCAGCGATCACAAACAATCGCATGCGCGACGGAGGCGGGTACTTACACGCTCGCTATCGCTACAAATTGCTAGCGATATCGCTACCGTGTAAAGCCCCCTTTACTCCTATGCTTGTGTAAAATAAATATCTGTTGTTGAGTTACCATTGAGTTGCCTTTACTATGCTGTTGCATTCTTGGTACCTATTCACACTTGGCATAGTTGGCAAGATGCAACATTCCAGCACAGAAATGATGGACCAGTTAGTGACCAAGTCCACCACGGGCAGCCTTCCTCTGGGGTCCATGCTTAGCAACCTGTCAAGGTTTATGGGGGACAATTTGTCATTGTGGGACTATCTAGAATGGCTGAAAGCATGTTACGCATCCGCCCTATCATGCTCGCCTTACAGGTGGAGATGACCCTGATGATCTTGGAAGGAGAAGCCCTATGGATGGTTAAGTTCCGACAACCACAAGACTGTGATAAGGTACATAAGGTAAATTAAAATTTTAGAGGACATGCGTGGCGATTCAAAACTGATTTGGGAAATTTGCGTATCTGCTTATTCCATCAGGTTCAGAGGGAAGGAGAGGCAGTGGCCCAGAAAACCTATGGGATCAGCTGAATTGTAGTAGAAGCTCGTAACTTTAAATCCCAGAACCTCAATGATTTGAGGGACGCCCTTCAAGAAGAGTGGGTGCCATGTCTCCACAGACAATAACTCCACTTGTGAACACCATGAAACATCATTTTCAAGCTGAAATTGATGCTCAAGGCCGCATGACAAGTTATTGAGACAGTGACATTTTGTGGGGGGGATATACCCACCAATGTTGTTGGCTTTTGTTTCAATAAATTGTTTAAGATGAGGAAATCACCATTGTATTCTTCTATGTAAATGTGATGATAAAATATAATCGTAGGGTGAACTTTTTACATTTTACATAAATTTCACCCGAGAGCCAAATATCCCTAACTTTTTGTGAGTAGTATATACTATATGGGGTACTCGGTCCCAGGCGGTGTATATCTTGGGAATGTCACTTTGGTGGCCGTTGCCCAGTTCCGTGCCCTGGGCCCTTTTTGTAAAGGGGATATATTTACAGTTTAGATTAGATTAGTGTTCACACGTGACGCCACTTGCGGTTTTGCGGCTATGTGGATGGAGCCACCGCTGCACAATATCCACTACTATGGCTGGTGTTAATGGCAGCCTGGATGCTAGACCCTCCGCAGGCAGGGCTGGGCCCAAGAGGGTAGGTGTAATCATGGGTGCCGGAAGAAGGTAGTCCACACAAGGGTTCAGTGCAACTGGTCTACTCACTTTTGTTGGTGGTAACTGGTCACCCGAGGCCGGCTGGTTTCACCTTCAAGTCTCCTTTGTCCCAGTTCCAATGTAGTAATCTGGTACCTTCTTCCCTGGCACCTGTCTCTGGTTAGTGGGTCCCTGTGGCGTAAAGCAACTGGGGGTCCCCGTCCGGTGGGGTTTCTTTCCACCTCTGTCCGTATGACGGTAGTGTAAACCCGGTGGGGTTGGAGTCTCTGGCCCTGTCCCTGGCTCTCTCTTTGCTACTGAGTCTCGGATTTTTAGGGTCAGCAAGGTCCTTGATGGTCCCCTCGCTGTGCAGGTGTTAATAAGTCAGCTTGGAGCTTCTGCCTGTCCTAGGGTCCTGTACCTCGTCGGTGCGTAGTTCCGGGAGTACTCCACTGTACTCTACCAGCAACTACCCTGTCAACCCCGTGTCAGTCTGTCTCCTCACGTCCACCTTGACTCCTCGACACTCTACTCTGTACTGACTACTCTCCACAGTCTTCCACTCCCACCTGGTCAACTAGTGGACTGGACTGGCTCCATCTCTAGGCGGCCATCCATTGGTCTGACCCTAGCCCTGTACCATTGTATGGGGGACTGTTGGGGAACACTGGCATTACCTGGAGTTTTTGTGTATTACCGGCACTGGTCTTCCAGGGCCCTAGGGTGTAAGCCCTGCATCCTGGTGGGGATGTAGGACCTTTTAGCACCCTGATGGCTTCAAGGGCACTATACACACACATATATATATATATATATATATATATATATATATATATATATATACATATATATATATATATATATATACTGTAAATATAAATATATGTTCACTTACCGCATTAGTTTCATATAAATAAATGTCACAATTGGGTATCAGATGCTAAGTTTAGCCCTCTGGCTCTCTTTGTTCTTTTTATGGGTATAGAGTAAATTGTTAACTCAGTTGTATAAGATAGGCAGATGCCATTAGTGCTGCCACGTGGAGCCCACTGACAACCCTGGCACATTGTGGTGCCAACAAGAAATTATACAAGTGCTGCTGGCATGGGAACCCGAGTATTGGGCAAGCAGCAAGCCAAAATGCCTGCATTTCCTGTCCAGCCGGCTGCGTAGGGAGAGTTTGTACCAGCTCCCGTCAGAGATGCGCTTTTCACAGTCGTGAACATATTGAGCTCCTATTCCTCCTGCTTAATCAGGAACATATCATCTGCCTTGTATCTCCCTCCCACACAGCATCCCTGCTCCCCCCTTCTCGCCCCTGGGTTAGACGCGGAGGGAAATGATGGAGAGATTCGCTTGCCTATCCAGATTAAACCAAGGATGGCACCCTGGACCTCCGGGCCTTGCAGACTCAGAGAACAATGTTAATAAGTCATTAAACCATGTTTACAAAGAGGAAAGATAAGCCCTCATGTTTATTCCCTTCACAAAATAAGAAAAATGTAAAATACCATTATGCAAATATATAGATTTGTTTGGCAACCCTACCTGGGTGGAGAGAATACTAAGATCTTGTACTTCCAATTATCCACATGCATTGTACAGAAAAACACAACTTATCTCTTATTGATAAGAAGTAACATCCGTGAATAGAAATGTTATACAAGAATGACATTTCGTTCTGCATGTCTGATTGCAATTTTGATTTGAGAACTGTACGGTTAAATTCACTTGGCAAGACTTCAATAGGCGGCATGGCAGAAACAGAAAATTCCTTTATGACTAATGCTAGGGCTTAAATATATAGTCCAATAATCTGGCTGTCATTAACCCTTGCCCTAGTGTCTGTAATGCGCCATGGCGGTATACAACCACCGCACACAACTTTAAGTGAAACTCTTTCTTTACTATTGTCTTATTAATGCAAAAAAAGTCACCTCGAGGATCAACCTCAGCACAATGTCCTCCTTATGACGGCGTCACACAGTACAATCTATCGTGCGATTGCACGAGCGATCGCACCCGCCCCCGCCATTTGTGCGTCACGGGCAATTTGTTGCCCGTGGCGCACAAAGTCGTTAACCCCCGTCACGCGCACTTACCTCCCGGGCGACGTCGCTGTGGGTGGCGAACATCCTCTTCCTGAAGGGGGAGGGACGTTCGGTGTCACAGTGACGTCACACAGCGGCCAGCCAATAGAAGCGGAGGGGCGGAGATGAGTGGGACGTAACATCCTGCCCACCGCCTTCCTTCCGCATTGCCGGCAGGACGCAGGTAAGCTGTGTTTGTCGTTCCCGGGGTGTCACACAGAGTGATGTGTGCTGCCCTGGGAACGATGAACAACCGGAGCACAGAAGGAGGACCGACATTTTGAAAATGAACGACGTGTCAATGAGCAACGATAAGGTGAGTATTTTTGCTCGTTCACAGTTGTTCGGAGGTGTCACACGGTACGACATCTCTGACAATGCCGGATGTGCGTCACTAACGACGTGACCCCGACGACATATCGCCTGATATATCGTACCGTGTGACACCGACATTAGTTGGGTAAAAATAGCTGTTAGAAATTGTTCCAGCCAAGTCAGAAACTGCTGTTCAGAGAGTATTGCTGACAGTCTCTGTTGTTCCATGTATTAGTGAGGCTTGTTATTCAGAGAACAGTAGTCTTATGTGTTAGTCCAGGCTTCAGTTTACCAGGTTCCTGCTGGATATTGGGAAATCTCTTTACAGACGCTTGTCCACGATGAGTTTGCTGACCTTCTCACTTTTCACTTGATCAGTATGACCTCAGATCATCAAGGAATAAGCAGTGATCCAGCCGACTTGCTGTCAATGCTTCATCTGTGATGCTTTAGGGTGCAATGAAGATGGACCATGAAGCCAGAAATGCACTTCTCCTTGACCACCTGCTCCAAATACATCCCATACACAATATAGACTAAAGTCGGCAAAACTTGGCAAGATTGGCCAACTTTCTAATGTGTCCGAGTTAGAGATGAGTGGACCCGTTGAAGTTTGGTAGGTTCAGCCAGACTTCAGATACAGTTCTGTTCAGGACCCGGACTTGACCTGAACCCCCATTGGAAGTCACTGATTGGGCACCCACATACAGCCAGCCATAAACAGATCACTTCTGGGGGAGGTAGGGTAGGGTCTTTTCAAAAAATGTTTTGGTGCACACTACATTCGATCACACTGTTGTTACCCCCAGTGAGAGCTGTTCAAACACTGCAAGTGGCTCACACTAGGCTGAGCACCGAACGTACCTGAGCACAGCGATGATCGCACGAGAGGTTAACATACATACAGCACCCGAACTCCGAACTTGAATGCTAAGGTTTTTTTGTAAGAACCACAAACTTTACTGAACAGGTTCACTCATTTCTAGTCAGAGTAGATAAGTGTCAGACAGGTTGAAATGTATACCTGACCCTTTTCTTACACAATTCACTGCTACAAAATTAACTTTGACAGCAGCTTTCTCTGCACCCCCTTTGAAACACATGACCATTCAGCCAAGGCAAGCTAATAAGCTAATGTGTATGTGGGGCGTTTAATTCTGAGACCTCTAGTAACCAGCATGCTTCTGTCTCTTCTCAGTAACTCAGTACTCTCACTCCAGTCCCTATACTGAACACTCAGAGTGTCAGGATTCTGTTGTGCTTCTGTGGATTGACTATTAGTGGCTGCTATTATTTGCTCTGCTAAAATGTGCTGCAATTCCCACCCTGTTAAAGTAGGGAAGGAGTTAAAATCTTCAGGGCTGTCAAAGTCTAATTTATAACAGGGTGGGTTCCACTTTTGAAACATAAAACTGAGGAGGGGGTGTGGCTAAACAGGGTGGATGCTGGCAGTGTTTGTAATTATTATGAAGCTGTGTATTCTGCTATTTGTTACTGTTCAGGAAACACCTACATTTATGCATGATTTGTAAGTAGTATGTAGTAGTAATCCCCTTTGGGATTGAAGACTTTCCCAGAGAGTTGGAACTTGCAAACATCCTTGAGTTCTCACCAGCACTGATAGAATCCCTTAAATTTCTGAAGTAACTAAAAATTATTGCAACACCCCCTTAATGGAGGCTGTTATTGTGTTCTGTAATTGCCCTTTTAAAGCGCATCCATGTACGAGTATATATATAGATATATACACAGTACAGACCAAAAGTTTGGACACACCTTTTCTCATTCAAAGAGTTTTCTTTATTTTCATGACTCTGAAAATTGTAGATTCACATTGAAGGCATCAAAGCTATGAATTAACACATGTGGAATGAAATACATAAAAAAAGTGTGAAACAACTGAAAATATGTCTTATATTCTAGGTTCTTCAAAGTAGCCATCTTTTGCTTTGATTACTGCTTTGCACACTCTTGGCATTCTTTTGATGAGCTTCAAGAGGTAGTCACCGGAAATGGTTTTCCAACCTTCTTGAAGGAGTTCCCAGAGATGTTTAGCACTTGTTGGCCCTTTTGCCTTCACTCTGCGGTCCAGCTCACCCCAAACCATCTCAATTGGGTTTAGGTCTGGTGACTGTGGAGACCAGGTCATCTGGCGTAGCACCCCATCACTCTCCTTCTTGGTCAAATAGCCCTTACACAGCCTGGAGGTCTTTTTGGGGTCATTGTCCTGTTAAAAAATAAATGATGGTCCAACTAAACGCAAACCAAATGGAATAGCACACCGCTGCAAGATGCTGTGGTAGGCATTCTGATTCTGTATGCCTTCAATTTTGAATAAATCCCCAACAGTGTCACCAGCAAAGCAACCCACATCATCACACCTCCTCCTCCATGCTTCATGGTGGGAACCAGGCATGTAGAGTCCATCCGTTCACCTTTTCTACAAAGACACTGTGATTGGATCCAAAGATCTCAAACTTGGACTCATCAGACCAAAGCACAGATTTCCACTGGTCTAATGTCCATTCCTTGTGTTCTTTAGCCCAAACAAGTATCTTCTGCTTGTTGCCTGTCGTTAGCAGTGGTTTCCTAGCAGCTATTTTACCAAGAAGGCCTGCTGCACAAAGTCTTCTCTTAATAGTTGTTCTAAAGATGAGAAGGTGTGTCCAAACGTTTGGTCTGTACTGTATATATAGCCCTCTCTGTACTGTCTATAAATACGTGATTTTGTCCTGATGAAGCGAGGGTTCTTGCTGAAATGCGTTGACTAATAAAATCACTTGCATTCTACCTTGTTGGTTTCTCTACACGGCAGCGAGGCATAGTCCCTATTCTTCTTCAGCTTGTGCAATTGCCCCGTTTAATAGGATGGTGTTGAACCAGTGGTAGCCATCTTGTTTCCTGTTTAAGCCTACGTAAAGCCACATAGAACAATCCCTCATTGCTTGAGTATTGCGTCTAGTGTTCTGAATACATTTGAATTAGATTCCAGTTTGGGGCTCCCTCTTGTGGTCAGTGCTGGTAATGCAGCTGACTTGCTGAGTGGGAACTGGACAGCTGAGTAGGATTTGCAATCAGGCCTTTTGTTTTGGGCCTATATAACTATGTAGCTTCCTTTTGTTCCTTGCCGGTGCTCAATTGTATTTCCTGTGTTCTAAGGACTTAGTGAAACCAGCCCTGTTCTCTGTGTCTACCAGAACTCCTCTCAGATAAGTTGGTCCTTGTACCTTTGCTTATGGTTTTCTCTTTCTTGTTATTTTGCCTGTGTGGAGTTCTTGGTGGAATTGGATTATTCCCTGCTGGGAGTATCTGTATAGCTTGTTCCATGTTCTGTTATGTATTGTGTTTTGTCATGCTTGGTACAATATTCAGTCCCCTCTCTATATCAATGTTTTTCTTGAATCCGAGTAACACCAGAGTACTGATATAGCAGGGGAGAGCCTGTTCAGGCTCAGTATTTTTCCATGTCAGGCGTGCTGGTATTTATTAGGGTTTTTATGGCTGTAGTCAGTGATCTTTTCTATTCTTTCCTATGCAGATAGTTTGGGGCCTCATCTTTGCTGACTCTGCTCTCTAGCTACGTATTGTGTTTTCCTATATCACCGTAATATTTACATGTGGGGGGCTACCTACATCTTTGGGGACTACTTTTAGGCAGATGAGATTTTCGACATTTCTCTCTGTTAGAGTATTTAGTTCTCCGGCTGTGTCGAGACGACTAGGTCATCATAGGCTCGTCCCACGGCTACATGTAGTTGTGTGTCAGTATTAGGTCTGCAGTCTGTTAAGGTTCCAGCCACTCTGGTTATTTTCTGGGTTTCCGAGTTATTGCTCTTTTTCTGATCTTCCTCGGTCACTGGATCATAACAGTCTAGCCTTCAGTCTACTTCCAGTCTCCAGCTCCTGAGATTTGCCTTACCATGACTGCTCCCATTGCTCCACAGATTCCTACGATTCCCACAGTTACAACCCAGATCTGAAACGATCACTTGCTGTTTCCTTCTCATGTGTCTCCGGCCATTGGATTCCAACCATGCTCAACCAGTATTGTAAGACGGAGTGCCGACTAAATTTCACCGCCGTCTTTGTGTGCTGTACGCAACATTTTCTCTCTTCATCTGTTACACCCTCTCCTGTAGGTTACACAGGACGGTTTACACCATTGGCTTCTCAGATACCATCACCTGCCTTGGAATACTCAAAAATCTCACCAAGAGGACATGTATGAATCATTTTTTAAGGGTGATAAAATATTGTGATATTCTGGCTGTGAGATGCTGAATGAAATGAATGAAAGTACTCAAGCAAGGCTGGATATGGTTTATAGGAGCAGCAGGATCCTAGAGCTCCTGGAAAAAGTAAAGGAACGTAGATTGAAAAGTAATATAACTTCTATATACAAGGGGCAGTCTCCCAGGAGTGATGATGATCAATGATAAAGTATTCAGAAAAAGCCGGAGGCAATCATGAAATAAATTTACATTTATGCACCCACTCTACTCAATTATCCACCCACTACATAAACACAAACACAAAAGAGAAAAAACAGTAACAATATAAGGATAGAGACAAGATAGCCCAGTCAGTTCTGCCATGACGCATCTAAGCAGTATTAATTACAGGATGTTTGAAAAAAAACATTTAAAGGAAATCTGTCACCAGGTTTTTGCCGCCTAATTTAAGAGCAGCATAACATAGGGGCAGAGACCCTGATTCCAGCGATGTGTCACTTACTGGGCTGCTTAGTGTAGCTTTGATAAAATCACTGTTTAATCAGCAGTAGATTATCATTAGAGGACTACTTGGCGCGCTACCAGGTAGTCCAGCATATAACATGAGCTCTGTATAATTGCTAGCTCTGCAACAGAGAAAACATTGATTTTATCAAAATGACGCAAACAGCTCAGTAAGTGACATATCACTGGAATCAGGGTCTCTGCCTCTACATTATGCTGCTCTGAGATGGGGGAGCAAAAACCTGGTGTCAGAATCCCTTTAAGCAACTGATGACTTAACCCCATAACAAACAATTGATTCTTTTCTGTTTTAGTATAGTATATCACAGTATTGAGACACAACAATACAATAAAATTGAAGACAATGTTTACTTTACTAGTGACATAAACGTTTCTACATTTATGGTGCATGACAAGGATTACCCTAAATATTCTAAGTGCTAATATAAAGTCCCACAGTTACATAGTAAACCAAAACTCTATACATTGTAGGCCATTGAACATTTTGGTTTCCCAGACTAATATTTCATTGTAACTAGAGGTAGTTTAAGACAAACACAAATGGGGTACATTGATAAAGGCTGTTAAAGGGGATCTGTCAGCAGATTTTTGATATGTAATCTGAGAGCAGCATGATGTAGGGGTTGAGACCCTGATTCCAGCAATGTGTCAACTGCTGGTCTACATGTTTTCATTTTGATCACTGACACTGATCTATCAGAGCTCTGAATGCTGTGCCTTGTATAACCCCACCCACATACCTGATTGGGAGCTTTCTGTGTACACTGTACATTGATAAAAAGCTGCTAATCAGCAGTGGGGGCAGGATTACACAGAGAAGTTGACTAAGAGGCATAAGACAGCTAGTCTTGTAGTAATAATCTCCTGACGACTTGATTGAAACAGCAAACACACAGCCTACTAAGTGGCACAGCATTGGAATCAGGGTCTCTATCCCTAAATCATGCTGCTTTCAGATTACATAACAAAAATCTGCTGACAAAGTCCCTTTAACTCCTTAATGACCATCAACATACCTTTTTACTGACCTGAGATATAAGGCAATAGCATCCCTCAACGGGTGGAAATGCAGCAGCTGTCTACAGTAGTTGACAAAATTCTGCATAAGCCACAATCGATCTTGGAGCTGACTAAAGGCATTTAACCCCATAGATGCTGTTATCAATAATTATGGTGTCATCTAGATAGTTAACAGAGCACGTGACGCCCTCTCATCAACAATCTTAGATCACGGTTGTGTGGCACTGATGGCTACACTGGCAATGCAAGGCCATGAAAAAGCCTTAGGGGGGCTTTACACGTTGCGACATCGCTACCGATATATTGTTGGGGTAACGTCGTTAGTGACGCACATCTGTACGATGTTGTTTGTCGTTCCTGCAACTCCACACATCGCTGTGTGTGACACCGCAGGAGCGACAAACATCTCCTTACCTGTGTCCCGACGGCAATGCGAAAGGAAGGATGTGGGCGGGATGTTACGTCCCGCTCATCTCCGCCCCTCTGCTTCTATTGGCCAGCCGATTAGTGACGTCGCTGTGACGCCGAACGCACCTCCCCCTTGAAGGAGGGATTGTTCGGCGGTCACAGTGACGTCTCCAAGCAGGTAAGTGCGTGTGAAGCTGCTGTAGCGATAATGTTCGCTACGGCAGCAATCACCACATATCGCATGTGCGACGGGGGCGGGTGCTATCGCGCTGGACATCACTAGCAATTGCTAGCGATGTCGCAACGTGTAACGCCCGCCCTAGACTTTGCCAGCTATAGTGGCCTGTTGCTGTTTGCAACCTTTTAGTGGAAAAACTGTAATTTTTCATTCCTGTCATTCCACTTTTGCGTCAATTGCTAAAAGGACTTGAAGGGTTAACAAGCTGCCAACAGTTTTGGATATGTTGAGGGGTGCCATCTATAAAATGGTATCAGTTTTGGTGTTTTTCCATTATATAGGTCCCTCAAAGTCTGAATAGGATCTTAAAAACATAAGTTTTCAAAACTTTCTTACAAAAATTTTTTTAAAAAATCACCTGTTTTTTGGCCTATAAGCTGCAGCCACCACCACCGGGCTCTTATATACAGCATTCTAACATGCTGTATAGAAGAGCCCAGGCCAGGGGTATAACATAAAAAACACTTAATAGTACTCACCTAGAAGGTCGCTCCGGTGCAAAACGGTCGGATGGGTGGTGCCATTCTCCGGGACCGCCTGCGCAGGACCTCAATGCCGGCGAGTGTGTATGACATAGACGCGTCATGCACCCAGGCTTCAGAATAAGGAAGACCAAGATGGCCGAAAGGGGAGGCACTGGTCCCGGATAACAGCGCCACCCATCCGACCGTTGTGTACCGGAGCGACCTCCTAGGTGAGTATTGTTAAGTGTTTTTTATGTTATACACAGCGGCCTGGGCTCTTATATACAGCATGTTATATATATATAGTGCTGTATATAGGAGCCCAGTGATGGTGGCCACAGCTTATAGGGCAAAAAACAGGTGACAGGTTCCCTTTAAGAAGTAACATTCGCATTATGTCTATGACTATCTGTATTATAAGTATTAACATTCAAGAATTGAAATTTGTTACTTGTTTTACATTTTTGCCATATTTTTGATATTTTCACAAATTAGAGCAAAACATATCAATTAGAATTTACCACTATCATATAGTACAATGTGTCGCAGAAAAAACACTCAAATCACGGGGATATGTTGAAACATTCCAGAGTTATTGCCACATAAAGCGACATTGGTCACAATGGAAAAATTTGGCCAGGTCACTAAATTGACTATTGTGATCAGAGACGCTACTGTTCTGTATTACTGATCTGGAGGACCCCCATGTGCCACCATCTAGTATTTGCCTGAGACACTATATAGAGGCTTCTAGTGGAGAATAGCTCTATAGTAAAGCATTGGCGGAACACAACCTACCAATTTCCATCTTACATATCTATACAATGTCATATGCAAAAGCTTTTGGTCTAGATAATAAATGATCAGCATAATATCGAGGCCCACATATGTTAAGTATAGTCATGGCCAGAAGTGTTTTATAAGAAATCAGCTGGGCTCTACTGCAGGGCCTGGTGCTCGGAAAAAAAGTAGTCTTAATATGAGATGAATCCCGGCACACATTTCAAGAAAAGAGTCAGTCAATGGGTTGTTTTTTGTATGATAGTGGTTTATTCAAAAAAGTGAAGAAGTGACAACCAGTGTGTAATAATTCTCATTTAACGGTTCTGTCCAACGTTTCGGCTCATAATAGAGCCTTCATCAGGGTCACATTAATACCGTTGAGGGAGTGTGTGTAGAAAGGGGTCCTGTTTACACATGTGTTGAGTAAGGATTGGTATATCATGTTTTTATTGATTGAATATATAGAATGGATGTCTTTACAGGATGGGTACCTTGATGTAAGGAAAAAAGGGAGAAAAAAAGGGAAAAAACACAGTGTATACCGTGTGTCCACCCATATCCTGTCCACCGCCATTAACTTGAGAACGGCGGCAGCTATAGGCATAGAAGGTGTCTAGGTATAGTAAAGTAGCCATGTGCTACGCAATGAAACCACCTATAGCGCCACCTGGTGGAAAACAACGGAGTTAGCATTTTTATCTCGAAAACGGTACGAGATAGAGAAAAAAAGTGAATTACAAAGTTGTAGGGCATGATAAATTCAATACAAATGCTGCCGTATTGTGTGGATGAACTGTGGGCTCACATATGTTAAAGTGAAGTCACAAAGATGTGAATGGGCAATGTGGTAAATAGCAAGACCTCACCATAGGGCAGTCAGTTATTCATATTGACAAATTGTAACCAATTGCGTATAGGGGTAAATACTCCAATAGAACTTGGGAAGGCGATCTAAAGGCTGGTAATGAATGGCAAGAGTACCTATCGCCAGGGAAGTATGCAGGATAAAGGAGCCCCTACAGTGAGGTCTTGCTATTTACCACATTGCCCAGTAACATCTTTGTGAAACAGGACCCCTATCTACACACACTCCCTCAACGGTATTAATGTGTCCCTGATGAAGGCTCTATTATGAGCCAAAGCGTTGGACAGAACCATTAAATGAGGATTGTTATACACTGGTTGCCACTTCTTCACTTTTTTGAATAAACTACGAGTATACAAAAAATAACCCATTGACTGACTCGCTCTTTTCTTGAACTGTGTGTCGGGATTCATCTTATATTATGGCCCTAAGTGTTGTCACCCTTGAAATTATTCCAGAAAATAAACTATTACTCCAAGAAAATTATTGCAATTACACGTTTTGATATGCACATGTTTATTTCCTTTGTGTGTATTCGAACAACACAAAAAAAATGAGAACAAAAAGGAAAATTGGACATAATTTAACACAAAATTCAAAATTGTTGCCCCCCTCAACTTAATATTTGGTTGCACAGCCTTTGGAATAAATAACTGCAATCAATCACTTCCTATAATCATCCACAAGCTTCTTACTCCTCTCACCTGGCATTTCGGACTCTTCTTTTGCAATCTGCTCCAGGTCTCTCATATTTGAAGGTGTCTTCTCCCAACAGCAATTTTAATATCTCTCTATATGTTTTCAATGGGATTTAGATCTATACTAACTGCTGCCGCTTTAGAACTCTCCAGCGTTTTGTTTCCTTCCATTTCTGGGACTTCTTGAAGTTTGAGGTCATTGTCCTGCTGGAAAACCCATGACCTAGGACACAACCCAGCTTTCTGACACTGGGCATTATATTGCAACCCAAAACCCTTTGGTAATCTTCAGATTTCATGATGCTTTGAACACAAACAAGGCCCCCTGTGCTAGAGGCAGCAAAACAACCCCAAAATATCTTTGATCCTCCACCATATTTGACTGTAGGTACTATGTTCTTTTCTTTGTAGGCATCATTCTGTTTTCGGTAAACAGTACAATGATGTGCTTTACCAAAAAGCTCTATCTTGGTCTCATCTGTCCACAAGACACTTTCCTAAAAGGATTTTGGTTTACACACATACATTTTGGCAAACTGCAGTCTAACTTTTTATGTCTCTGTGTCAGCTCCTTGGTCTCCTCCATAGCGCTTCATTTCATTCAAATGTTGATAGATAGTTTGTGCTGACACTGATGCACCCTGAGCCTGCAGGACAGCTTGAATTTCTTTGGAACTTGGTTGGGGAGGCTTATCCACCATCCGGACTATCCTGTGTTGCAACCTTTCATGAATTCATCTCTTCTGTCTACCTCCAGGGAGCTTAGATACAGTGTCATGGGCTGTAAATTTCTTGATTTTGAGGCACACTATGGTCAAAGGAACATCAAGATCTTGTAGCCTTGAGATTGTTGATATTTTTCAACAATTTTGCTTCTCAAGTCCTCAGACAGTTCTCTTCTCCACTTTCTGTTCTCCTTGCTTAGTGTGGCACATACAGAAACACAATGCAAAGATTGCGTCAACTTCTCCCTTTTTTATCTGGTTTCAGGTGTGTCTTTCATATTGCCCACACCTGTTACTTGTCACAGATGAGTTTGAATGAGCATCACATGCTTGAAACAAAGTTATTTACACACATCTTTGGAAAGGTGACAACAATTTTGTCCGATCCATTTTGGGGGCTTTGTGTGAAATTATGTCCAATTTGCCTTTTTTCCTCTGTTTTTTTTGTGGTGTTCCAATACACACAAATGAAATATACATGCGTATAACAAAACATGTGTAATTGCAATAATTTTCTGAGATAAAAATTTCATTTTCCGGAACAATTTCAAGAATTGCCAACACATTCGGTCATGACTGTATAAGGCTAGAAATGAGGTATGTGATGATGCTGGGTACAATATAAAGTACGGTAGGGTTCTTTTTATTGCCACTTGCAGGCACATATGGTGATGGGTTTATTATGAAGAATGAATGGTTCTATGGGAACTTGAAATTCTTGTATTATGTGATAGATTTATTTCATAGCATTCTCCAGCCATGGTTTTATTGTAGGGTCAATACGTCTTTAACCTTTGACTTTTTAGGTCGTTTACATCAATCATGAACCCTGTTTTATGTATTTGCTACAAAGTTACATTTTGGATTAAGATGCAAACCACATTGTGACATTTTATATATTTATCTACATAAGAGAAGGAAATCTTTATTGACAATTTGCCTTATAGCAAGGTGACAAGACAAAAGAGCAAAAGCTGTATAAATAGACCATGGAAGTTTTTCTTCGGCACAACTTGGAAAAAATAATTATTAGCCATGGGAATAGTAACAGCATTATAGGTATAATATCACAAAGCTTTTATTATTGCTGCTGTAAAGCCTGCCTTCAAATGAATCGTTGAGCATTAAAGAACCACCGCAGTGACAATATAAAAGCATCTTTTCTTTATTGCAAACATGCAATTAACACTCGCATGAGTCTTTGTTAATAAAACATTGTTTTCTAAGATCTTCTTGTGTCTCAATGTGATTGCAACCAAGTTTAGAAAATGATAACTGATGATAGAACCGGGGCCGAAATATGGCATTAAAGGGAACCTGTCACCAGAATTTTTGCTATTAAACTAAAAGAATCCCCTTCTGCAGCTCCTGGGGAGCATTCTAGAAAGGTTCCTCTTGCTACTGCCCCACCTTTCAGACCTAAATAACAACTTTATAAAATATTACCTTTTGCTATGGTAATGAGGTTTACTGGCCCCTTGGGCGGGCTGTATTTCGTCTGTTATCCCCCCTCCTGCCGCTTTTTGCCGTCCCCCAGTATTCATTTACATAGATGAGGCTGCCGCCCTCATCTTCCGCAGTGCTCCTGAAGTCTCGTGCATGCGCAGTGGCACTATCGCGGGACTGAGAACTGTTTTCAAATCGCGAGCGCCGGTGATGTTATTGTGCAGGCGCGAGATTATGGGCGGGTACTTGAATGATGCTGGTGATGACATTCACAGCGCCGCCCATAATCTCGCGCCTGCGCAATAACATCACCGGCGCTCGCGAATTGAAAACAGTGCTCAGTCCCGCGATAGTGCCACTGCGCATGCGCGAGACTTCAGGAGCACTGCGGAACATGAGAACGGTGGCCTCATCTATGTAAATGAACACTGGGGGACAGCGAACATCATCAGGAGGGGGGATAACAGACGAAATACAGCCCGCCCACGGGGCCAACAAACCTCATTACCATAGCAAAAGGTAATATTTTATAAAGTTGTTATTTAGGTCTGAAAGGGGGGCCAGTAGCAAGATGAACCTTTCTAGAATGCAGCCCAGGAGCTGCAGAAGGGGATTCTTTTAGTTTCATAGCGAAATTTCTGGTGATAGGTTCTCTTTAAGAAGAAACAGGGGGAAGCAAAGGTGTAATGGGTGAAATAGGGCACACGGAGAAAGAAGGGGTCCTGCAAATGGGTACAGGGAAAATCACCATGCAGAAAGAACAGTTTCTATGGATAAACCAGTGCAGGAATGGATCATACTGTTTATTCTTTTACGGTTTATTTTTAGTAAAAACTACCAGCTGGTATAGGAGAGCGAAAAGAATTATCGTGGCACTGGGGTCATGCGGTGTTCATGTCCAAACTCTTAGGTGTCATGGCGGTGTCAGACTCTGTTCACACTGCAGAGCCTGACAGGCAACCTGATGTCTCCTAGTTATTCAGTCAGAGCTGGGCGTTGGCTGTTTCATGTGCTCTGTTCCTCAGCTCTGCAGGACTTAATTACTGCTGATCTCTGGAGGAACTCTGCTAGGAGCTCAGGTTGCTAACTACCAGTCACAACCTCCTTCCTATATAAGATTATTGACCTTGCTACTCAGTGACGATTATAAATTCAGCTTAGCTCCAGCAATTCCAGTCTTTCTATATAAGATCATGGCTCTTGCTACTCAGCGCCGATTATAGCTTCAGCTTCGCTCCAGCGATTCCAGTCTTTGTAGTGATCCAGTTTGTGGTGATCTGTAGTTGCGATTTTGAGTTGTGTAGAAGTTCCCCTGTTTTGATTTTCCTTCCTTCCTTTTTCTTTATTTCCCTGTACACACATAGTCTCTCGTTTATGTTTGAGTGCAGTGTGTACCAGTTTCCGTTCTCCATTGTCCGTGTCATTTCTGTGGGGTTTTGTTACTCTGTTTCCAGCCCGTACCAAGGGTGGGGCAGAGGGGGAGTAAGATCTGGGCTCAGACAGGAGTCAGGGTAACACTGGGGGCTCAGACCTGGCTACAATCAAGCCTACCTCTTACATAAGGGACAGTGCAGGTTCTCAAGTCTGAGGGCCAGCCTAGGCACCCCTGTCCTTTCATTTCAAACATTCTGACAACTGGAAAGACAGCTTTTCTCCTTGTGAAGGAGAGCTAATTGGCATACCCTTGTCCCAGGAAATATTGCCTGGATTTTAAAAAAGAGTAATCTTTGTTATATTTTGTATTTAATAAATCAATAGTACATATGAAAAAAAGCAATTTTGTAATATATCTTATAAGAGAAATCTGCTTCTTTCTCCTTCAGGACCGGCCTTCCACTCTCAATTCAAGGATAAAATCTGTATTCAGTGAAGGAAAATTTCCCTGTTACTGAAATAGAAGGTGGCAATTGGTGCTAATAACATCTATGGAGAGAGGGAGGAGCTAGAGACTGAAACAGACATGTTGCTGCAAGTTCTCCTAATTAAAGTTTATGAGCACCAACTGCCACCTCCTATCTGTTTTCACTGAAGACAGTTTTTACCCCCAAATTTTGGGAATGAGTGATCCGTCCAGGAGGAGAATGAAGGAAATTTCTCTAATAAGATATATTACAATATTTATTATTTTCACGTATTTACTGAAAATAAATCAAAACTACAGTTACTCTTTAAAAGCCAAGCAGTGCTTCCTCTGTGCTGGAGTGGTGCTTTGAATCGCAAGCTTTTCTCCCCCCCCATTCACCTTTTGTGCCTCACCTATTTCCTCATAGACTGTAAGCTTACGAGCAGGGCCCTCACTCCTCTTGGTATCTTAATTTTGTTATTTTGTATTGTCTCATATTGTCTGTACATGTCCCCTCTTAATTGTAAAGCGCTGCGGAATATGTTGGCGCTATAGAAATAAAAATTATTATTATTATTATTAAGCCCCTAGTGTGCCGCCCCCGTGCCAGCAGCCAACGCTGCTCGGATCCGGGCCTTCAGGGGTGGTGGCTCGAGGGTCTCCGGACCCGGGGGTCTCGCGGACACGCCGAATAAATGGGGGGACATATATGTACGGGCTGGGCCGTATTAAGTTTGTGACGCCACCCACAGTGTGTGGTGAGGTAAGGACACCACCGCTGCTGTTACGGGGCACCCGGGGGAGATGTCGTGCAGCAAGTTGTTAACCCCTCCGTGGGCAGGTATGGTGGCCCCGGGACCCAGTTGGTGCATGCAGTGGATGGCAACCGCAGGGGGTGCTGGTGTACTCACAGTTAGTATAACACACAAGTCTCTGGTAAACCAAGATGATGGTGACCGGTGCCGCGGCCGGTTGCGTTCTGGTCCCCCACCCGGCTGGTGGTCTCTATCCTTTTCCTGCACTGCTGTATGTAAGATGGACTTTCCTAGTGTGAAACTCAGGAGTCCGCTCCCGGCTGGATGTGGCCTAAGAAGCCGTGCCCACAGACGCTGGCCCGTGGGATCTATGGGTCCTGGCGGTGACCTCTTATCCCTAATCGGTGGGCTGTTGTCTTCTATGAGAAACTTTGGGTGGGACAGAACCTCTAGTTCTGGCCTCAATCGGTTAATTAACCAGTTCCACTTGTTTTTGGTCCTGGCTTCAGGGTCAGAGTACCCCCTTTTGTGCTACAGTTTCCGGGTTGGTTCCCTGTGTCGGTACCGGCAGGCTACAACCCTGTCCCGGTCCACCTCGGTTCTGCCGAGCCGTCTTCCCGTCTCCTGCTGACGAAGACCACCGTCTGCCTCCTAGCCAGTGGCACCAGGGCTCCTACCCTGGCACCGTTCAACTTGGACTTCACTGCTGGAGCTACCCCTAGCTCCAGCCCACACACCTCTCCAAACTGAACTCTAAACACTTTCTGCTTGTTTTCCCGCCCCGAGCTGTCAAGACGCCTGGGTGGGCGTGTTCCAACCGCCTGGTCTCGCCCACTGGTGTGTCTGTCTTTCCCGAAGGGGGGGGGGGTGACTAGGTTTTCTGGTTGGCTGTGTGTTTCCTAATGAGGGAAGGTGTTATGCAAGGGCCTAACTGTGACTACCTGGTTTTGCCAGGGCGTCACACTAGCACGGTATTATAGTCACCCTCTGTCATTTTCATGCTTTTTTGGAGTCGCTCCGGTCCCTCATCACCATCTTGTAACTGTAACTTCTGACTGGCCGGAAGTCATAAGTTATGTCAAATCTATGAGAGCCAGAATGAAGCCAAAAAGAGGCTTGTATTGAGTTGTGACCTCCGGTGCGCTCCATGAAATACTGGAGCTGCTGGCAGGTCAGAAATCCCCGAAGACTGACCGGAGCCGCAGTGATATAAGATGAAGCTGCCGGAAGGTGAGTATACGACACCTACTCAACTGCACAGCTCTGAGGACAGAATAGCCCAGGGTGGGTACTGCACATCTGCTCCCTATTGATTTGAATACGGTGCGGGTGTGCAGTACCAGCCATGGCCACCATACAGTTGTCGCAGCTGTGAATAGTTCCAGCAATTGGTGGCTCCGGTAACAGCTGAGCGGTGGGGTTGTGATACCCGCCACCTCTGCTGATAACACATTGATCCTAAGGCTAGGTCATCAATGTTGAAGTTATGGACAACCCCTTTAACTTATTGACTTGTCTGAAACCCATGTATAGTGATTTGCCAGTACGTAAACTCTGCTTACTGTCTGCTTGCCAGTAAAGTTTTTATATTATGTGGTGTTCCCATTATTTGTCCCGCACTTGCTGTTCGCTCCCTCGGGCTAGGCCACTAAATCACACGGTGGAGTCTGCAGCAAACATTCATCTCTGCACTCCCAGAATTGGCTATTAAAGAAAACCACCGGAGCAGAGACAACCCAACTGGAGGTCAGTGGTTAATGAACTGACCTCACTACGGTCTCCCTCGGAAATTCAGGGGCTCTTCTTTATTACTTATTCAATAATAAACTCTGAGAGCCAATAGCTATAATACAAAAAGTGACTATTAAGCTGAAATACCGTTCACTCTGCAATAACAAAGGCGACACAGCAGCCCTCCGTGCCCTGTCCTTCCCCTTCAACCATTTTCTAAAAGTGTTAACTGGTCCTGCAAAAATAAATAACGCTCAGCGTAATACCTTGTAGAGCGTCTGGATTTAATAAAAGAAAAACACAATTTTGGGGGTAGAAATGGAATAAAAGTCATCTAACAGGATCCTGATGAGTGCCCTTTTCTGATTTTCTGTGGCCGCCCATTACCTGGCTGATTAGAGCCCCGCTAATGACCAGAAATGGCCGTACAGTTAGCGGCGTCTCTAGATGGAGATGGCGGGGGCCCTGGGATTTCCTGTTATTATTAATGCAGTCAGATTTCTCTGTTTCTAATACATATCTACTTATAAAATTATATTAGAACAAAAAAGATCAGATTCCGAAAGGGTCGTTCACCTTTGAGGACAATTTTTTCGTCTAATTTAAATGTCTATATTTTTAGCTAAAAAATATTTTTGTAATTGAGTTTCATTCAAAATTTTGCACTATTTGCCTCTGATAGTGTCACGCTAGGTACGGGGAAGTACCAAGAGCACGGCGAAAGGGAAGGGAAACCCTGCGTCTAGGGAAAGGGAAGATGGTGACCCCTTGCCAAACCTGCAGCTGGTCTCTGGGGTCCCTCATCACGCTAGATAGGTTCTGCACCTATGTGCCGAGCCGGATACCTGACTCTAGGTATCCCTAGTGCTGGACTGACTCTAAATAGAGAACGGATGGGATGAGCTCTTAGTCAACCCCACTAAACAACTATAAAAGACACAAGAGGGACACTTGGGGAAAATGCATGAACTACTTATCATCAGATGACTCAGGTAGGAGTTCAGCAAAGTTTTCAGCAATGATATCACAGAGGAGTACAAGCCACCTGCTTGTAACCTCGGCTTGAAAGAACTGAAAAATAGCACCAATCCGAAGGAAGGGGTATTTAAACACCAAGGGAATACTGACAATCAGCAACTGAGTGGAGGTCGAGTTCTTGCTGGGTCCAAAAGGGAGAGAGATGAAAATCCAGCAGGAAAGCTACCTATACCAATGAGTACTGACAGTAGGAACCATGGAAAGTCAGGGAGCAGTCTGCGCAGCCAAACGCTGTGACCTTCTATGGCCAGAAACCATATGACTGACTGTCAAATGTGCCACACCCATGGCAGATTGCCTCTGTGGTTCACTGTATATTTGTGGCTGTAGATTGTGTTAGCTGAGAAATCACCAGCGAGCTTATTCTCATTGTCCAGTGGGAAAGTTTCTCACTCTTTAATCTATATTTTTTAATCTATAGTTTTTGAGGCTGATTTATCACCACACACCACATCAAAGTTGATTGTGCAGGGAACAAAGAGCCTTTAAAAGCAAAGCAAGGCAACAGTTTTTAATAAAACCAAATTGCAAAAATGAGTTTTAGCCCCCACAATATGTATTTAAAAGAAAACATTTGTCCCCAGAAGTGGACAGCCCCTTTAAAGAGATATTTCTACACTGTTTCTGTCTTTAGTACTAAGTAGAAGATGTAAGGAGCATGGCAGAGGAGATGTTGGCCTACAGGCTGCCCGCAGCCTCACTCAATTAGTTGCCTGGTCACATGAAAGGCAGCAGTAATTTAAGAAAATGTAGGTAGGGTCATAATGGATGAGGGAGCAGATTTACTAGCAAGCCGCAACATTAGCCCAGTATGGCAAAAAGTCAGGAGGAAAGCAGACATTTCCCTCTAATCTCACACAATCCAGCTATTAAAGATGTTTTAGAGAAACAATTCAACCACATTGAGTATGGACATACTGTAGCAATCAATATTATTTAACACCCCGATTGTTAATTAAAGTTTATTAGCAGATTCTCTTTTTATGACTTGTACTTAGAAGAGAACCTCTGGCTGTTGTGACCTGCTGCCGGCTTGATTTATAAAAAGCAGCTTCAGGCAGAATTCCTGAGGAGCTTTAGCCTATTTGTTAAGGGAAATAGGCCCTATTTCACTAATACTTTGGGGTTTGTCTACTGCAACTTTCACTTTCTAATCCCATCAAAGAGTTTTTATGGAATACAAGTCATGTGACAGTGATGACTACTCCAGAATCTTCCTAGACTTTTGATAAGGCTTTGTGGACTTTGAGGTATGCGTGGGATCATTGTCCTGTTTGAAGGTCCAGTGACACCCAGGCTTCAGCATACAAATCATTAGGTTTTCTCTTAGGCTTTCCCAATACATCATTCCACTCATCTTGCCCTCCACATGCTGTAGGTTTTCAGTGTCAGAGGAAGCAAAGTAGACCAAGAGCATCCCCAAGCTACCGCCATGCTTCGCTGTAGGCATCACTGAGCCACTGCCATGCCGCACTGTAGGCATCACCCAGCCAATGCCATGCTTCACTGTAGGCATCACCGCATCACCACCATGCTTCACTGTAGGCATCACCAAGCTACTGCCATGCTTCACTATAGGCATCACTGAGCTACTGACATGCTTCACTGTAGGCATCACTGAGCCACCGCCATGCTTCACTGCAGACATCACCCAGCCATTGCCATGCTTCACTGTAGGCATCACTGAGCCACCACTGTGCTTCACTGTAGGCATCACCAAGCTACCACCATGCTTCACAATAGGCATCACTGAGTTACTGACGTGCTTCACTGTAGGCATCACCAAGCTATTGCCATGCTTCACTGTAGACATCACCAAGTTACCGCCATGCTTCACTGTAGGCATCGCCGAGCTACCGCCATGCTTCACTGTAGGCATCACCGAGCTACTGCCATGTTTCACTGTAGGCATAACTTAGCAATCATTATGCTTCATAGTAGGCATCACTGAGCTACCGCTATGCTTCAATGTAGGCAGTAAGGTGGCTCAGACATTAGCACTTTTACTTTGCAGCATTGGGGTCCAGCAAGGACAACATCTGCAAGGAGTGTATATGTAATCCCCGTGTTGTGTGTGTTTCCTTCGGGTTTTCCGGTTTCCTCCCACACTCCAAGTATATACTGATAGGGAACTTAGATTGTGAACCCCAATAGGGACAGTAATGATGATGTCAATAAGGTACTACAGCATACGAAGTTACGTCGTAGAGTCCATGCATGAAGACTTTCAGCATTTAGTATGTACTGTATTGTGCAAATTGAAATCTCAGTGCCTGTTCTCAACATGTGTTTTGCACTTGCCCCAAGTGTTTTGCAGTCACATGACTGTTTTTGACCTTGTGCCTCTTCAAAAATCTGGTGGAAGCTGGAGAAAACTTTTTTCTGCCATGTCCTGGTCATGTAGCTAAAGTTCCTCTTTGAACTTGTGAAGTTGGCTTCCAGCTGTATCTCTAGGAACATTCAATGCCACTATTTTCTGTTTGTACAAAGCAACAATCTCGTTTCTTAACCTTTTGACAACTCTCTTGACTTCGCCATATTTCTAATATGCAATCAAACAACAGTTCATGTATTTGATGTATTCTATCTCAGGCACACCTGATGCAAATGAAGCCCTTGAATATACACCAGGTGTGATTGAGACAACTCCTGATTTGCAAATGTGCTTTGTGTACTTTTATGAGCAATTCCTTTTCATAAGGTTGAATGATTCTGGCTCTACAGTAGTCAGTAACAGTCACAGCTTGTGTTGGATTTGGGGAAGCCACTTGTTATAGGAGTTGTTTTAAGCTATTTCAAATATTATTGTCTTGATTTGTTTATTGTAAAAAGCAAAAAAGTTGCAAATTTTGTTAATAAACCTAATTGCAATGGGGACTGAACCTTGAATAGGATTTTTTTTTATTGTGTTACTATAATGTAGAACATAAGCTATAGATTTGAGACTCTTTCCACACATTTTGATTAAACCGTGTGAGCCATCTGCTAGTGACAAGGTGACGTCTATAGATGGTTGCTACTAGAGTTGCTGTGAATCGGCTTGCATGTCTCAGCTTTTTGACCATGTTAGCGGAAGATCTGTGTTATACCTGATATCTGTGGCTCTTCTTTTGATGAGCCCGTCTGATGCAACGTCACGTTTCACACCGAAACAATGATGTCACTCCAGGCCGGCGAAGCCTAAAAAAAGTAACAGCAACCTGCACCGATACATGTATTTCATTTTGCTAGAAGCTGCTTGTTCATTTCCTTTTTTTGTGATGTATAGCATATTTGGGGTTAAGTGACTCCATATATGACTGCGCATTCGTCCCTTCCATCCAAGATCTTTTTCAACTAGAGCAGGATCCTACATGTCCTTCAGATTTGTAGGCATTGCCCTGGAGAGGTAAGTCTGATAGTGCTGGTTCCCATTTAAAGAGCTTGATTTGTCCTTAGCAGATGAGCTGATACAATTTTATCAAAATTTGTGCGGGATAGTAACTAAGTCTCTCTCGCTCTGTCTCTCTCCCACTCTCTCTCTCTCTATTTCCCTTTCTCCCACTCTCCTACTCTCTCCCTTTCAATCTCTCTCTATCTCCTACTCTCCCTCTCTCCCATTCTCCCTCTCCTCCACTCTCCCTCTCTCCCTCTCCTCCAGTCTCCCTCTCCTCCAGTCTCCCTCTCTTCCACTCTCCCTCTCTTCCACTCTCCCTCTCTTCCACTCTCCCTCTCCTCCACTCTCCCTCTCTCCCTCTCCTCCAGTCTCCCTCTCTTCCACTCTCCCTCTCTTCCACTCTCCCTCTCGTCCACTCTCCCTCTCTCCCACTCTCCCTCTCTTCCACTCTCCCTCTCTCTTCCACTCTCCCTCTCTTCCACTCTCCCTCTCTTCCACTCTCCCTCTCTCCCTCTCTTCCACTCTCTCTCTCTCTTCCACTCTCCCTCTCTTCCACTCTCCCTCTCTCCCACTCTCTCTCTTCCACTCTCCCTCTCTTCCACTCTCCCTCTCTTCCACTATCCCTCTCTCTCTCCCACTCCCCCTCTCTCCCACTCCCCCTCTCTCCCACTCTCCCTCTCTTCCACTCTCCCTCTCTCCCACTCCCCCTCTCTCCCACTCTCCCTGTCTTCCACCCTCCCTCTCTTCCACTATCCCTCTCTCTCTCTCTCCCACTCCCCCTCTCTCCCACTCCCCCTCTCTTCCACTATCCCTCTCTCTATCTCTCTCTCCCACTCCCCCTCTCCCCCACTCCCCCTCTCTCCCACTCTCCCTCTCTTCCATTCTCCCTCTCTTCCACTCTCCCTCTCTTCCACTCTCCCTCTCTTCCACTCTTCCACTCTCCCTCTCTCCCACTCCCCCTCTCTCCCACTCTCCCTCTCTTCCACTCTCCCTCTCTTCCACTATCCCTCTCTCTCTCCCACTCCCCCTCTCCCCCACTCCCCCTCTCTCCCACTCTCCCTCTCTCCCACTCTCCCTGTCTTCCACTGTCCCTCTCTTCCACTATCCCTCTCTCTCTCTCTCTCTCTCTCTCCCACTCCCCCTCTCTCCCACTCCCCCTCTCTTCCACTATCCCTCTCTCTATCTCTCTCTCCCACTCCCCCTCTCCCCCACTTCCCCTCTCTCCCACTCTCCCTCTCTTCCATTCTCCCTCTCCCCACTCTCCCTCTCTTCCACTCTCCCTCTCTTCCACTATCCCTCTCTCCCACTCCCCCTCTCTCTCTCTCCCTCTCTCTCTCCCACTATCCCTCTCTCCCACTCCCCCTCTCTTTCCCTCTCTCTCCCTCTCTCCCTCTCTTCTACTCTCCCTCTCTTCCACTCTTCCTCTCTTCCACTCTCCCTCTCTTCCACTCTCCCTCTCTTCCACTCTTCCTCTCTTCCACTCTCCCTCTCTTCCACTCTCCCTCTCTTCCACTCTCCCTCTCACCACCAAAATCATATTAACTGACACATAATCTGTCTTATACTAAGAATGTCCTTCGTTGCCTATAGCAACCAATTAACACTCCTATTAATGACGTGTAGCAAAATAGAAGCAGAGCTGTGATTGGTTGTTGCTATAAGTCACCTGATAACTATCCAGGCTTTCAAAACATAGTCTATGACGTTCCCTGAGTCAAATGAGGCATCTGCAAAATTTTGTGATTGTAAATGCGACGGTGCGGATTCCTTCAGTGGACATACACACACATACACAAACACACACATAAACACACACACACATATATACACACATATATACTGTATATACAGTACATACACTCAGATTTATAAATTAGATATAGCAGTAATGCAGTTTGCTGTTTGCGCACGCTGAGTTATTTGTTGCAGATTTAGTGCAGTTTATCGTGCAGTTTGTTGCCCAAATCTGTATGTCTCTCCTTATGCCAGTAAAGTGAATGAGAATTCTGAAGTGTTAAGCGTACATTGCTTATTTTTTCCTTGCAGTTTTGGATGCAGAAAAAATCTGCAGCATGTCAATTAATAGTGCGTTTTTTACCCCTTCCATGTATTGGTTTAACAAAAAAATGCACCAAAAATCATGCGTTTTTGGTGTTTTTCTGCCAGAAGGTGCATTTTGTCGTGCAGAAAATTTCTCCACCTAATCTGCAGCGTGCGCACATAGTCCAAGATTCATATATTACATTTTCACATATATCTTAAGATGGTGAGTGCTGTTACGTGTGTTGTGTACACGCTGTAGCTGGCAATAAGAGATAGTCTGCAAGAGGGACCCCGGGTTTCACACATCCATCTTTTCGCCGGTTTGGCGGATGCGGCGCACTCCAGTACAGTGTATACAGTACAGTGGCAGCACAAGAAACGCCAGTCACATGCTGTCATGTGACCGGAGCATGTGACCCGGAAGTTGCGGCGCTGCCACTGTACTATATCGTACTGTACTGGCGTGCGCCGCATCTGCCAAATCGGCAAAAAGCCGGATGTGTGAAACTGGGCAGACATGCTGGAAATCTAATTGGAAAAGTGAGGAGGTTGGTTATTGCTGCCAGAACCCCTAAAATTGATTCCATCTTGAATAGATGTGCTGGGAAAGGGGCAATTGTCAATCAAGCCACTCGATGAGGCAGCACTTATTTAATGACTGAGCGATTGCTTGAACTAAAATCGTTTCTTATAGATATAGTGAACCCCCAAGTAACATTAAATGAAGGTCAATAAACACAGGTGGCTGAATTGAAGGAATTGCTTAATCACCCATTTACCGTGACTAAAAAATTACAAGCTGAGGATTTAACTCCTGGCATTTTCATAAGGAAGTGGAAGAACTTGCTATTTTACCTGTCCCAAAGAGGAGGTTTAATCGCAGATGGCATTTCTGCTTCAATGAAATGGAGAGAGACACAACTATTGGAAAATAAAATTCTTCTGGCAGCTGTTTATGTGGACCCAAGTCATCGTATACTGCTTGATGATCAACAGCTTACTAAAGGAAAAGAAGCTTTGAGTGAAGTAGCAGTTAGGATGAGCAGCTACAGGACTGCAAGGCGCAAGAGGACTTGGGACCTGACAGTGCTACTGCTGCCATATCTTCATCCTCATCAGATGAGGAGTTTAACTTTGACAAGTATTTGGATGACATGGAGCAGGCAAAGCGTTGCCGCAAGGAAAAAGATTTCACTCCGTCTCCTATAGCAGCAGATTGACCAGATTTCAGTAAAAGTTTTCACTTGCTCTCAAAGAAATAGAAAAATTCAACCGTTCATCAAAACTGACTGTGCATGAGACAATTCCTTTATACCTGGAAATTGTTAGAGATGTTCCCCATGTGGTTACGGCTTTGCCTCCAGCCCAAGTTACTGTAGAGAGGTTGTTCTCTAGCCTTAAAATTATTAGGTCAGATTTGAGGTCATCTGCGAAGGAGGATCTGATGGAGGCAATTCTATTTCTTACAACAAATTCATAGATGGCACAAATGTTATTTAGTATGGTTTTGTTGAAAACAGTTTTTTGCCACATACATAACACTAATGTGTATATATATATATATATATATATATATATATATATATATATATATATATATATATAAAAAAAAACACTATGTAATGCATGTAAGTGGCAAAAAACAGTTCTCAACAAAAACATACTAAATAATAAAATTTAGTATAATGCTTATATTTAAGTGAAAAATGTATTGTAGTACAATGTGAATATCAGACATTTAATCACTTTTATGATACAATAATCAAGATATTTAGATAGAACATAAAATATATTTATTGAAATAGAACTTTAGAACACAAGAAAGTAATAAATCGTAAATATGTAATACAATATGTAATATATATATATATATATATATATATATATATACATACACAAGATATATATGTAATCTACTGTATATTACATAGTGTATTACATACTGTATTTACAATATATTACAATTTTGTGTTCTAAAGTTGTATTTCAATAAATATATTTTATGTTCTATCCAAATATCTTGATTATTGTATCATAAAAATTGTTAAATGTCTGATGTTCACATATACATGTTCATGTACTACAATACATTTTTCACTTAACTATAAGCAATATATGTAGGAGTCGGAGTCGTGGAGTCGGAGTCAGTGCAAAGGAAATTGAGGAGTCGGAGTCGGATTCGAAAGTTTGGCTTACCGACTCCACAGCCCTGGTTACCTCTATGTATTTATATGCTATAGCAATGCAGTCACAGAAGCCTGCACCTGTACGTTATCTCATTTTGCTAGGAGGTATTTACAAAAATCGTTTTTTTGGTTTTAAAGAGGTTGTAATAAGATTTCCTGAGGCTCCAGGTTGTAAATCCCCTAGCGGACAGCTGATATTGCCATGTAGTAGGCCATGCTATATAATGCTATCCGGCTAAGTAGGGATCTGGACAAGGGACCACGGCTACGAAAACCAAATGAAGACACCATGATGAGTGCAGTGATTAGGGATGGCTCCGCTTTAACTATACCAATATACACGTCCAATTAACCAGTGAGCTCTAATGTGCCCCCCAAAAAATGTATATAAATGTATGACATCAGAGCTGCATTTACTTTAGCCTACATATACTTTAGCTTACATATACCAAGACCCAGGCATTAACATTGATTGACAACTGCGTAAAAACAAGCAAACCAACAGGGATGGATTACACACTAGGGGTTAATAAGTGAGCCCTCATGAAGCGGAATGAACCTGTAAATATCACAATTCGCTTCACATCCCATTACCGCCTCTTTGATTTTGGAACGGCCGGCATTTCGATATCACAGATCTGCCTCCCTGCCGGGGGGGGGGGGGGTGATGGACACATTGCAACTTGCTGTTCACACTCGCTAAGGTCAACAGAAAAATAATTACAAGGACTGTTTTCTCCGCGACAGTTGAAAATCAGTGCGTATTATATTTACTCTGCACGGTACGCATTAATAGTAGAGATACTAAATGGCAATTTTCTGACCTTCTATTTTCACTCTGACCAGACAATGCCATGCTGCCATCCTATCAATCCAATGTGAAGTGACCTAATGAAATGCAAAAATATACTGTGTGTGCAGGAAATGTAACAAGTGCAATGGAAGGTGTAAAGTGTCACATAATTAGATTAAACCACATTCATGAAAGACGACGTTTGAATTATTAAACTAAAACAAAACGCATATCTAAGTGACATAAAGTAAAATCAAGTTTAAAAACTATTAACCCAGAGAGATCCATATGGAGAAGATAAGCCTATTCTCCAAAAGAGATCCATATGAAGAAGATAAACCTATTAACCAAAGAGATCCATATGAAGAAGATAAACCTATCAAGAAGAGACCTATTAACCCAAAGAGATCCATATCAAGAAGATAAGCCTATTAACCCAAAGAGATCCATATGGAGAAGATAAACCTATTAACCCAAAAAGATCCATATTGAGAAAATAAACCTATTAACCCAAAGATATCCATATGGAGAAGATAAACCTATTATCGCAAAGACATCCATATGGAGAAGATAAACCTATTAACCCAAAGAGATCCATATCAAGAAGATAAGCCTATTAACCCAAAGAGATCCATATGGAGAAGATAAACCTATCAAGAAGAGACCCAAAGAGATCCATATCAAGAAGATAAGCTTATTAACCCAAAAAGATCCATATTGAGAAAATAAACCTATTAACCCAAAGAGATCCATATGGAGAAGATAAACCTATTATCTCAAAGAGATCCATAGGGGGAAGATAAACCTATTATTCCAAAGAGATCCATATGAAGAAGATAAACCTATTAACCCAAAGAGATCCATATGGAGAAGATAAACCTATTAACCCAAAGAGATCCATATGGAGAAGATAAACCTATTAAGCCAAAGAGATCCATATCAAGAAGATAAGCCTATTAACAGAAAGAGATCCATATGGAGAAGATAAACCTATTATCAGAATATGACTGCAGGATAGCAATGTACATGAGCTCCAATACTGTCCCTTATGCTAGGGGACCCTAGGCTATCCCTAATCTCAGGGTTACCCCTAATGGTGGAGATGCATGAGTGCCGTACCTGACTATTCTCCTGACCAGTGCTGATCAATTTTCAATCCCCCTGGAAGGAAGGGGCAGGAGTATGATGGTAACAAAAAAGACAACAAGGATTAACACCAAAACTGCTCACAGCAATAATGCACAACAATATCCAGTAAGTCTGTATCAAATCACCTCTCCAAACCAGTATAGATAAACTATAGCTGGCACTAATGTAAGTGTCCAGCCAGCATATAAAGGAGGGGAGTGAATATGACTGGCTCTCCCATAGCATGTGACTAAATGAGATTAACAAGCTATCCAGCAAAGATTTAACTCTTGCTAGCCAGATTATGAACTACAGGTCTGTGAGTCGATGACCAAGTCTCTCGGCGCAGATCACAGACATCAGAAATGTTAGAAGGCAGAGTGCAAAAATCTGTAATATCCTCAGATCCAGACGCGAGCATGACAGTCAGCGATGATTGCAAAAAACCTCTGTCATGGTCATCTCTCTGCAGTATGAGACTACTGACAGATTCGGGCTTAAGGCCGGTTTACACACAACGATATCGCTAGCAATCTCGTTAGCAATGTGACACGCCCAGATCGTTCCTACGTTTTGCCGAGATCGCTCATAGGTTGTTTTGTAGCGGTCACCCATCTCACAAACGACGCAACATCGTTCAGCGATATATTGTTTGACCAAGGCGGTCGTGTGGACACTGTCACACAGCATTCCTCCCAACGATTCCGGCAATGACAGAGGCGTATAATTGTCCATAGCATACACCCTGGCGTGACATCAATCAGAGTGGAGGAGGCGTGGAGCATTGCTCGTAACGACACGCCCGTGTCACTGATGACGGACACACTAACGATGTTGTTCGTCATTGGCAGGGTGTCAAATGTAGCAATATGTCTGCTGTGTTCCAAATGACGAACAATATTTTGAAACTGAACGAGGTCTCAACGATCAACGATTTTCGCTATTTTTACGATCGTTCGGAGTCACTCCTAGGTGTCACACACAACGACATCGCTAACGACGACGGAAGTGTGTCACGAAAACCGTGACCCCTGACGATATATCGTCTGATAAATCGTAGCGTGTAACGGGGCTTTTAGAGTCATTCATTGCCAAGCAAGGCTCTATATTAAATGTGTTTTCATTCCTTTGGCAAACTTAGGGTTAATGTCAGTTTTTCCTTGCCAGCAGCACTCTCATTACCTCCCTTCAGGTGCTTTCGGTTTGGGACCATTCCCAGTCCCTATATACCCTCTTCTCCCAGTAGAAGGTGGCAGTTATTCTGATTTCATTTGTATGCTTGGCCTGGAAGTGGAAGGAGCTGCTGGAGCCCTTATCACACGTTGCTGTAGAGGCTGCAGTCCTAGTTCTGACTGTAGCTGTGAGTGGAACGTTGTAATTTGTTGTTATCCCCTGTCTGTCTTTCTTTTCCCTGGTGTTGTATTAGTGCAGCAGTGGCACTAGCGTTCCTCACCTGCCAACTCACTAGCCAGGATTATTACGGGGTCTGCCAGGGTCTCAGGTATCCTGTTGGGTAACAGGTTCGGAGCTTGTATAGCAACTAGCTAGGAGTGCAGGGTACCGTTGCAGGTGAGTGTAGCAGGTGTCCCATCTTCTCCCTCTCTAGCGCTAGGGCCCACCGTTGTTATAGTGTTCCCGATGTACCCCTTGTGTTGTTGTGTATTGTGCCATGCACCAGACTTCCCACATTCACACCGTCACAACCTCCTTGTGACACTTATCAAGTGTATTCCATGACTTGACTTTTTCCTAGCAATAAACACCCCACATTTTCGATATGAGATGGAAAATACATAAACATCTTTCCTTTATGGCGTCTTTATACTCCTCCTTTAAATAGTTCTTCTAGCTGACACCACTGGCAGTAAAGTAGTAAGGTAGCAATGTTTTTTTTATTTCTTCCTTTAAGATCTTTCGAGGATTTTGTCTGCTTAGCTGATTTTTATGCATAATTTAACTGATAAATCACATGAGTTGGCTGTTTGCCATCAGAAGAAACCTCCGGCTGACCCGATCTATTGTGTCCGCACTCCTCAAAAACAGTTTGTGCAGCTGAGAATTATCTAACAATATGCTAGTAACTGGTATGTTCCTAAATCAATGATTACTGGAAGTTTTCAAACTGTTTTCTTTGGAACAAATGCAAGAACAGCGTGAACCAACCCCAGATATCAAAGTCTCAGTATTCAGATGGCATTGCCGGCTTACTTTATGAGATTATTGTGGAAGCCAAAAATCTGGTATTATGTCACTATGTAAAATAATGGGAAACTATTATCAATATTGAACCATGAGTGTCTAGTGCAAAGGAAACCATAATGTGTATGATTCTGATCACTGATGGTACTAGTGTCCTAATAAAAATCAATGTTATGGTGTATGGACATCATCGAGGAAGGGAGGAGCACTATATGAGCCCGATCTGCCTAAAAACAGTGTTTGGTGGGGACAATGAATCAAAGAAGAAAACTGACAACTAAAACAGGCTGACATCTTGAATCCAGCAATGTGTCACTTACTAGGCTAAGGGGCACTTTGCACGCTGCGACATCGCAGGCCGATGCTGCGATGCCGAGCGCGATAGTCCCCGCCCCCGTCGCAGCTGCGATATCCTTGTGATAGCTGCCGTAGCGAACATTATCGCTACGGCAGCTTCACATGGACTCACCTGTCCTGCGACCGTCGATCTGGCCGGCGACCCGCCTCCTTATTAAGGGGGCAGGTCGTATGGCGTCACTGCGACGTCACACGGCAGGCGGCCAATAGGAGCGGAGGGGCGGAGATGAGCGGGATGTAAACATCCCGCCCACCTCCTTCCTTCCGCATATCCTACGGAAGCCGCAGTGACGCCGGTAGGAGATGTTCCTCGCTCCTGCGGCTTCACACACAGCGATGTGTGCAGCCGCAGGAGCGAGGAACAACATCGGACCGTCGCGTCAGCGCAATCATGCATTACGCCGACGCTGCACCGATGATACGATTACGACGCTTTTGCGCTCGTTAATCGTATCATCGAGCCTTTACACACTACGATGTTGCATGCGATGCCGGAAGTACGTCATTTTCAATTTGACCCCACCGACATCGCACCTGCGATGTCGTAGTGTGCAAAGTACCCCTTAGTGTTTTGTCAATAAAGACAGTGTTTTATCAGCAGGAGATTATCACTACAGGACTAGGTGTCTCGTGCCTCCTAGTCTAACCACATACTCCCACACACTAATTAGTAACTTTCTGTCAATATACAATGTAGCTGACAATCAGTGTTAGGCCTAAGCCACACTGCATGAAAATCGTAGCGAGTGGAATGAGATAAAACAACCCATTGCACTCGGACCAATATTAGCCTATGTGCCAGCACCCATTAGCGATTATTTTCTCAGCCCTAATCGGACGGAGAAAACAATCGCAGCATGCTGCAGGTGCAATGCGATCCTTGTTTCTCTCGCACCCATTCGAGTCTATGGGGCGAGAGAAAAATCGCTCTGCACTCGCGGTACACCGGTGTAATGTGAGTGCAGAGCAAGAATGACAATAGCCGACTACTGAGGAGAGAGGGAGATAAATCCCTCCCTCCCCTCCGCAGCACCGACCCTCCACTCCTCAGTGCCGGACCACCCCTCCTCAGTGCCAGCCCGCCCCTCCTCAGTGCCGGTCCACCCCTCCTCAGTGCCGGCCCGCCCCTCCTCAGTGCCGGCCCGCCCCTCCTCAGTGCTGGCCCTCCCCCAGCAGCTGTGGTCCGATCGCCCGATCGGACCTCAGTCGCAGTGACACTCGCATGACACTCGGCTCCCGCTGTGCTGCCAGGGTGAGCCGAGTGTCATGCAAGGATCGCAGTAGTCCCCCGTGTGGCCCCGGCCTTAGATGCTGGATTACAGAGGGCTCAGCATTCTCAGCACTGCTAGATCTGCAACAGATAAAACATTGACAACATGCAGTAAGTGACACATCACTGGCATCAGGCTCTCTGCGCCTAATCAAGCTGCTCTTAGACTACATATCAAATACCTGGGGATAGATTACCTTTTCAGAAAACACCTGCAAGGGATCATTCTCTCTAGCAGAATGGAGATTGTTCATCTTTCCAGTACAAATGTACGGTATGTAATCAAAAACAAAAGAGGATTAATCTGAAAGTAATGTCTCCTGTTTAGTTACATGGAAGCAACAACAGATACAGGCAGCAGAATAGTTGAATGGAGCAAATGTCCAGCTACAGAATGTTATTTTTCCACAGTCAACACCACTAGTTATACATTTTCTCCATCATTGCTTGTAAAAATCTGAACCAGCAGAGGCATGCCACTTTTTTTTCACTTGCATTGACAGCATGATTGTTTAGAAAATTATATTGTACGTATTTTAGCTCCTAACAGCAATAGAATGGTAGCACGGTGGCTCAGTATTTATCACTATATGGTGGTTCATTGGATAGCACTGTTCTGTATGGTGGCTCAGTGGTTATCACTGTACAGTGACTCAGTGGTAAGCACTGTACAGTTGCTCACTGGTAAGTACTGTATGGTGGCTCAGTGGTTAGCACTCTATGGTACTCAGTGGTTAGCACTGCATGGTAGCTCGGTGGTTATCACTGTAAGGTGGCTCAGTGGTTAGCACTGTATGGTGGCTCAGTGACTAGCACTGTATGGTGGCTCAGTGGCTAGCACTGCATGGTGCTCAGTGGTTAACATTGTATGGTGGCTCAGTGGTTCGCACTGTATGATGGTTCAGTGGTTAGCACTCTATGGTGTTCAGTGGTTAGCACTGTATGGTGGTTCAGTGGTTAGCACTCTATGGTGTTCAGTGGTTAGCACTGTATGGTGGTTCAGGTGGTTAGCACTCTATGGTGCTCAGTGGTTAGCACTGTATGGCGCTCAGTGGTTAGCACTGTTTGGGGCTTAGTGGTTAGCACTATATGGTAGCTCAGTGGTTAGCACTGCATGATGGCTCAGTGGTTAGGACTGTATGACAGCTCAGTAGTTAGCAGTGTATGATGGCCCAGTAGTTAGCACTGAATGGTGGCTCAGTGGTTAGCACTGTATGGTGGCTCAGTGGTTAGCACTGCTGTTCCTTTGCAGCTGGGGTGCTGGGTTCAAATCAAACCAAGGTGAACAGGAGTTTGTATGTTTCCTCCCCCACTCCAAAGACATAATGATAGGCTGTGAGCCCTCGCGGGCAGGGTCCTCTCTCCTCCTATACCAGTCTGTTTTGTATTGTAAGGCTATGTGCGCATGTTGCGTAAATACATGCAGTTACGCTGCGCTTTGTAGCGCAGCATAACTGCATGCGTCCTGCGTCCCCTGCACAATCTATGGAGATTGTGCAGGGGCCGTGCGCACGTGGCGTTTTAGAGCGCAGCGCTTCGGCTACTGCCGAAGCACTGCGTTCTAAGAAGTGACATGTCACTTCTTCCGTGCGCTTTGCCGGCAGCTTCTGCTCTGTCTATGGCAGGGGCTGCAGGCAGAGCGCATGGAATCGGCTTCACTACGGACATTTTCTGCAGCGATTAGAAGCGCACGTGTGCTCTTCAGATCGCTGCAGAAATTTCTGCAGTGAATTGTACGCAACGTGCGCACATAGCCTTAATGATTGTTGTATGTATACCCTCTTTCACTTGTAAAGCGCCAAGGAATAAATGGTGCTAATATAATAAATAATAATAATAGGGACTTTAGATTGTGAGCCCCAATGGGGACAGAGGTGATGATGTATGTAAAGCGCTGTGGAATTAATGGCGCTATATGAGTGAGTATATAAATAAAATAAAGTATTATCCTCATCCATGAGCACGGTGTGAGGGGCGGCCGGTCCACAGGCCCTTTATGGCGATGGTTTGATGTCAGTACCGTCTGCTTTCCTGACACCTCACAGAAACAACACTGTGACCAGCAATCTGTTTATTTCAAATGGACAGGAATAAGCACTGCTACAAATCTCCTCTCAGCCGCTCCTAATGAGGCAGGAACGAGAAAGGCTTTCTTTGCACGCGCTCTATTCCCTTCCCTGGCACCAGGTGTCTGATTTGTAGCCTCTGGTTCAGGTTTTTTTAATTGTTGCATCATTAGTTCCTGTTCAGAAGACATTGTGATTTTATTAACCCCTGGCACGGGTGAGGCATTGCTTTCCCTCTGCGGTTTAATCACGCCGCCCTGGGAATGAAAGCGTTAAAGCCCTTTCCCAGACCCCCTCTCCCTTTCCCAGACCCCCCTCTCCCTTTCCCAGACCCCCCTCTCCTTTTCCCAGACCCCCCTCTCCCTTTCCCAGACCCCCCTCCCTTTCCCAGACCCCCCTCTCCTTTTCCCAGACCCCCCTCTCCCTTTCCCAGACCCCCCTCTCCCTTTCCCAGACCCCCCTCTCCCTTTCCCAGACCCCCCCTCCCTTTCCCAGACCCCCCTCTCCTTTTCCCAGACCCCCCCTCCCTTTCCCAGACCCCCCTCTCCTTTTCCCAGACCCCCCTCTCCTTTTCCCAGACCCCCCTCTCCCTTTCCCAGACCCCCCTCTCCCTTTCCCAGACCCCCCTCTCCCTTTCCCAGACCCCCCCTCCCTTTCCCAGACCCCCCTCTCCTTTTCCCAGACCCCCCTCTCCCTTTCCCAGACCCCCCCTCCCTTTCCCAGACCCCCCTCTCCTTTTTCCAGACCCCCCTCTCCCTTTCCCAGACCCCCCCCCTCCCTTTCCCAGACCCCCCTCTCCTTTTCCCAGACCCCCCTCTCCCTTTCCCAGACCCCCCTCCCTTTCCCAGACCCCCCTCTCCTTTTCCCAGACCCCCCCTCCCTTTCCCAGACCCCCCTCTCCTTTTCCCAGACCCCCCTCTCCCTTTCCCAGACCCCCCCTCCCTTTCCCAGACCCCCCTCTCCTTTTCCCAGACCCCCCTCTCCCTTTCCCAGACCCCCCCTCCCTTTCCCAGACCCCCCTCTCCTTTTCCCAGACCCCCCTCTCCCTTTCCCAGACCCCCCCTCCCTTTCCCAGACCCCCCTCTCCTTTTCCCAGACCTCCCTCTCCCTTTCCCAGACCCCCCTCTCCCTTTCCCAGACCCCCCTCTCCCTTTCTCAGACCCCCCTCTCCCTTTCCCAGACCCCCCCTCCCTTTCCCAGACCCCCCCTCCCTTTCCCAGACCCCCCTCTCCCTTTCCCAGACCCCCCTCTTTCTTTCCCAGACCCCCCTCTCCCTTTCCCAGACCCCCCTCTCCCTTTCCCAGACCCCCCTCCCTTTCCCAGACCCCCCTCTTTCTTTCCCCTCCACCCTCTTCAAATCACTTCTCCTTTGCTCTCTCAGCCAGAGAACAGAATAATTCATCTGCGCATCACTAACTCCTCAATAGGCAGGAAAATGACCAGTTCTGAGGCCGGGGATAAATCAACACAGACAACAGGCAGGAGTAATTGAAAAAATAAAGGTGTTCTCAAAGCGCTAAATAGAGCAGGTAAACCAAAGCGCTGGTTGAGTGATCGGGGGGCAGCGGGGGCAGGGTCTGGGCAATGTGCGGCCTGAACAGCTCAAGTGGTACTGATCAGGACCATGGACAGCAGCACTGTGTGCACCAACTGTCACTAACTGGTACTGAGTGGCCATGACTGGTACTAACGGGCACTAACTGACAATGACTGGCACTGAGTAGCCATGACCGGCACTGAGTGGCAATGACTGGCAATGACTGGCACTGAGTGGCCATGAGCAGCACCAACTGGCACTGAGTGATGGCTGGCACTGAAAATGGCAATAACTAGCAGAGGCTGTAACTGGCTGGTACTGAGTGGCACTGATTGACAGTGAGTGGCTATGACTGGCAATGGTCAGTACTGGCTGGCACTGAGTGGCCATGACTGGCAATGGTTGGCATTGACTGGCACTGAGTGGCAATGACTGGCATTGGCTGGCATTGAAGGGCATTGGCTGGCAATGTCTGGCACTGAATGGCAATAAGTGGCAATGACTAGCTCTGGTTGGCACTGAGTGGCTATGACTGGCAATGAGTGACAATGACTGGCACTGGCTGGCACCAATTGGCGATGACTGGCACTGAGCGGCAATGAAGGGCACTGAGTGGCCATGACTGGCACTGACTGGCAATGGTTGGCATTGACAGGCACAGAGTGGCAATCACTGGCACTGAGTAGCAATGACTGGCACTGGCTGACACTTGTTGGCACTGAGTGGCCATGACTGGCACTGTCTGGCACTGAGGGCATTTTTTGGCACTGAGTAACAAAGATATGCACCTGGCACTCGCTGTCACTGAATGGCACTGGTGGGCACTGCCTGGCAGGTGATAGCGCTCATTATTAAGCGTCTTACTGACATTTCTGATGACAAGCTGCACAGCTATATATATGTGCTGATTTCTCAGTCTTAAGCGGGCTTTACATGCTGCGATATGAATTATCGTCGGGGGTCACGGTGTTTGTGACGCACATCCGGCTTCATTAACGATATCGCAGCGTGTGACACTTAAGAGCGATCTTAAACGATCACAAAAGAGGGCAAAAATCGTTTGCCGTGGAGAGGTCGTCCTGAAACAAAAAATTGTTTTCTGCTTATTAGCGATGTTGTTCATCGTTCCTGCGGCAGCACACATCGCTGTGTATGACACCGCAGGAGCGACGAACATCTCCTTACCTGCGGCCGGCGGCAATGAGGAAGGAAGGAGATGGGCGGGATGTTCCATCCACTCATCTCCGCCCCTCCGCTTCTATTGGATGGCTGCCGTGTGACGTCGCTGTGACGCCGCACGTCCCGCCCCCTTAGAAAGGAAGCGGATCGCCGGCCAGAGCGACGTCGCAGGGCAGGTAAGTGCATGTGACGGGGGTAAGCGATGTTGTGCGGCACGGGCAGCGATTTGCCCGTGTCGCACAACCAACGGGGGCGGGTACGATCGCTTGCGATCTCGCTAGAGAGATCACAGCGTGTAAAGCCCGCTTTATGGTATATCTTTATATGAGTATTTAAGTTCCAGAGTTTTCGCCCTTTTTCCATCAACCACTCAGGCAAATGCGAGTAGAGACCATAATAAATGTATTTTCTACCATTAGCCGCCTGTCAACAGCTCAGACCTGCATCACTTGTGCACACCGCCATACACGGGGATGACAAACTACCTCTTCTTGTGTTATGTTAGTGCACATTAATGGAAACCTCTAAATCAGCCATCACTGTCAGTCTTAAGTTTGGGTACTGAAAGACTAACAAAGTGATGCTTCACCATGGCACACGCAGGGCTGAGCCCAATAATGGGAACAAGTCATTTATTATGCATTGTTTTGCTGCACTTCAGCTTGACAAGTAAAGGCTGGAAATAAGTCACAATTCATTAACTTGTCTTCATACTTATTACTAATATTAGGCAGTAAAAATGACCTTGGGCAACTCAAGAGTCACAGCTGAAGAGGAGTAGCAACACACAACAGTAGGATCTGATTGCACATTTCTACTTTCCCATAGAAGTCAACCAGGAAAATTCACAACAAATCCGTGCCTGTTCCACATCAGAAATGAAAATGCTCCTGATTGAAAAATCTGTACCATAATTCATTCCCAAAAATGGTATAATATCTCAACTTTATGCTCAAGCCATTGCTGATAAATAAGAATTGGGGATACCAAACTATTCAGAAGCATTTGATTCCCCGAACTCTGAGCTTGCCATTGTAGAGTGAGGGCTGATTCCATGTTTTGGTATGGTACCTGCGGCCTGCTTCTGATGTCTTGGACATGGATGCTTATATTTAGTTGGTGGTAAATCATAGTATGATTAAATATTTGCATTAATTTATAGATGTACTCCTATAGTGGCCAGTGGGCATAAAACATGGGGAGCACTGACATTTATTACATTTCCAAGAATCAACAAATAACATGTTCCTGTTGCTTTGTGCAAGTCATCAAATGACCACCTGTCATGAGAAGCCGGAATTGTACAGAAACAGCGAAAACTTTTATTTTAGCAAGACATGCATCAGGCAGGATAATGGAGGTACAATTGCAATGTTTTGATGGCTGCCAAAAGTTGATTGTACTCCTGAGATATTGCTTATCCAAGCTGGGATTTAGGTAGTTTATACACTGCCTTTGTCCTTAAAGGGACCTGTCATGTCATTTTGTATTTATATTAAGCTGCCCCCAATGTGTTTTAAAAGATTTAATGTGCATTACTAACATGGTTTAAAAAAATCCATGTATTTATCTTAAAAAAAAGCCTTTATATGCTTAGGTGAATGCAGTAAATACCTCACTTTTCATTTATAGGGGAGGAGTTTTTGCTGGGATCAGTCACTGTCACTCAAGTTCAGGTAGGATTGTTTTTTTTAACTTAGTCCCTCCCCTAGCATTGTAATTGGTTACACCACAGGTCCTTCACCAGCACTTCTCTGCTGAGCTCCACAGGTCCTTCACCAGCACTTCTCTGCTGAGCTCCACAGGTCCTTCACCAGCACTTCTCTGCTGAGCTCCACAGGTCCTTCACCAGCACTTCTCTGCTGAGCTCCACCCACTACAGTTACATGTTTGTGACATCAGCACAGGTCCCGCAGAACCACTTCTCTTCTGCTGATCACCACAGTTCCTTCACCAGCACTTCTCTGCTGAGCTCCACCCACTACAGACACATGTTTGTGACATCAGCACAGGTTCTGCACAACCACTTCTCTTCTGCTGATCACCACAGGTCCTTCGCCAGCACTTCTCTGCTAAGCTCCACCCAATACGATCACATGCTCATTACATCAGATCAGGTCCTTTATCACCACTTCTCCAATGCTGAGCTCAAGAGCTCAGCAATCAGAGCTCAGCATTGGAGAAGTGGTGGTGAATGACCTGATCTGATGTAATGACCATGTGACCGTAATGGGTGGAGCTCAGCAGAGAAGTGCTGGTGGAAGACCTGTGGTAATGAGCAAAAGAAAAGTGCTTCTGCAGGACCTGTGCTGATGTCACGATAATGTGTCCGTAATGGGTGGAGCTCAGCAGAGAAGGTGAAGGACCTGTGGTGTAACCAATTACAATGCTGGGGGTGTAGCTACGTTCAAACAAGAATTATGCCTGATGAACTTGCGTGACAATGACTGATCCCAGCAAAAGCGCCGCCCCTATGACTGAAACCTAAGGTAAAATCTGTATTCTCCATTACTGAGATGACAGTTGGTGCTTTCAAAATTCCATGGAGATTGGAGGTTGAGGCAGACACAGACAATCAGCTGCAAGTTCTCCTGAAACGGCAGTTACCCTTCTCCATAGAATCCTTAAAGCACCCAACTGGCATCTGCTATCTCAGTAATGAGAAAGTCTGTCTTCACTGAAGAATTGAAAATTTTGAGAATAAATGTCCAGGAGGTGCAATAAATAAATATATGAAATGAATAAAATAAATAAATAAAATAAAATATAGAAATAAATGTCCAGTACTGTATAGGAAATAAATATATGAAATAAATACAATAAAATAAATAAATAAAATAAAATATAGAAATAAATGTCCAGTAGGAGAAATAAATATATGAAATAAATAAAATAAATAAATAAAATAAATAAAATAAAATATAGTAATAAGTGTCCAGGAGGAGAAATAAATAAATATATGAAATAAATAAAATAAAATAAATAAATACAATAAAATATAGAAATAAATAAATATATGAAATAAATAAAATAAAATGAATAAATAAATGCAATAAAATATAGAAATAAATGTCCAGTAGATGAAATAAATATATGAAATTAATACAATAAAATAAATAAATAGATAAAATAAAATATAGAAATAAACGTCCAGTAGGAGAAATAAATATATGAAATAAATAAATAAAATAAAATATAGAAATAAGTGTCCAGGAGGAGAAATAAATAAATATATGAAATAAATAAAATGAAATAAATAAATACAATAAAATATAGAAATAAATGTCCAGAAGGAGAAATAAATAAATATATTAAATAAATAAAATAAATAAATTAATTAATTAATTAATTAAATAAAATATAGAAATACATGTCCAGGAGGAGAAATAAATAAATATATGAAATAAATAAATAAAATATAGAAATAAATGTCCAGTAGGAGAAATAAATAAATATATGAAATAAATAAAATAAATAAATACATTAATTAAATAAAATATAGAAATACATGTCCAGGAGGAACAATAAATAAATATATGAAATAAATAAAATAAATAAATACATTAATTAAATAAAATATAGAAATACATGTCCAGGAGGAGAAATAAATAAATATATGAAATAAATAAATAAAATAAAATATAGAAATAAATGTCCAGGAGGAGAAAAAAAAACAGATTTCTCTAATAAGATATATTATAAAGTTTCTTATTTTCACTGGTACTATTAATTTATAGAAAAAAAAGTAAAGCAAAGCAATGGTTACTCTTTAAGTCTGTCCACAACCAGTAATTTCCTTTTTTTCTGACAGTGGCTTCTTATACAGTGCTGTGAAAAAAAAATACTTGTAGATGTCCTATCTTATTATATACTACCACCCTTGTCTACAGGTGATGCCTGGTATTGCAGCCCAATTACATTTATTTCAGATATACAGAAAGGTGTAGAGATTTTCTCCGTGACATGCTTTATTACAAAACACTTGATTTTTGGCTTCAAAGATAAAAGTGAGATGTGTCACAGTGAGGCCATATGGCAGCACATGGAGTGGGTCAGTGATACAGGAATACACAGTCCACGCACATGAGCCCCAAGTGTTAGAAGAAGAGAATAAATGGCATTGAATTAAAATAAAATCATACCTTTGATTTCCCCTGAACCATTGATGCCATAATTATATGCCCAGATTTCCTACATTATACATTTCCCCAGGTGCGTGCCAACGCACAATGGTATCGGCAGCTCTTTGATACAAAGGCATTAGGGGAAAGTCATTGATACCGTCTATGTAAAGTCCACACGCTCTTAGCTTTACAGACACCGCAGCATACATACAAAGCATGAAAATGAATTGGAGACAACAATGACTTCCTATATTGAAATGTCCCTGAGCGTCTTTAAGGGATTCGCGCTTTTGTTTCCATATACTTTAATCATTTCAAGAGCAGAAGATGAATGCATGGTAAACTAAGGCTCATCTAATGCTAAGGCTATTCGAAGAACAAGATCATTCTCGGCCATGACTCACTTATTACAAGATCGTCGGGATGAAAAATAGACGGCTGTGTGTTTGTTAACCAAGGTGTGCACCGTGACGGCTATGTCATCGATTTCTACACAAATCATTTTAAGAATATGCAAGTTCTTCTCTATTATAGCCTCGCATGAAATAAAATAAATAAATAAAAATTTCAGTCGACTGGGAAATGGCAATCTGGGGTCACTGGGATCCTGGGTAGCTTCATTCTTCTGACTCACAGCCATGACTTGTGGGATGAAAGGAGAAAGAACAGAGCAATGATTGACATTTTATCCCAAGGACTGTTTAGAATGAAATAGTCTTTGCTATTGTTTAGGTCTCCAGTCACCACAATACTTTTCTTCCCTAGTAAAGAAGACATCCAGCAGAACACAACTTTTCATCATTGCGACACCCCCAAGCTTTTGACTCCTTTTCTCAACATTTACCTACTCCCGGCTATCCAGTATCTGGTCTATTATGGAATGGAATGAAACTCTGAACGGGTAAATATTGGGAATAAAATAATCTTTATTATTGTTTAGGTCTCCAGTCACCACAATATTTTCTCCTCTAACGAATACATCCAACAGAACGCAACGTTTCATCATTGCAACCCCCCAAGCTTTTGAGTCTTTTTCTCAACATTTACCTACTCCCGGCTATCCAGTATCTGGTCTATTATGGAATGGAATGAAACTCTGAACGGGTAAATATTGGGAATAAAATAATCTTTATTATTGTTTAGGTCTCCAGTCGCCACAATATTTTCTCCTCTAATGAAGACATCCAACAGAACGCAACGTTTCATCATTGCGACCCCCCACCAAGCTTTTGAGTCTTTTTCTCTACAGTTTGCCTACCATGTTTTTCCGAAAATAAGACAGCGTCTTATAATATTTTTGTTTAAAAAAAAAAGGACCTTATTTTTGGGGAGGGCTTATTTTTTTCCATGACCAGCAAGCATAGATTTATGCTGCAATTTACCTTGAAGGTGTATGCCAGATCCAGCTTGGTGTACGCCAGCTTTAGGTTGAAGGTGTATGGCCAGCTTTAGGGTTAGTAACCTTAACCCTAACTTACATTCATAACTGCTGGTGCAGTGTCAGTGTCTCTTATGGTAACACTTTCTGGCACTCACAAAACATTCTGTGTGGCAGTGGAGGGAGCAGAAGGCAAGACTCTGGAGCGGGAGCAAGCAGGGAAGCTAGAAGGCAGAATCCAAGAGGCGGCACTCGGGAGGCAGAAGGTGGGACCCTGGAGTGGCAGCCAAGCCCACACCATAGAGCAGTAGCGGCCGGAAAATGGAACCCAGGAGGCAGCACTCAGGAGGCGGGACTTGGGAGCAACAATCAAGAAAACACCATAGTGTAGTAGTGGCCAGGAGGCAGGAACCAGGTGACAACACTCAGGAGGTGGGACTTGGAAGCAGATTTTACCCTATCATGGTGGGAGGAAGAGGAAGGATAATTTCGGAGCTACATTATGCCTATTCCAGTGCCTCCAGCATTAGTTTATGTCTCCGTGATGTTAGTGACAAAACCTAGCATCACATGACATAACCTGGCACTGGCTTACTAGGGCTTATTTTTAGAGTAGGGCTTATATTTATAGCCTACTCCAAAAATCCCTAAAAATCAAGCTAGGGCTTATTTTTGGGTATCGGTGATCTCTGCACTATCAGCCATTCTGTCACATGTTGATAAAGGCAGATGGCACGGAGGGCAATGGGACTGAATGAAGAAATTGAACGGTGCCCCAATGCTTTTGTCCATATAGTAAAGATATTACCTAGATCAATTGATAGACAGACATATAGTTTTTAAAAATATATGTAAAGATGCCTATAGCCCATATAAGTATGAATAATAAGTATAGAACACGAATGTATCACTGTGCTCTTATCGCCTGGTCTGTAATGCACAGGCTTCTTTTCTATTGCACTAATCTAAGGCATGATTTAAAAAATTCATAAAATAGACATTTCCTTGGCATTATTCATAAGCGACACGAAGAGCTGACATGTTTTCTGTACGTGCTTCTCCCATGATGCACTCCGTGCAGAAGTCAGCATAACATTCTATAATTTCCTAGCACTCTTGTTCTTCAACACAGAAAAACGGGATGTTTAATAATGTAAATCCCGAGGATGCTCCAGCGTAGGACATAGCCATTCTGCAACCAGATAGCAATCGAATGTAAAGATTTCATTCCAAGAGCTGCAACCGAGCAAAGGTGCATTACGGTATGTGGGCCGGCAGTGCGGAGGCAGGTGGGGGGGTCACACATGGTGCATGGAAATCCTCCAATTAATTAACTTGTAAGATTCACATTACCACGCAGCCCCCTTACTCTGCCTGAGGTTATATCAGAGAGAAAAGAATTCAACTCCCCCAACTGTGTGGGGAGTCCAAATGGAAAAAAGGATTAGGACAGAGAGCTAAAGAGATAGGAGGGAAGATGGATTATACTTATATGTGTAACAGCAAAGGCATAAGATGAGGGGAAAGCGTGTCAAGGGAGGAGAAGAGACGCGGGAGAAATAGAAATACTGGAAGAGACGAATGAACAGACAAGGAAGGGCCCACCAGTAACACTGACTCTGGGGCCCACTGTTCAGCTACATACAAATATTACATCACCCACATTCACAAATTTCCCCCTCCTTCTATATAATGATATACTGGGCAGTTTGCTAAATGATAACATTTTGCCTTTGTACATAGTGAATAAATGTATTGTGCCAACCAGGCTCGGACTGGCCCACAGGAGAGCCGGAGAATCCTCCGGTGGGCCCATCTACGGTAGCACGTCACTTACACCCCAAACATGATCAGTAGTTGGCACAATACACTTTGTTTCACTATGTACAGAGAAAGGAAACATCTTATCATTCATTTTACAAACTACTCAGTACATTATTATAATAAAACATATCTAAATTTGTGAATGTAGTTGATCAGTGGGCCCCCAGTGTCAATATTACTGGTGGGCCCCTGCCTCCCCTTTCTGACAATGTTGCCAACTATTCCTCATATAGAGAGGTCGGAGTCCACTCCTGAACAGAGGCCCACCGGGGGATTGACCGGTTCCCCTCGGGGAAATGTCCTTGTACTGCCTTCATTAGTTGCAGATATATAAATATACTCTGAGTGTGTCTAGGCTCATTATATCACATTACTGGTAAAAGTAGCTTTATTCATGAAGATATTAAATCTGTCTTGGTAGTTGTACAGATATAATTGCATCTTTAGTGATGATCTGATTTACGGAAATCAGCTTTACTATTCTGAACATGTTTCAGAAAAGCTGAATGTCTATCCTCGCCCTCTTACTATGTCCCTACATTTGTACTATGTAACAAAAATGGAGCACAAATATCACATATAAGGGCTTACACGAGCGTATATGTACATGGTCTGTGTGATTTCATAAGTGGGATTTTCTAAGTGGGCAATCAGAAATATTCCAGAAATGTAATTCATAATATATCCTCCTGAATGCTGCAACCTCTTTTGACCTGACAATTCATCTGTTTCATCCACAGGTATGTGATACTGTTCCAACCACTGCCATTCCCATTGAAGTCTATCCTTTCCTGTATGTTATTTCTATTGGTATGTGATACTGTTCCAACCACTGCCATTCCCATTGAAGTCTATCCTTTCCTGTATGTTATTTCTATTGGTATGTGATACTGTTCCAACCACTGCCATTCCCATTGAAGTCTATCCTTTCCTGTATGTTATTTCTATTGGTATGTGATACTGTTCCAACCACTGCCATTCCCATTGAAGTCTATCCTTTCCTGTATGTTATTTCTATTGGTATGTGATACTGTTCCAACCACTGCCATTCCCATTGAAGTCTATCCTTTCCTGTATGTTATTTCTATTGGTATGTGATACTGTTCCAACCACTGCCATTCCCATTGAAGTCTATCCTTTCCTGTATGTTATTTCTATTGGTATGTGATACTGTTCCAACCACTGCCATTCCCATTGAAGTCTATCCTTTCCTGTATGTTATTTCTATTGGTATGTGATACTGTTCCAACCACTGCCATTCCCATTGAAGTCTATCCTTTCCTGTATGTTATTTCTATTGGTATGTGATACTGTTCCAACCACTGCCATTCCCATTGAAGTCTATCCTTTCCTGTATGTTATTTCTATTGGTATGTGATACTGTTCCAACCACTGCCATTCCCATTGAAGTCTATCCTTTCCTGTATGTTATTTCTATTGGTATGTGATACTGTTCCAACCACTGCCATTGCCATCTGAATTTCATATTCTTGTAACTCTTTGTTCTTGGTTCACACCTGTCTATTTCTTCTGCATCTTAAGTGGTTCGTTTTCTAGCTGTGAAGTAGTCCAAATGTTTCTCTTAGTTTGTACTTACTAATTCACCCCTGGTGTGTTTCTCAGAGCTCTCTTCCTCTATCCCCCTCCCTTCTGCTCACACCTGAGTCATTTTCTAGGCCTCTAGAGTTGTATAAATTTGTTGGCACAGGTCTGTTCTGACCATGGTCTGTGTGATTTCATAAGTGGGATTTTCTAAGTGGGCAATCAGAAATATTCCAGAAATGTAATTCATAATATATCCTCCTGAATGCTGCAACCTCTTTTGACCTGACAATTCATCTGTTTCATCCACAGGTATGTGATACTGTTCCAACCACTGCCATTCCCATTGAAGTCTATCCTTTCCTGTATGTTATTTCTATTGGTATGTGATACTGTTCCAACCACTGCCATTCCCATTGAAGTCTATCCTTTCCTGTATGTTATTTCTATTGGTATGTGATACTGTTCCAACCACTGCCATTCCCATTGAAGTCTATCCTTTCCTGTATGTTATTTCTATTGGTATGTGATACTGTTCCAACCACTGCCATTCCCATTGAAGTCTATCCTTTCCTGTATGTTATTTCTATTGGTATGTGATACTGTTCCAACCACTGCCATTCCCATTGAAGTCTATCCTTTCCTGTATGTTATTTCTATTGGTATGTGATACTGTTCCAACCACTGCCATTCCCATTGAAGTCTATCCTTTCCTGTATGTTATTTCTATTGGTATGTGATACTGTTCCAACCACTGCCATTCCCATTGAAGTCTATCCTTTCCTGTATGTTATTTCTATTGGTATGTGATACTGTTCCAACCACTGCCATTCCCATTGAAGTCTATCCTTTCCTGTATGTTATTTCTATTGGTATGTGATACTGTTCCAACCACTGCCATTCCCATTGAAGTCTATCCTTTCCTGTATGTTATTTCTATTGGTATGTGATACTGTTCCAACCACTGCCATTCCCATTGAAGTCTATCCTTTCCTGTATGTTATTTCTATTGGTATGTGATACTGTTCCAACCACTGCCATTGCCATCTGAATTTCATATTCTTGTAACTCTTTGTTCTTGGTTCACACCTGTCTATTTCTTCTGCATCTTAAGTGGTTCGTTTTCTAGCTGTGAAGTAGTCCAAATGTTTCTCTTAGTTTGTACTTACTAATTCACCCCTGGTGTGTTTCTCAGAGCTCTCTTCCTCTATCCCCCTCCCTTCTGCTCACACCTGAGTCATTTTCTAGGCCTCTAGAGTTGTATAAATTTGTTGGCACAGGTCTGTTCTGACCATGGTCTGTGTGATTTCATAAGTGGGATTTTCTAAGTGGGCAATCAGAAATATTCCAGAAATGTCCCAGAAGTGACCAGAAGGTGAGCGTTACCTCCTTAACTGTTTGTCACTTGCATTTTTCCCCTACGCTTTTTCATATTCCCATATGTAAACCTTAAACTCACCATGTTCACCTATGCCCTCACAGTTTTTGCTCCACTCCTCCTCACTCTCCTTCGCTATCCCCCAACGCCAGCACTCGCCAAACAAACATTCATCTCCCCTTCCCTTTTACCTCCCCACCTGTCATCTGCTGACCTGCTCCTAAATCTCAGGTCTCTCTTAATAACACGCAGATCATGCCGTCCACTCTCCTTCTCCCACCTGCTCTCTCTTTCTCTACTTCTCCTCACTGCTGGTGACATATCTCCCAATCCTGGACCTCCCCAGATGGGACACTCCTCTCTACCACCCCCCTATCGCTCCACCCTTACTAGTAACTACCGCAACCTCTCCAATATAAAACCCATCCCCCTCTCACCCACTCCACCGCCCACTCTCTCTGGAGCGCTGTGGAATGCCCGTTCGGTCTGTAACAAACTGCACATCATTCACAACCTCTTTACCTCTAGCAATCTATCCTTTCTGGGCATCACTGAAACATGGCTGACACCATCCAACACTGCCTCCCCTGCTGCGCTGTGCTACGGTGGCCTTCACTTCTCCCATACTCCTCGCCCTGGCAATAGACAAGGTGGAGGAGTGGGCCTCCTTCTTTCTAACAACTGCAGCTTTAATCCAATCCCACCCTTACCCTCCCTTGTCCTGCCTTCCTTTGAAGTACACTCTGTCCGCATCTATTCTCCTTCCAACCTCCAAGTGGCCATCATATACAGACCCCCAGGCCCTACCACTTCCTTTATCGACCAGTTCTCTGCCTGGCTTCTACACTTTCTCTCTGCTGACATTCCCACTATCATCATGGGTGACTTCAACATCCCCACTGACACCCGCCAGTCAGCAGCCTCCAAACTACTCTCCCTTGCTTCATCTTTTGGTCTATCTCAGTGGTCCACCGCTGCCACCCATAAAGATGGACACACATTAGACCTTATCTTCACCCGTCTCTGCTCTCTATCTAACCTCACTACCTCCCCTCTCCCCTTATCTGACCACCATCTATTGACCTTCTCTGCCCTGTCCTCCTCACCTGCCCCTCCTGTCCAGCACGTATCACACCCTCGCAGAAACCTCGCACACGTCAACATACACACCCTTTCTGACTCTATCCTACCACTGTCCTCCATATCTTCAGTGCACGACACAAACAGTGCCACCACTTTCTACAACGCCACTCTCACATCAGCTATTGATTCAGTTGCTCCTCTTGTGCATGGCAGAGTGAGACAAATCAATAGACAACCCTGGCATAACAGCCTCACTAAAAAACTGCGGCAAGTGTCTAGGGCTGCAGAGCGGCGCTGGAAGAAAACGCACTCCCAGGAAGACTTCACCACATTCAAAAATGCAATTCACACATTTCGCTTGGCCCTTACCTCGGCTAAACAGGAATACTTCAGAAACCTCATATCCTCTTTAACACACAACCCCAAACAGTTATTCAATACTTTTACCTCCCTCCTTCGCCCACCACTGCCCCCTCCAACCTCCCTCATTTCCGCAGAAGAATTTGCCACATATTTCAAAGAAAAGATCGACCAAACCAGACAAGTCTTTTCTGCTCAACCCCCACAACCCCCTCATATAACAGACCACTGCTCCTCCCCCATAAAATTCCTCTCCACTATCACCGAAGAAGAGCTTGCACATCTTCTCTCAAAAGCGCACCTCACCACCTGCGCACGTGATCCCATCCCAACCCACCTCCTCCCCAACCTCACCACTATCCTAATTCCAGCCTTAACCCATCTCTTCAACCTATCTTTAACAACTGGTACCTTCCCTTCTGCCTTTAAACATGCAACAGTCACACCCATCCTAAAGAAACCTTCCCTCGACCCAACCTCTGCTGCCAGCTATCGCCCCATATCGCTACTCCCATTCGCCTCAAAACTCCTGGAACAGCACGTCCATGCTGAACTCTCCTCCCACCTCTCCTCTAACTCTCACTTTGACACCCTACAGTCCGGCTTCCGTCCACATCATTCCACTGAAACTGCCCTGACTAAAATCACAAATGACTTACTTACTGCCAAAGCTAACAACCACTTCTCTATACTCCTACTTCTAGACCTATCCTCAGCTTTTGACACTGTTGACCACTCCCTCCTACTACAGATCCTCTCTTCCCTTGGTGTCAGAGACCTCGCCCTCTCTTGGATCTCTTCATACCTCTCCAACCGCACTTTTAGTGTCTCCCACTCCCACACAACCTCTTCATCCCGTCCTCTCTCTGTTGGTGTCCCTCAAGGCTCTGTCCTGGGACCATTACTTTTTTCTATCTATACATTTGGCCTGGGACAACTCATAAAGTCCCATGGCTTCCAGTACCACCTATATGCCGATGACACTCAGATCTACCTCTCTGGTCCAGATGTCACTTCTCTGCTGTCCAGAATCCCAGAGTGCCTATCGGCTATATCTTCCTTCTTCTCCTCTCGCTTCCTAAAGCTCAATGTGGCCAAAACTGAGCTGATCATCTTTCCTCCATCTCACCTACACTCTCTACCTGATCTATCTATTACAATAAATAACATCACGCTCTCCCCAGCACCCAAAGTTCGGTGCCTCGGAGTGATCTTCGACTCTGCCTTGTCCTTCATACCACACATTCAATCCCTCACCACCTCCTGTCGTCTTCAACTCAAAAATATTTCCAGAATCCGTCCCTTCATCAATTCTCAATCTACAAAAATGCTAGTGCATGCTCTCATAATCTCCCGCCTCGACTACTGCAACATCCTCCTATGTGGTCTCCCTGCTAACACGCTCGCCCCTCTCCAGTCCATCCTTAATGCTGCTGCCCGACTGATCCACCTCTCGCCTCACTACCACCCCGCTTCTCCTCTCTGCATGTCCCTTCACTGGCTCCCAACCTTCCATCGTATCCAATTCAAACTACTAATACTGACTTACAAAGCCATCCACAAATTGTCTCCTCCATATATCTCTGAACTAATCTCTCGCTACACTCCAAAACGTAATCTCCGGTCCTCCCAAGATCTCCTTCTATCCTCCTCTCTCATTCGCTCCTCATGCAACCGTCTCCAAGACTTCTCCCGAACATCCCCAGTCTTCTGGAACTCGCTGCCTCAACACGTCAGACTATCTGCTACACTTGCAAACTTCAAACGGAACCTAAAGACTCATCTGTTCAGAAATGCCTATAACCTTGAATGACCTCACTGCCCCACCACCGTGCGGAGCTGCCGCCCCACCACCGTGCGGAGCTGCCGCCCCACCACCGTGCGGAGCTGCCGCCCCACCACCGTGCGGAGCTGCCGCCCCACCACCGTGCGGAGCTGCCGCCCCACCACCGTGCGGAGCTGCCGCCCCACCACCGTGCGGAGCTGCCACCCCACCACCGTGCGGAGCTGCCGCCCCACCACCGTGCGGAGCTGCCGCCCCACCTACACCCCACCTACTGTCTCCTCCCCATAATCCTATAGAATGTAAGCCCGCAAGGGCAGGGCCCTCTTCCCTCTGTACTAGTCTGTCTACTGTAACTTGTATATGTATTCTGTATGTAACCCCCTTCTCATGTACAGCACCATGGAATCAATGGTGCTCTATAAATAAATAATAATAATAATAATAATAATAATGAGTGCAAAACATCGGATCTTTCTTTATTTCTTTATATTGCGCTAACATATTTCACAGCGCTTTACATACATCAGGAACACTGTCCCCATTGGGACTCACAATCTAAATTCCATATGTATGGGGTTTTTTTGGAGTGTGGGAGGAAACTGGAGTACCCGGTGGAAACCCACGCAAACTCGTGGAGAACATACAAACTCCTTGCAGATGGTGTCCTTGGTGGGATTCGAACCCAGGACCCCAGCACTGCAAGGCTGCAGTGCTAACCACTGAGCCACCGTGCACTCATGATTCATCAAAGTGCAGTGCAATATATGCCGAGACAGACAATGGAGAAGATGGAGAAATTAAATTCTCCATCTTCTCCCCTGTGCTCAGATCCTCGCATTGGGTCACAGTAAATGACACTCGGCTCACACTTGCAACACTGTTTGGTCCGAGTGTTACGGTATTAGCATAATCGGTCTGATTTTCTTGAATGAGGCCGTCTGTCCCCAGCCGTAGGCAAAGTGCGATGACAGTTCGGACTTGTTTACATGTTGTGTTTTTGCCATATTTTTTTCCATGAGTTTTTGCCACCGGATAAAAAACAGAGACGGCTCCGGCACTGGACAACGGAGACGCCCATTAGGCCCTATTCCACTGCAGCGCAATCGTTAGGCAAGTACTATATAGTGTTTTTTATGTTGTCACAGCGGCCTGGGCTCTTATATACAGCATGTTAGAATGCTGTATATAAGAGCCCGGTGGTGGTGGCCACAGCTTATACACCAAAAAAGTGGTGACAGGTTCCCTTTAACCTTAGTTTTTCCTGCCAATATTCAATGTGTGCACATAGACTTACCACTATTATGTTTTCAACATGAAGCAATATTTTTTTGAGTCTACGGTGCAATGAGAGTTTCGTACTAATTAATTAATAAATATGAGGAACTAAAAAATATTTTTCCATTTGTTCAGAAAAAAAAGACAAAGTCAAGTATACAAAACAACAGTTTGAAAATAACAAATAGGTAATTATGAGTAGTGAAATATAAGGTAATAGAGGTTCTCCGAGTTTAGTAAAATGGGCTGTTATTCCGATCAATTCTGTTTTCCATTTTATTGGGGTTGAGCTGCAATTTCTTTCTACCCATGATACTACCTTTAGATCAGAGGGGAAAAAGTGGAGGGAGTTTCTGGGAAAAAGCAAACCATATTTCTAATCCCAGGCAACCCTTTCAGTAAAGACTAGTAAAATTATTCACAAAACCATTATATACTGAGCACCACAGAGGTCACCCGAGTTGGGCATCAATGACAATTTAGTGATACTTAGCTATTATATTGTATAAGGATATAATAAATTGTTTATCATAATAAAATAAATGTTTTATGAAAAACAGTAACTTGCCCCCAGAAAAAGCAGACAGGTGAAACCCAGAGATGGGTAGAATAAGGTGTGTCATGACTTGAGGAACAGAAGGACCTGACGTTTATTAACTCAGCCACAACCTTTCCATGACTTTGAACCAGCTGTCCACCACATAGTTACTCTGGAGTGGCAAATAGCAATGGGGATAAGGCTAACCTATGGTCTGCGGCTTTTACAATGTAAGTCTATGGTGGATCAGAGCAGGTAAAAGAGACTTCCTGCTCCCGCATAGAGCACAGTGTAATATGGAGCGTCTGAGGAGCGATGATGTCACTGAGAAGAGGAGCAGAACGGCGCAGGATCTCGGAGATAGTGGAGAGTGGTGACGTCACTGAGAAAAGGGGCAGAACGGTGCCAGATCCCGGAGATACTGGTGAGCGGTGACGTCACTGAGAAAAGGGGCAGAACGGCGCCAGATCCCGGAGATACTGGTGAGCGGTGACGTCATTGAGAAGAGGAGCAGAACAGCACAGGATTCCGGAGAAGACGGCAGGAAGTAAGAGTATTAATACAAAGTGTATTAATACACTCATGCTACACTATATACACACATTCATATAAAAATAATCTTCAGAGGAGGGCTTCTCTAACAACTGACTCGCACCAGTGCATAGACTATACCCTTGTCACAGCATGTCCTTCACTTATGACAGCTGTGATTTATGCAGTTCTGAAGTCAGGATTTTAAGGGAGTATTAAACCTGAAGCACAAAGCCTTTAAAAGAGCATTTTATGAAAAGTGCTGATATTATCCCTCACATAGATGTGTACATTTCCTGAGACATTTTTAGAATTCATGGTGTATAAGATATAATATTGACATCAAGGACGGGCATTTTTTTCCGAGAAGTTATCAGTGACCCTGTAAAGGTGGGACTGGTCACTGTGCCAAGCACCCCACGGTAGTGGGATGGCAAGACCACTCCCAGGTAAAACACTGTTGTGCACCAAACCTTAAAAAAGGTCTTTTAAGCAACAATCTTGAAAACAATAACATTATCCAACACCACTGCTCATCCGCCACATAGTGAACTGCAATCCACATGTGACTAGGCCTGCTCTACCACCTGCATCCTGCCTCTCACACTCTTCAAAATGGTCTCAGTGAGGCCTAGTTCTTCTCACACACGTGTCATCTTCAGCACTCACTTTTGCTCTGTCACATAGACATACACACCTCTGGTCTTCTAAGGCAGCCCCAATGGGTGCCCACCCAGCTCACAAAGTCTCAGAATGGCCCTATCCTGCTTACTGTCTCTTACTACACTGTGACTTGACTAAACTGGCTTTGCTCTATAAAGCCTGCAAAGCTGGCTATCTGCTGTCGATTTTGCAGGAAGGTGCTGGCCCTGTGCCACACAGGCCGGTGTCCGTCACCTGGCTGATGGTACTCGTCGTATACAGTTAGTAACACGCGACACCAGAGCTCAGTTAGCGTCGCTGGCGGAGAGGGGTTTTGGGAACGCCGCTCGCCTTGGGAAATCGCTGGCGCTCGGGTCCAGTGCTTCTGCTCCTCGGTGGCTCGAGCACGGGGCCGGACCCGGGGACTTGAGCAGCGCCTCCTCGCCCACGAGTGAAAAGGGAAGGTTTGGTGGTGGGATATCGGTTGTGACGCCACCCACGGAGTTGTGGTGATTGTGGGCACCACCGCTGCTGGTGACGGGGGTTCCCGGGAGCGATGGCGGGGAGCAGCTGAGGTGTTGGCCCCTCCATGGGTAGGGGCTGTTGGTCCCGGGGCCCCGGTTGGGAGAGTGGCTGTCGGTGGGTAGGGGATAGGTGCAGGTGCCGATGCGGGGAGGCAGCGTGGATGCGCGGTCAGCGTTACGGTGCAGCGCTGTGCCGGATGACACTGGTGTACTCACTCAGATAGTCAATGACAGAGTCTCTGGTAAACCAAACGGCTGGATGGACAGGGCCCGCAGTCGGCTGCGGCGTTGTGAAGCCCCGCATGTGCAGTGTCGGTGCATTACCTTCAGGGACTCCACGTAGCTGGATCTGGTCACAGGTAGGAGATCTTCGGTTTTGATCGTGACGCCACTCTCAGTATTGCGGTCAGTGGGGACCGCCACTGCAGGTTAGGGGACGCCTGGGGCTGATGGTGGGTGCAGTCGGATGTAGTAGCCTCCTGAGAGTGAGGCAAGCCCCAGGGCCCTGTGTAGGTTTGTAGTACCACAAGTCGCAGAATGACCACACAGGCAGGATGTCTTTCAGGGTTTTTACTCACTTCAGGTGGCAGGGTGAGTAACCCGGGCGTAGCTGAGATGAACCAGGTAGGAACCAGGTATCCTTCAGGCTGACTTTATGAGGGTGACTACTGACTCGCCTTCCTTAGCCCTTGGTGGTTTGGGGTGACCCCGACTTTGAGTCCCTATGGGGGTCACCCAGGGAAGATGCTGCAGCCTCTCTCCCCTTGTTGTTTGCCGTGTGCTTGTTCCCCGGACCAGGCCACTCCAGCCTCTTGCCTCCTATGACCTATGGGCCCTCACTGCGGTTACGTGGCTGCGGCTTTTGTAGTGTTGTGGTGTGGGCTTTAAGAGCCCCACACCGGCAGGTTTAGCAGGGAAAGGTGAATCTATCCTCGCTTCGGGATCTGCCGCCCGGTTGGGCCTGGTGCTCTCTAGCAGTCTCCTTACTTCCCACTCCGTTGCACTCTCTAGCTGAAGCTGGCTTTCAGGCAGCACTCCTAGTTGACCGTTCTCCCCCGTCTGTAGCCACTGCGCGGGCGCTGTTAGACAGCAACAGCCCCACAGGTCTGCTCCTCACTGAGCCCTATGGAGTTCTGCTCTAACTGACTCACTGCCCCTCCTCTCCTGTTCTTGCCTACGCCACCTAGCAACCAGACTCTCCACCACACCCCTTGAGAGGAGATGGAGGCTCTACCCCCTCCACTATTCCAGTGAAGGTGAAGGCTTGCCCCCTCCTGGGATCCCCAGGGGTCCTCTCATGGGTACATGTGTGAGACCTGATCACTATGCGCCTGTGTTCCACACCCCGGTCAGCCTTCTGGATTACCTGTGTTGTACTGTCCCCAGCATGGGTGCAGTACTCAGTGGTGCCTGACCAGGTCAGGGGCGCCACAGCGTCTTCACTCTCCCCGGACGGGTTGATGGCGGCTGTCTTTCCCTGCACCTGTGTGTAAGTGTTTGACCCCTATGGATTCCCATGGGTGGTCCGCTCCCCGGCTTGTACGTGTCGGGAGAGCCCGTTTTGCCTGCAGGCGCTGGCCCTTGGATCTCTGGCCGTTGGCGGTGGCTCTTATCCGGACGGGTTTGGCTGTTGCCTTCTGACGGGACTTGGGTGGGAATGAACCCCTGAGGTCCAGACCGCAATCAGAGAATTTGACCGTTACGGCGGCTTCCAAGCCTAGTCGGGGTCTGAGTACCCTGCCTTGGTGCTTAGCTTCAATCCGCTCCCCGATTCGGTACCGGCGGGCCACCGCCCGACCCCGGTCCTACGGTTCCGCAGACGTCCACTAACTCCTTCAGACGGCCACCACCGTCTGCCGACCTTGCTGTCGGTGCCTGGGCTCCAACCCAGACACACAGTCACTCCACTTCCACCTCTCCACTTCACTCTACTCCTCTCCTCAAGTCTTGAACTTGACTAACTACTTTTTCCCGCCTCCAGGCCTGTAAACTCCTCGGTGGGCGGGGCCAACCGCCTGGCTCCGCCCAACCTGGTGTGGACATCAGACCCTGGAGGAGGCAACAAGGGTTTTTGTTTGATGGATGTTCCCTACCAGGGGAGGGGGTGTGTGTGTATGTGGTGTTATTCTGTAACCCCTGGGGTCCAGGGCATCACATTAGCGAGTTAGGAAGTTCACTTTATTCTTAACAATGTGATGACAGACATGGCCTTCCTTAGCTTCCTTCCTCTCAGTGTGGGGTACTACCTTTCAATCTGTACCACACCACTATCTTGGATTTTGTGTCTCCTTCCCCCTGACTCCGTTCACATTGTTTGATTTTGCTTCCCAGCGGCTTTCTAGCCGGACAACTCTCTAAGCCTGCCGGGATGAGCCATAGGCTCCGGACCTCTCGAGGATACCTCAAGGTTCCCAGACTGCCCCTAGCACTGAGGCCACATCTTCTCACTCTTGAACCCTATTCTAGACTGGCCCCTCTTGAGACCTCCCAACCAACTTCTCAACCACATTTGTCACTACTTCTTTAACCCTATCTTTTCCATCCTGCTGCAATCTCAGCTCAATCCCTAGGTGGCGCCTTTGGTAACTGTCTCGCTCTACTGTATCTGGAACCTGCACCCAGCTAGCAGCATATCATATCAACATACACATTTAGCAATAGCTAACACATTGCACTCTACATAACCATATACTTTACATGGCAGGGCTCCACCACCTCCTACACAGTAGTCACAATGCTTCTTCTAATATCATTTTCTTCAGGACTGGGGTCACCAAATTGTTTCACATAAGTATTTGTTCACATCAACATTGTGATCTGTTGCCTGAATAAAAGATACAGCGTAAACTCTAACTTTGGCCATGTTCACACCTTGAGTATTTTGTGAGTTTTTTACCTCAGTATTTGTAGCCAAAAACAAGAGTGGGTAAAGAATACAGCAGTGGTGGCCATGTTTCTATTATACTTTTCCACTGATTGTTCCATGACCAGCGGAGGGAGGATTCTCCGGTCGTGATGTTTGTGTAACCAAACCCCTTATCCTCTAAGAATAAACACACGGACTGCATGCGACTTGGTTCAAATGGCCACAGCAGCCTTTTATTGCCTATTGTTTTACAAACTAGCACCTTAGGGACGCCGTCCAATGGGCGACCCAAAACAACCACATAAAGGTAACAATAGACAATAACATTTACAATACCCCCCGGGGTAGGCCCAGTCCACTAACTACTACTCCCCCTGTCCCCGGCCGCAACACACCGACCCAGAGACGAGGTGCCAATCACCCACGGATTGACACCCCACACTTTGGCAGAACCCCGTACCTGCCACATCCCGGAACCGAGAGCCACCATACCAAGACAATGACTCCCGGTCCAGCCACCAATCACTTCCAAACCTCTGGACCAGACCTACCCCACCCGCTGCTGTGACAAATAGCATCCCAACTACCCAAAAACAAAAAAACAAAAAACAAACAAAACATCCCCCACATAACAACACAAAGGGAGGGTGGGCGGGGATCGTTCGGCGTCCGGAAACAGAAGAGGAGGTAACTCTTCCCTCTCCCGGACTAACCCTTTCCCTACTCCTCCTCTTCCTCCCATGCTAAGACCATCCCCAAAATGCCATATTAGGCATACCTCCAACTGTCCCTATTAACCCCATCACTCCCTACCTCCCCCTTTGTCATGTCGCCCCTCCCCCCAAGTGGGTCCGTGGCTTTCTCTTCTGGATTTGGCTTATAAATTCTGAGGTAAAAAACCTCATCAAACACTCAACGTGTGTACGTGGCCTTAAGGGTTGAATGCCATGAATCATTTTCATACAAGGTCACGTGCACACATTGAGTATTTGGTGAGTTTTTTACCTCAGTGTTTGTAGCCAAAACCAGGAGTGGGTGATAAATACAGAAGTGGTGTCTGTGTTTCTATTATACTTTTCCTCTCATTGTTCCACTCCTGGTTTTGGCTTATAAATTCTGAGGTAAAAAAACTCACCAAATACTCAACATGTGAACATGGCTTCTAACGCTTCAGGAGATTTGGCAATGTCAGCCATCTTTGCCCCGGGGGCACACACCACCCACCGCTTGACACTCTCACCATCCTCCATCATGTCTTCCCTTGCGCAAACGGGTGAAGATTCGGCACCGGCTATGGAGCAATACACACATCATAAAAGTAATAAAGTGTAAAAGGACAACTTGTATATACCACATTGTCCAACGAGGCCACAATATAGCTTTGTCAAATCATGAAGTGACCTTGCGCCGGCTGCACACATTATAGGACACATCATGTCATCAACAAGTGAGGACATTGGCAAATTTTCCAACCCATAAATGTCTATTGCCAACTGCACATCAGACATAGAGCTGGAGCATTTAAGGTGCAGTGTCCCTTTAAAAATCACGAATGGTCATGAATAAAATTTGGCATACCCAATCATTAATTTAAGCGATTCCATTTGTCTCCTAATACAATGCTTGTTTCACTCATTAATAATTTACATGGTTCCTAAAAGCCAGGTTACACTGAGGCTGCATATTAATACTAGAATTTATTTTCTGGAGGTAAATTGGTTCATATAAAGATTGTCTTTTACTAGTAGAGAAAAAATATGACCTGTCTGCAACAAGGGACTTCATTACACAGTTCTGAAATCTGTAAACCTATATTAGTTTCTTCTTATCTGTTACCATTGGGATTCTGCATGATGCGAGCCCCTGCACGGCTCTATGGACGCCCAGGCAGAAGTTTCTGGCCAGAGACCTGAGTGATCAGTGGTGATCTCAAGACCCTGACTCCAACCGATGTGTAAAAATTATAGGAATGAAAAATATGTTAAAGGAAATCTGTCAGCAGATTTTTGCTATGCAATCTGAGAGCACTAGGATGTAAGGGCTAAGGGCGGCTTTGCACGTTGCGACATTGCACGTGCGATGTCGGTAGGGTCAAATCGAAAGTGACGCACATCCGGCGTCGCAGTCGATATCGCAACGTGTAAATCCTTTTTGATACGATGAACGAGCGCAAAAGCGTCGTTATCGTATCATCGCTGCAGCCTCCGACATTTCCATAATGCCGGTGCAGCGACAGGTGCGATGTTGTTCCTCGCTCCTGCGGCAGCACACATCGCTGTGTGTAAAGCCGCAGGAGCGAGGAACTTCACCTTACCTGCGTCCCGGCTGCAATGAGAAGGACGGAGGTGGGCGGGATGTTTACATCCTGCTCATCTCCGCCCCTCCGCTTCAATTGGCCGCCTGCCGTGTCCCGTCACTGTGACGCCGCACGACCCGCCCCCTAAGGAAGGAGGCGGGTCGCCGGCCAGAGGGACGTCGCACGGCAGGTGTGTGCGTGTAAAGCTGCCGTAGCGATAATAATCGCTACGGCAGCTTTCACTATATATCGAACGTGTGACGGGGGCGGGACTATCGCTGCAGCATCGGTAACACATTGTTACTGATGTCGCAGCGTGCAAAGCCCGCCTAAGACCCTGAATACAGTGATATGTCACTTATTAGCCTGTATGGTGTTGTTTCAATAAAATCTGTGTTTTATCAGCAGTAGATTATCACTGCAGGACTAGGTGTCACGTGCTTCCTAGTCCAACCACCGATAAGCAGTTATCTGTCAATCGGTGGTGTGGACAGGGTTATACACAGCTCAACATTCAGAGCACTGCTAGATCTGTAGCAAAGAAAACAGGGATTGTATCAAAATGACAGCAAACAGTTCAGTGACACATCACTGGAATCAAAATCTCAGCTCCTACATCATGTTGTTTTAAGATTATAAAGCAAAAATCTAGTAACAGAGTGCCTTTAAGAATTGTAAAGAGTAGTATGTTACATATTTAAGATCTAAAAGTCAGGGTGCACAGTCTCCTACTATGAAAAATAAAGTAATATGTCATTAAAATAATTAAAAAAAAATCATATTTATATTATTTTACTATCTGAAATCCAGTTGTGGCCTTTTGCCCATAGGATAACAGACTAAGACACACATAAACAGGAATACATCTGTTGGTACAGAAAAAGGGGTACGAGCTGTCTCAGCTGATTGGCAGTTAACTCTCTCGACACCAAAAAATGTCAGATTCCTTGTACCTCCATTATGGTGTTGTAAGTAATGTTTACTCCCGAGAAGGTTGTGTCCTTTTTATTAACATAAGATAGATGTTCTGCAATCTGGCGTTACCTATAAGTACAAGCTATATATCTCATGTTACATTCCAGGCAGTAAACCTCATGATGCATATGGCAGATACTGATCCATCAATTACACGGCACTCGGCATAAGGTGTCAGAACCTCCTTCTTCTTAACCGCGTACCTACAGACCTATTACCCTCATACTTATAAAATCCTTTTTCAGTCAAGGATGTCTTTCCCAAATGTTTAACCGCAAATAACTTTGGAGATAAAATATCTCCCAGTGATTCGCCTCTCTTGGGGACAACTTGGCGCGTCAGTCTGTTACCCGTTGGGAATACTTTTAACGCCTTTTAATGGAATTCTAATAAAGAAGATTTGATATTTTATGAAATGCGGATGTGGCGTCTTCCCTTTGAAAGTTTGATCAAAGAGCACACTATAGCTATTATCTGACTGGGCTTCCCATTGGGATGGTGAGATGTCACCATGAAAAGTTATTTTCTTTGTTTCCACCCCTTTTGAACCTTGAGCCAACAATCCATCCTCTTATACGGTTATTCCCTTTGATATTGTTAGATAGTGATTGTAAAAACAAGCATTTTCGCGATTTACTGCTTATTAAATTTTGTAACCGTTCCTGAGATATTAACACTTTTATTTTGTTTATAGCTCGTTGCTAAAAAGACTGACCACCTCTGCTGGCTAGCGTGTAAGCTTGCCAGGATTAGGAGGTAACAGCGCCTTTTAGTGATCCTGGCCAGCTATAGAACAGTGCTTACAAGCTCAATAAAAAAGAGCTTGTAAGCACTGCACATGTTCTTCTGTCTAGAAGAGGTGGTCTGTCATCAAGACAATGAACTGTGAACTAAAGAAAAAGTGTTAAAGAGGTTTTGTACTACTACTGTGACAATCTTTCATTTGTCCTAACTATTCCTAACTAAACCTTTCCCAATATACTTCTGCTACCTACCCTGATCCTGCAAGCTTATCTCTCTGCGGCTCCTATATCCTATATTGATGCTCTGGTCTGGAAACCAGAATCGGACCAACTAAGCAGGGCATGTCACTGGTGGGGGTGGGCTGCCTCTCTGTGAGTAAAAGCAGTCTGGGTACACATGCCTGTTCAAACTTCATTCTCCTCTCAGCTTGCTTTACAGTGTGGTGCTTTCATCTGACAAGCGCTGTGATATGCTGATCACAGGTTCTGTGATATACCATCTAACGATCGCCACATCACAGCTCTTGTCAGATGAAAGCACCGCACTGTACAGCAGGATGAGAGGAGAGTGAAGTGTGATCCCAGCATGTCTGTCCAGACTACTGTCACTCATAGAGAGGCATCCCAACCTCACCAGTGATGTGCCCTGCTCAATGCATCTGATTCCAGTCTCCATACTGGAAGGATTAAGACCAAATATCAATAAATTATATATAATCACCACAGAGAGATAAGCTTATAAGAGCATGGTAGGGAGCAGAAATATTTTCGGAAATTGTTAGTTAGGAATGGTTAAGACAAATGACAGGGGTCACATTAATAATGGGAAAACTCCTCTAATATCTCATAAACAACTGAGATTTTTAAGAAGCAGTAAATTGCAAATTTGCATGTATTTACAAGCTTTATTCAACAATATCCTTTTAAAAAGATGGGAGTAATTATGTAATTGGTAACAGTGCTGCTCCTCTGCAGTTTTGCACTGCTTTTCACTAATCAACAGCAAAGCAGATCGGACCAAACAGGAGTGCGGTCGTCTTCCAAAGGTCCAGCCTTTATGTAAAAAAACTGAGAACAGAGAACACTTCTAAATGCCCTTGTATGTTAGGGGAGTATATGGTATAGCAGGGGTCCCCAATATACAAGTGGCTTATGGGCTCGTTATGTGTGGCTCGTGGCTGTCTTCCAGCTTGGTGCTGAAATACACCAGCAGGGAAAGCCAAAACTTCTTGTATATGCAGGGTGGTGATGGTGATGAATCCACTAAATCCACCTGTAAATCCGTCGGGGAAAGTCGTGCAAGCCGAAGTCAGAGCCAGGAGATAACCAGGGAGGAGGCAGAGTCAAGGGAGAGCCAGGTCAGAAGGTATCGTCAGGGACCGGAGAGGTATCGTCAGGGACCGGAGGAGAACTATACCGAGTCAGTAACAAGTTGAGGTCGGGAGTCGGGAGAGCAGGTAGTAGTAGGGGAACACAGAGACGGAAAAAGAGAGAAGAGGCTGGAGAGGGAGGACGGGAGTCAGGGAGGATGGACGCAGTCAGGAGGATGGGAGTCAGGGAGGACGGACAAGGTAGATGGGCAGGATCAGAAAAATTTACGAGGACCAGCGAATACACTGCAGGGCAGACCTATAACTGGATGGAAATGACACCATGATAAGGCGCCGTGATCCCGGAAACAAGGCACGGAGGGCTAGGCACCTTCCACCGGCCACGCTCTGTAAAACACCAACCGTCAGAACAGGCACCAATGACAACTCTGCAACAGCAGACATAAACATGACTCGTGACAGGTGCATTAGCAACAGTTTTAGCAAATAACTATGAAGAGGAGGTCTTTAGATGGTGACTTTTGTGAGTAGCCCGACATAGAAGAGCAGAACTGAATCGGGGTAAGGTAGGAACACCTGGATCTTGGTATACTGCCTCGGTATGATTTCTGTGGAAAAACTTTGGGTGTCATTATATGAATATATATTATTATTATTATATTAATGAATATATAGTAATGCGGGCTTTGGGTTCCACTAATGTGAGGGGTGGCAGCTGGATGTGGCTCGCACCCCTCGGTCAGAGCTGAATGTGGCTCTCAAGGTCAGAAATGTTGGGGACCTCTGTGGTATAGTATAGTGGCTCACCTGTAGAGCTGTGATGTCCACGTGCTGGGCATCACAAAACACAAGAGACGGAGACAGTAATTCATCAATAACAATCTCTCCATCTCCCATAAATGTATCATTTTATAGAGACAGCAGAAAAATGTACAAATCAGTTTTATGTTGACTTAGAACCAATTTATAGGCATCTTTACAAGGTACATTCCGCTAGGATGGAAGAATAATGCCGGAGGACGCACAGGGGGAGAATGGCACACAGACCCGGCCACGTGAACGGTGCAGAACGTGAGCACGATAGATAGGAAATGACATGGAAGGTGAAAGGAAGGCAGGTCCTGGATCATACAAGATAAAAAAAGCAGGTGAGAAGAAGCCTCCAATTACATCACGAAAAGAAAGAAAAGTCTTTTGTGAAGAAGACTTTATTTTTAGCACTAGTGAAAAGGAACTAATAATAATATGCTTCCTGCTGAGTGGCGAATGGTTATAACGGTTCATTGTATTGAAGTAGATAAAGAAACTTTTGCCTCCAGAGGATCTTGTGTTTTATGGCTTTACAATATATTACACTATAGCGCCTCCATATGCCAAATGTCTACAGTGCACGTCCTCCGCACAGCGACGGCTTAGAATAAGTCAGCATATTGTTGTGAGGATGACCTCAGATCAGGAGCCATCCCTCCGATATCCAGCAAGTCAGCCATCAGACACATCGACCTAAAGTGTTAAAAATGTAAACGAATGTAAGCAACATTAAAGATAGCATCTTACAAGATTGAAGCGCCGGGTCAGGGCATTAGCCTTAAAACCATTACAATTTTATGCCAATAGCAGCCAATTACTCTCTAACACGATACATTTGAGGTTTCTATGAAAGCTGAGCACATGAGACTTCCATTACCAGCTGGATACTGGCAGGATAGAAAGAGCAACGAGCAAGACAGGAATCAGAGGGCAGAAATAGAATTGTGAAACTATCAAGGGCAGCAGAACACGGAGAAATGGGAATAATATCTCCATCATCTATTTTACTCGCTTCTATTGCTGCATTAATGGTCATAGCGCTTTACAGACATTACCACTGTCCCCATTGGGGCTCACAATCTAAATTCCCTATCAGTATGTCCTTGGAGTGTAGGACAAAACCAGAGAACCTGTAGGAAACCCACGCAAACAAGGGGTGAACCCACAAACTCCTTGTAGATGTGGTCAATGATGGTATTAGAGCCCAGGAACCAAATGCTGGAAGACTGCAGCACTAACCAGTGAGACCCAATCTATTTATCTATCTATGTTTCATCCATCTTTATCCCATCTATTATATATAGCATTACTATCTAAATTATCTACACAGGTTCAGAATGAACAATCAGAGGATCGACTGGTGGACTTCAGTCTGGCACAGGAATGGCCACAGAAGCCTAGAATAAGTCAACTCTATATTTGGAGCCAATCATTCTTCACTAGGAGGATCTACTGGAGGACACAGAGTCTGGCACAGGGATGGCCAATAGATGTCTAGAAGAAGTCAACTCTATATTTGGAGTCAATCATTCTTCACTAGGAGGATCTACTGGAGGACACAGAGTCTGACACAGGGATGACCACCAGAAGCCTAGAAGAAGTCAACTCTGTATTTGGATCCAATCATTCTTCACTAGGAGGATCTACTCGAGGACACAGAGTCTGACACAGGGATGACCACCAGAAGCCTTGAAGAAGTCAACTCTGTATTTAGAGCCAATCATTCTTCACTAGGAGGATCTACTGGAGGACACAGAGTCTGACACAGGGATGGCCACCAGAAGCCTAGAAGAAGTCAACTCTGTATTTGGAGCCAATCATTCTTTATTATGGATAATTTCTTAGGGATGCTTCATAAATAACAATTAGAAGTTATTGATGATAAGTCTTGTGTGTGTAACAATAAAAATACAGATCACAAACAGTAGATGTGATCATGTTTTGTATAGATGGAGGATGGACTCTTAGAGGTACTTTGTACGTTGCGACATCGCTACTGCAATGTCGTCGGGGTCAAATCGAAAGTGACGCACATCCGGCGCCAGTAACGACGTCGCAACGTGTAAAGCCTAGATGCACCGATAAACGATCGCAAAAGCGTCGTAAGTAGGTGATCTGTGTAGCGTCGGTCATTTTTATAATTTCGCTGCAGCGACAGGTACGATGTTGTTCCTCGTTCCTGCGGCAGCACACATCGCTGTGTATGAAGCCGCAGGAGCAAGGAACATCTCTACCTGCCTCCACCGGCTATGCGGAAGGAAGGAGGTGGGTGGGATGTTTACGTCCCGCTCATCTCCACCCCTCCGCTTCTATTGGCCGCCTGCCGTGTGACGTCGCTGTGACGCCGCACGACCCGCTCCCTTAGGAAGGAGGCGGGTCACCGGCCAGAGCGACGTCGCAGGGCAGGCAAGTGCGTGTGAAGCTACCGTAGCGATAATGTTCGCTACGGCAGCTATCACAAGATATCACATGTGCGATGGGGGCGGTGACTATCGCGCTCGGCATCGCTAGCATCGGCTAGCGATGTTGCAGCGTGCAAAGTAACCCTTAGAACAGTTTACATTGATAGATCAGAGGACCTGCAATTTTTATAAGGTCATACTAAATGGTATGTTTGTGGGATATTGTTCCGAGCAGTATATGGGATATTGGGGCAAGCAGTATCTGGGGTTGTTAAGCCGTGGTATTTGAGTTTGGTACAGTGATGGGTGGAATCAGGAACTGATATTTAAATATCTGTCTGAATTGATTAACTTTGTGCCATAAGTCCAGTATGGTTGATTCTAATATCCCTCTATGGTCATTTCACACTCACAGGGGTGTAAGAAGCTGTGGGGTTGTTTGTTGCTGGATTTTGTTATCACTGTGATAGAAAAAGAAACATGATCAACTGTGATTTTTCTTCTCCATGCAAATAGTAACCCCACATGGTAATATAAAACTAAAAAATGAATTGCAGATTTGTAGTTGCTTGAAAAGAGGAGATATGGATTAAAAAAATTGGTCTCTAGCGTCTGAGATGGATATAGGTGAAGTGGAGCGCGTGCAGAAAAGTGCGACCAAGGTTACGTCAATGGGTGAGTTGCAATACCAAGACACAGAGCTCCCAACTTTGAAAGATGGGAAAGAGGGACACATACTGGGATGTGCGGAGCGCAATTTCTATTTTATGCCTAAGACTTTCTCTAACTTCACCTGGTCCTTTACACATATGTAACAGAAATACTGCTCTTAGTAAAGCCCATTAGTGTTCCCCCACAGTTCAGTATAACTTTCATGGCCATGACAATGCACCACACACACAGTATACACAGTATGACACCCCTACACCCACCTCTCCCCCACACAATATGACGTCCCCACAGTACAGCCCCTCACAAATTATGATGTTCCCACAGTACAGCCCCCGCACAGTATGATGTCTGTTGGCAGTACCTTTCACCACACAGTTTGATTTTTCGATGCCCCCACAGTCCCCTACTACACAATGATATCACCACTATACATTCCCCCACACACAGTGTTTTTGTCTTCCTCTGGATCAACGTATTAAATTATACTCAATGGATTTGTGTCTTCTTTCAAGCTTCAAACTAAGAAACTTACACCATTTGCACAGCATAATCTTACTGTTTGTGTTAATTGCTCTTAATTACCACACCTAGAAGTAATAACTGTGTTGACAGATGCATAATAATCAATTTTGTATGGTAAAAAAGTAATTTACTGAAAAGGCATCTTTCACTTTAATTAGGGGTACATGCAAGATATCCATAAAGTGCATGTCATCTCAATGCATGGCGGTTATAGAAACAGCATGTAAATGGTAAGGAAACTACTTTAACAGTGTATGGATGTTGTGAGAGAACATAATCCATTTTGTTCTTATAGAAACCATCTTGTCTTATAACTGAATGATGTTATAGGGCTCAGCTAACACTGATGGGTGGGGAAATTTCACATTTCTACACACACCCCTGCAGCTCTTATTGGTGCATAGTTCTGAGGAGTTATTTCTTTGTTTGGGATACTATATAAACTGGTCACATGATGTAATAAAGCGGAAACTTTCAGTATACCACTAAGGGTGTGTGCTGCAATTATTTCCCCAGCGCTCGTAAAACAAATCCTACTAATTTGGAGTTCAAATGGCATATAAGTGTATTTCGCTCACAATATCATTTAAAAATTAATTATTTAAAGAGCGCAAAGTTTAGTGCACTTAACTCATTGTATCGCCATTTGCATTCCCATATAACTAAAAGGGCTTGTCCACTACTCGGTGAATCCCTTCTTATTTGCTACATTTCCCCCTGTATATATATATATATATTTATAATTATTAATTTTATATATATGTATATATATATATATATATATATATATATATATATACTAGAAGGTGGCCCGATTCTACGCATCGGGTATTCTAGAATTTACGTATTGTGTAGTTCATGTATGATTTTTGTTATATATATATATATATATATATATATATATAGAGATGTTGTTGTGTGTAGTTACCAAGTGTTTGTGTAGGCGCTGTACATGTTCTGGGTGTTGTCTGGGTGTGGCGGGGGGTGAGAGCGGTGTTGTATGTGTGTTGCGTGTGTTGCGTTGTTTGTGGAGCGCTGTGTGTCTGTAGCGTTGTGTGTGTGTGTTGCGCGGTTTGTGTGTGTGTGGTGTGTTTTGGGGGGAGGTATGTTTTGTGCAATGTGTGTGTTGTGCGGTATGTGCGTATATTTGTGTGTGCCGCGGTGTTTATGTGTTGGGTGTTGTGTGTGTGCAGCGTTGTCTGTGTGTGTGGGTGTCTGTGTAGGGCAGTTGTTTGTGGTTCCCAGTGTGTGTGTGTGTGTGTGTGTGTGTGGTGTGTTGTGCAGTGCGCGCGTGTGTGTGTGTGTGTGTGTGTGTGTGCATCAGCCTCTCTTCTCTCAGCCTACCTCACCCAGCCTCCCTCCTCCCAGCCTCCCTCAGCATCAGCCTCCCTCTCCCAGCCTCCCCAAGCATCAGCCTCCACCAGCATCAGCCTCTCTCCTTCCAGCCTCCCCCAGCATCAGCCTCCGCCAGCATCAGCCTCTCTCCTTCCAGCCTCCTCCAGCATCAGCCTCCCTCTCCCAGCCTTCCCCAGGATCAGCCTCTCTCCTCCGAGCCTCCGTCCTCCCAGCCTTCCCCAGCATCAGCTTTCCCCTCCCAGCCTCCCTCAGCATCAGCCTTCCCCAGCATCAGCCTCTCTCCTCCCAGCCTCAGCCTCTCTCCTTCCAGCCTTCCCCAGCATCAGCCTCTCTCCTTCCAGCTTCCCTCAGCATCAGCCTCCCCTTCCCAGCCTTCCCCAGGATCAGCCTCTCTCCTCCCAGCCTCCTTCCTCCCAGCCTCCCCCTCCCAGCCTCCCTCAGCATCAGCCTTCGGCTCCAAGTCTCCCCCAGCATGAGCCTCCCCATGCATCAGCCTCCACCAGCATCAGCCTCTCTCCTTCCAGCCTCCCCCAGCATCAGCCTCCCCTTCCCAGCCTTCCCCAGGATCAGCCTCTCTCCTCCTAGCCTCCTTCCTCCCAGCCTCCCCCTCCCAGCCTCCCTCAGCATCAGCCTTCCGCTCCCAGTCTCCCCCAGCATCAGCCTCCCCAAGCATCAGCCTCCACCAGCATCAGCCTCTCTCCTTCCAGCCTCCCCCAGCATCAGCCTCTCTCCTTCCAGCCTCCCTCAGCATCAGCCTCCCGTTCCCAGCCTTCCCCAGGATCAGCCTCTCTCCTCCCAGCCTCCTTCCTCCCAGCCTCCCTCAGCATTAGCCTTCCCCTCCCAGTCTCCCCCAGCATCAGCCTCCCCAAGCATCAGCCTCCACCAGCATTAGCCTCCACCAGCATTAGCCTCTCTCCTTCCAGCCTCCCCCAGCATCAGCCTCCCCAAGCATCAGCCTCCACCAGCATCAGCCTCCCTCGTCCCAGCCTCCCCCTCCCAGCCTCCCCCAGCATCAGCCTCTCTCCTCCCAGCCTTCCCCATGATCAGCCTCTCTGCTCCCAGCCTCCTCCAGCACGCCGTGCTCCTCTGCCGACACTCACACACCCGATCGCATCCACTCACACACACCCGATCGCATCCACTCACACACACCCGATCGCATCCACTCACACACACCCGATCGCATCCACTCACACACACCCGATCGCATCCACTCACACACACCCGATCGCATCCACTCACACACACCCGATCGCATCCACTCACACACACAGACACTGACGATATCGCACATACGCGCTTATACTCACAACATCCGGAGGTATCACATGCTTCTGGCCATGTGATCCTCCCGCAGGTCCTGGAAGCTAACAGCACAGTATCGCCGCCGAGAAGCAAGCGATATCCCAGGATGTTGTGAGTATGTGGATGCGATGTGATGTGTGAGGTGTGTGTGAGTGTGATCTGATTTGTGTGTGTGTATGTGTGTGTGTGTGTGCTGTTATGTGTGTGTATGTTCCGCAGCTGCAGGACCTTGATGTGTGGATGCGATGTGATGTGTGTGTGAGGTGTGTGTGAGAGTGAGTGTGAGCCGGTGTACACTGGTAACTATGATACACATCGGGTAACTAAGGGACCTTAGTTACCCGATGTGTATAATGGTTACCAGCTTTCACGGCCTCCGTCAAGATCCCAGCATCGCAAGGTTATGTCTGGCGCTGCCGGGATCCTGACGCAGCCGGTGTAGAAGCAAGCGATATCCCAGCATGTTGTGATGTGTGAGGTGTGTGTGAGAGTGAGTGTGAGAGTGAGTGTGATCTGATGTGTGTGTGTACTCACCTGGGAGTCGCGGCTCCGTGTCAGTTGGGCCAGAGCGAGCGTGCATTGCGTGAGGGGGGCGGGGCCTGCAGAGAGCCGGGGCGAGAGGCCAATCCGTGTGGGGGGGCGGGGCCATGGCGAGCCCAGCGGCCAATCAGCTTTGTGTCACCGTAAGGACACAATTTCGGAGCATGACAGACAGACAGACAGACAGACAGACAGACAGAATAAGGCAATTATATATATAGATATATTGTAAGGATGCAACCGGCAATGTGGCAGATGGCCGGTATGTGTCACAGAGGTGGAAATCCTCTGCGATCTGAACATCTGAACCTGGAATGTTTCTCTGGAACTTGTAGTTGCTTGAGGATTGTTGTACACATTCAGGGCTGGGTTCATGGGATGGTCAGAAGTGATGGGCGGGACTGACCATCCACATACCTCCCATACGTAGGTGTGTCTCATGGGATTTAATGGAGTTGTCGTTTGTCACATGATCTCTGTGTGCTGGTGGGAGCCATCTTGGTTGGAGCACATGTGCAGGAGATCCTGTGCATACAGAGCTAGTGAGGGCTCTGAAATGTCAGGGAGCTGCAGAATCCACTGAGGCTTTGAGGAATTGGAACGTGTACAAGGGCCAGGATGGTGAGCCCAGTGTGAGAGTCTCCCTGGACTGGATGGAGGCAGACTGACAGCCTGCAAACCTACTGGCAGGTAAGACCCCAGAAAGGGGGACTATACTGGCTGATGCCAGAGAGTGAACTGTATGAAGAGTCGCCAGTTTAAACAGACAGTGAGGCATTGTCCTGCGGGAAAGTGGCTGTGGCCCATTACACTGCGTGGTTTATGAGGATTTGAATAAATCACCGAGATTGTTTAAGTGACAAAGTGCTCGTGTGTGTCTTGATCCCGCTGCCAGACGTGTGCCCCAAGACGTTCAGGGCCCAGGTCGTCACATTATATATATATATATATATATATATATATATATATATATGTACAAGAGCTGTGCACATCAGAGTTGCGTTTTGTGCGATCAGCAGGGGGTTTCTAGACCCAGACCCCATCGATCGGCAGCTATTTGCAGTGTCTTTTATTAATATAATTTTTTTTTTCCAAAATGACAGTTACACTTTACATGCCTTCTGGCATCAAGTTGAGTTAAATCTTTGATTGTCTCTGTGTCAAGCAAAATGACTGTAAGCTCTTGAGATTAAAAATTGGCTCTGCGGCGCACAACAGAGTGAGACGGGTGAGTGGGATGATATGACCTCGGCATGCAGAACGGCACTGAAAGCAATTGGGATTTCTGAATTTAATTGTGAGAAAGAAACCATAGAGTGAAAACGGTAAAATTGCTTCTCCTGAATGAAGGCTGCATCACATCACTGGGCTGAATGCCCAAAAATTGTATACCGGAGCTGTACAGTGAGGCGGCAGCCACTAGTCTATTGAAGTGAATAAATACTGTACATAATTGGTTATAAACTATAGAAAACATACTTTGTGTTGTGAGATAATGGATTATTCTTCAAAGGAACCTATCAGCTCATTCATACTACCCGAAACCTGGGCTGCATGAATCAGAGACCATATCCTGCATTACAACATGTACCTTTTATACTGAAACAGTTTAGTAGGGAATAAAGTAGTTGAAAGCATTGTCAGAAACGAGTGACTAGTCCAAGAGGCAGCTCCCTGCTGGCTTTCACCCGCCCACTCGGCTAGATTGACAGGTCTCTCCCTATATGCATACACAGAGGGAGACTTGTCAGTCTGGATGAGGAGGCGAGAAGAAGAAGCCGGAGGGATATACGGTACTTCTTGGATTAGTCACTTAGTCCCCGGATGTGTAATTTAGGCAGCATGAATTATTTGACAGGTCCCCTTTACAGAATATTAGAACTAATATGCTTGCACTTTGAATAACAAATTGACCCATAAAAGAAGACTAAGAATTATGCAGCTTTGGGTAAATGATCTGGAATAGTGAAAATAATATTAATATCCTCTTGATATTTTATTATAGTTACATAGACTTTGATATTTTTTAAAAAAAGCAAATTGCTATAGTTCTTTGTGACATTTTGGCAATTAAATGAAGAAATTTAAGGGAACTGAGAAGACTACATCCCCAGCCTGAAGACCGCCTGGGGCAGTGAGAGTTTGGAATACTAAAAGGCGCACCGTCTACATTTTAAATCTTTTCCTTATGATTCACTTCACTATTTTAACTACCAATGTTTTTTGGATAATTATGCCAAGAAAATGCTCCACGTGCAGCAAAGGTCATTTTGAACAAAACATTTATTGTTTTTTTATGGGTTACAAAAACTCAAACTCTGGTAGATCTTGGCTTTAAAGGGAACCTGTCAGGTGCAATATGCAACCAGAACCAGGAACAGTTCTGGGTGTATATTGCTAATCCCTGCCTAAGTGTCCCTGTATACACTAGCACAGATAAAGAGATCTTTAGAGAAAGTATTTCTAAAGATCCTTTATAATATGCTAATGAGCGAGGGGACTAGTTGCAAGGGTCTTAGTTCCCTTGGTTAGTCGGCCCCCGTAGCATGTAAGTACACCTCTGTGGGCATGCTCACGTGCTAATTAATGCACAGCGTCATAGGCATAGTCGCGCTCACTTCTGCGACCAACGTTGGTTTTCGGTTCAGTGCACACAATCAGTACATTCCCAGACGTCCGGTCATGCGCACTACACCAATTTGAAGCCAGGACTCGTACACCCAGCTTCATTGTACGCATGACTGGAAGTCTGGGACTTCTGATCATGCGCACTGAGCTGAAATCCAATGTCAGCCGCAGCGACAGCAGAGAGGTGAGCGCGATCATGCCTCTGATGCTGCGCATTCATTAGCATGTTAGTATGCTCACATGTGTGTGCTAACATGCTAAGGGGGCCAACTAGCCAAGGGAACTAACGCCCAGGAGACTAGTCCCTGTGCTCATTAGCATATCATATAAAGGATGTTTAGAAATACTTTTTCTACTGATCTCTTTATCTATGCTGGTAGATACAGGGACAGTTAGGCAGGGAATAGCAATATACACCCAGAACTGCTTGTGGTTCTGGGTGCAAATTGCACCTGACATGTTCCCCTTTAATTTGGTCTGAGCAACTATAGGTATAACATGGTCTGCTATATACTGGCTCAAAGTTTTGCTATTTACAGCAGCTCAGGCTTATGAGAAGCTAAAGAGGGGCTTAGGCTACTTTCACACATCAGTTTTTTGGCATCAGGCACAATCCGGCGTGTGCCTAATGCAGCGAGTCCGGCGCAGAATATGCAAAAACAGATGCGCTGGATTTTTTTTTTACGTATCCGGTATACCGGATCTGTCAAAAAACGGATCCAGCGCATCCGTTTTTGCATCCGTTTCGTCTTCTTTTGCTGGATCCGTTTTTTTTTACAATAAATTGGAGCATGCGCAGTTTAAAAAAATGGATCCGGCGGCTGTATCCGTTTTTTGCCGCATTACGCCGGATACGGCGTCCATAGGCTTCCACTGTAAATCACGCCGTATTGCGCCGGATCTGGCGCAATGCGTTTTTTTGTCAGAGACAAAAAACGTTACAAGAGAAGTTCAATCTGGCCGCCGCAATAGCCAATTACGCCGGATCCGGCAAAAGCCGGATGCAACGCAATGCAATCCAGCACAATCCGGTGCTAATATAAATCAATGGGGATAAAACGGATCAGGCGCCAGATCCGTTTTATCCGTTTTTTTTACGGATTGTGCCTGATAGAAAAAAAACTGATGTGTGAAAGTAGCCTTAGGACTGTTAGGACAGATATGTTTTACATAAAAAGCTAAAAATCTACTGATTATATTTTTTTTCCCATAAAATATATCAGAAAGTGTGTGGATAAAGAACACAGCTTATCGTTATTTTATACCCTAGAGCACCAAGTGAACACTTGCCGTGTTAAATCAATAGATCAGGGGCACCGAGCAGTCATTCACTGCTTGCTAGACATCCAAATTGTTCCTTTTTTCCATTCCGCTTCCGATATCCCTCTTTATTCTTTAAATATCCCCTTATATTTATAATAACATATTGCACCAAAAACTGTATTTTAACAAGTGACCCTTTTATTGCCAATCAAAAATATGGGAGACATGATTACTGCAGCTCAGCCAAATGGATAAGAGTGGTGCTGTTTTTGTAGAAAAAAAAATCAGACCTTCCTTAGGTCTCTTATTATTTCATGAATTAAGAGTCCAATTTTTTAAAAACAAAATCAATGCAATATCGCAACATGCAGCACATAGCACCTCTGAATGGGCACACAGACACCTATACCATAAACTATCACAAACTAATTTTCTAAAAGTTGTTCTTTATGCTAACTCATCTCATGAGAAAGGGTAAAGAAAGACATCTGTATATCTAATCTCAGACAGCTCCTTTAAGCTTCATTCCAGTTCTGCTTTAATCACTTAGGGTACCGTCACACTTTAGCGACGCTCCAGCGATCCCACCAGCGATCTGACCTGGTTAGGATCGCTGGTGCGTCGCTACATGGTCGCTGGTGAGCTGTCAATCAGGCAGATCTCACCAGCGACTAGTGACCAGCCCCCAGCGACGCATGGAAACGATGCTGCGCTTGGTAACTAAGGTAAATATCGGGTAACCAAGCGCTTAGTTAGCCGATATTTACCTTGGTTACCAGCACACAACGCTTAGCGCTGGCTCCCTGCACTCGTAGCCAGAGTACACATCGGGTTAATAAGCAAACCGCTTTGCTTAGTTACCCGATGTGTACTCCGGCTATGTGTTTAGGGAGCCAGCACTGGCAGCCTGAGCGCTGCGGACACTAGTAACCAAGGTATATATCGGGTAACCAAGCAAAGCACTTCGCTTGGTTACCCGATATTTACTTTGGATACAGCTTACCGCAGGCTGCCAGAAGCCGGCTCCCTGCTCCTTGCAAATTCAGATCATTGCTCTCTCGCTGTCAAACACAGCGATGTGTGCTTCACAGCGGGAGAGCAACGTCCAAAAAATTAACCAGAGCAGTGTGTAACGATCAGTGATTTCACAGCAGGGCCCAGATCGCTGCTCAGTGTCACACACAGCGAGATCGCTAATGAGGTCACTGGTGTGTCACACAAACAGTGACACAGCAGCGATCTCACTAGCGATCTCACTATGTGAGAAGTACCCCTTACACATAAGAGTCATGACAGGTTAGACTTTTCAACCTTTAGGGAACTAACTAGTTAAACCAACCATAAAATGGATTATCTCTTCTGTGTGATTGGTTGCACTATTCTTGGGCTGCTAAATCATTGTGAGCATTGTACCTGCGTTGCAATATCATTTGTGTGCACTATCCCTATACTGTGACACCACTGTGTGCATTATTCTTGCATTGTGTAAGGTTATGCTATTGTGTCGCCCTGGGCAAGCCACGGGACACAGGTCACACACCACCACACCCTACATCCCAGCTAGGAACACCACAGCTAACCAGAAATCCTTGTTGCCTTCCTCCAGAGGCTGATGATCCACACCAGGGGGTGGGCCAGGCGGTTGGCTCCGCCCACCAAGGAGGTCACAGCTCTGGAGGCGGGAAAAACCAGGCAGTCTAGTTAGGGGAATGAATGAAGGAGGAAACAACAAAAGAAAGCTCAGGAGGGAGCTAGAGTGAAGTGAAACAGCAGTGAAAGTGACAGAAAGCCTGAAGTTGGTCTGTGGCTGTGTGCCCAGACGGAGTCAGCAAGGTCAGCAGACAGTGGTGAAGGTCTGTAGTGGGACTGTCCGGAGGTTGCTGGAAGGACCACGGAGGCTGTGTGTATCCGGGGGTCTGGAGCAGTATACGAAGGGCAGTCAGCACCAAGGCAGGGGCTTTTCGGATCCCAGCAAGGCTTGGAGTCGCTATACATTGCTAAATCCGTTAGTGAAGGGGACGCAGATCTCCCAACAAGCAAGTCCTGATTGACGGCAAAGGTCCAACCACAACGGGGAAACACCGCCACCGCCAAGGCACCAGTTTCCCAGGGCCGGCGCCTGCGGGCAAAGTGTGGAGCTCCTCCGGCACAGATTGCAGTCGGGGAGCGGGTAACCGGTGGGAATCCACCGCTACCAAACAGACATTTCAAAGGTGCAGGGAAGAGACCGTCACCGCTAACTGCAGGGAACCGCAGCACCGTGAACCGTCCGAGGGACCCGTCCAACCAGCCGTTTGTTTACCGAGAACTGTGTCGTGTTTACTGGCTGAGTGAGTACCTCAGTGCCGCAAGGCACAGCGCTGCCCCTGCGCCCCTGCACCCCACTGGGCCCCAGGATCACCAACCCCTACCCACGGAGGGGCAACACAACAACTGGCTGCTCCGCATCACCATCCCCGGGATCCCCATATTGAGCAGCGGTGGTGAAATCACCACAACCGTGGGTGGCGTCACGAACTATAACAATCCCCACACCCAACCACAAAACCCCCCTTTCACTCACGGGCGAGGAGTGTCGCTCGAGAAACCCCGGGATCCGGCCCACAGCTCGAGCCACCACTGAGCAGCTGCCGGACCCGAGCAGAAGGGGTGAGCGCGGTGTGCTGACACCCTCCTCCCCGCCCGCGACACTATGATATCAGTGTGTGCACTATCCCTATACTGTGACACCACTGTGTGCATTATTCTTGCATTGTGTAAGGTTATGCTATGATATCATTGTGTGCACTATCCCAATACTATGACACCACTGTGTGCATTATTCTTCTGATATGTAAGGTTATGCTATGATATCATTAGTGAGCACTATCCCTATACTGTGACACCACTGTGTGCATTATTCTTGTGATGTGTAAGGTTATGCTATGATATCATTGTGTGCACTATCCCTATACTAAGAAAACACTGTGTGCATTATTCTTGGGATATGAATTATCTGTATGTTGTTGTTATGCACCTAACACATTCACACACATGAGTAGAGTAATGAAAAAGGGTAGAAGAGCAATTGCATTCCACAGGTCTCTGCAAAACTAAAAGACCCTAGCATTAGAAGCACCACTTTAGACCTGGCTCCCTAAAAGGCCATCAAAGGGTTTCTCCTGCCTCCTGAATGACCTGAGAGGAAGCTTCCACATACTGTACAAGGGGAGATAAATATATGTGCAGGAACAAACAAAAACCAACCCTATGATAAACTGAAATAAGGTAATAATAATAATAATAATTTTATTCATTTATAATCTAGAGTCCCTATCTGTATGTCTTTGGAGTGTGGGAGGAAACCCACGCAAACACGGGGAGAACATACAAACTCCTTGCAGATAGTGTCCTTGATGGGATTCGAACCCAGGACCCCAGCGCTGCAAGACTGCAGTGCTAACCACTGAGCCACCGTGCCGCCCATGTACAAGAAAGAGGAATTGGGATGGAAAACTAAACCAACACACAGCAGGCACTCAACTGGTGGTTACTCAAAAGCAAACTCCCTGAGCTGAAGGGCGGAACTCCCAAAAATAAATCCACCTAGAGATATAGTCAGCAAGGTGAGAGGTGAACATGTTTAACCCAATCCAGAATGTGATAGGGCAAACCATAATGCAGAAAGAGAAACACCTGATGAGGAGCAAACCGAGAAGGAAAAACAAAGACAATAAGAACCATCAGCATTAGGGCAGGGAAGACAATGGCCCAGCAGCCTGAAGAACCGACCACAAAACAGAAGATCAATGGATCAAATCCCCAAACCAAGCCATAACAAGACCCCTCCTTCTACATGGGTCTCCTGACCCTAAGAAACCCCTACCATCTGACATCGCTGACAGAACTCTTTCATAAGGCGATCCACATGAAGGTCCTCCAAATCAACCGAGGTGTTATCTTCAGGACCATAACCCTTCCAATTAACAAGATACTTTAAATGGTGCCTGACCCACCTGGAACCAAAAACTCGCTCTACCTCATACTCCTGATCACCATTCCACAACTACCTCAATTAGGTCTCGAGGACCAGGTGTCCCCTGTAATTTTTTTTAAAAGGAAGAGCGGAAAGAGTTATTGACTACACTAGGGTAGCTACCAGGGGAAGATAGAGTGGTTGCCCTTGATCCCGCGCTCAGATTGGCCCTCCCAGAACTATTGCAACTATTAACTGAATCAGCATGCTCAGCACACCGATATAGAGTGGTAGAGCAGGGCCATATTTATCATAAAGGCACTAGCAGGCGAATGCAAAATGATAAATGTTTATCCCCCCTTCCAGTCTCCTGACAGATTAGTAGGTAATTTCGGCATTTTCTGGAGGGGGCGGGGTGTTGAGGACACACAAATCTGGCTGCAGTGACCGAGTGGGAGAAAATGAAAGCAAAGCGCTGATTGGTGAAAAAGCAGTCAGCAGGGGGCTTTTGTGGGTGACTCCACCAATCACAATACAGATTGCATTCGCACAGGAATCTGAAAGGAGAATGAGGGCATTGCTGAGGAGGAGGAAGCTCCAGGCCGCCTCTGCGGCTCTGTCAGATGTGCTGCAACAAAACAGAAGAGAGTGAGGACAGCAGCTCTGCACAAATACTGCTGGCTGTGCTTCTTTGTGTGGCGAGGAAGGCAGGAGACGCAGGACATCACTTCTCTGGGAAGGGGGAGCACTTCTGTGTATACCCTGTTCCTTATTTCATATGTGTGATAGGATCCCACTCCCTCCCTGTGCAGCAAATAGCTTCAGGGTCTTGAAAGTAAGGAATAGTGTGATCCCTGACCTGTGCCTGGACCTGATAGATAGTGGGGGAGGGGGAGTTCAAGGATGTGCAAGTCTGTGACACTGCCCTGCCACTCTGCCCTGCTTCCCTCCCACACCACTCTACTGTGACGCCCTGGCCTATCAGGTCGTCACAGGGTATTGTGCAACCTGCCCTTCTGCACTGTATCCAATCCTCCTTGGTTAAGGATCCTTGTCCCTTGGTGTTGCTAAAATCAGAGCCAGTCAAAGCCCTAGGAACACTTTACACCATACCCACCAGACACACAACACCATTTGGGGCCTGAAGGGAATAAGGCCGCCCACTTGGGGGGTTGGTAGAGGAAAGTGAAAAAGTGAGAAAAGAGAGTTGTCGTGTGGAGGAGAGAGAGAGAGGAGGTCAGGAACAGGGCTCCTTGAGTCTACTAGGCAGACATTGGTCTGGGCCTGGTAGTAGCTGGAACCCTGGTCGCAGGGGATTGTGTCAATGGGCACGGATTGCCGAGGAGGGCAGCCGGCAGCCTTGAGCCATCTCCGGGCAGGGGTCAGGGCATGACGGGGTACACGGACCCTAGGCCAGGAAGTAGCTTCAAGCGTCCCGGTAATTTACCAGACAGGGGTGAAGTCTTCAAGATTCATCCCTCACCCGCTCCAAAATCGGGGTACTAGCGCACCAATGGGATAGGACTTTCCCAAACACAGTCCAGAAAATCCCGAGCGTGAACCCTGAGAGCAAGCTCACTCCGTTAGCAATACGGGTGAGTTGGACCCGATTAGTTCCAGACTATAGGGTCAAACAAGTGAAAAGGTGCCACGGAAAAGGCCACAGGCTAACAAGCAACACCAAGGGCACGGATCCAAGCATGCTCCCTCCTTGCTGCAGCGGTGCTCAGAACTCTGGTTTACAAGCTGTCGGCGTCAGTGTTCTTGGACTGAGAGAGTACACAGAGACCCTTCCTTTTCACAACGGCACCCCCAGCACCACCACCAGGCCCCGGGGCACAAAACCCACTACACACGGAGGGGTTAAACACCTTGCTGCCATACCACCACCACCGGGCTCCCCCACCAACAGCAGCGGTGGTATTCCATCTTACCATGCACCGTGGGTGGCGTCACGAACTTCTAACTCCCCTGTACATACCCCCCTTTTCAAACTCGAGTGACCGCGTGAACCCCCGAGTCCGGAGACCCCTCGAGCCACCACGGTTCCGGATCCGAGCGGCTCGGCCGCTGAAATGGGGGCGGTACACTACCCTGCCACCCTCTCTGCCCTACTACTCTGCCTGGGACCAAATAAATAATTTTGCTAAAGTGGTCCACCACTACCCACATAACTAATACTGCCAGAGCTAGGCAGGCCAGTGGCAAAGCCCATGGACAAATTTCTCCAGGGCTGCAATGGAACCTTGTTAGGCAAAAAATAATCTGATGGAGCTTGGCGAGAAGCTTTAGCTCTGGCACAGACTCTGCATTTACCAACATACTCCTCAATGTCCTTTCGAGCATTCTGCCACCATAATGATCTGAAAGAGATCTTTGAGTGGCAGAAGAACCAGGATGTCCAGCTAAAATAGAATCATGCACTTCATTGAGCAGATCCACACCTGAAGAGGGTGGTATATAAAATGTTTATAGGTAAACCTTTTGGCACATTATTTTGAGCATCCTAAATGTGCTGCCTGATATTTACCCCCAGAGCACTAACCACCACCCCTACACTAAGAATCTTGACTGAATTTTCATCCTTCAACTCTGGAACAAAGCTACGTGACAAAGTTTCAGCCTTGACATTCTTAGATCCAGGGAGATAAAGAATGGCAAACTCAAACCAAGGAAAAAAAGGGACCAATGTGCTGCAGAATTTTAGCACTTACAAAGGTCAATATACAACAGGTTTAAGATAACATAGTCACCTTATGTCTTGCCCCCTCCAACAAATGCCTCCATTCCGCAAAAGCTCTCTTATTCACCAGAAGTTCTTGGTTACCTATATCATAATTTAGATTCCTTTTGAGTGAACTTATGGGAGTAAAAAGCACAAGGATGTAGATGCCCATCTTTTTTTTTTTTCAAAAGAACAGCTCCCATCCCATAAGAGAAAGCGTCTAACTTGACAAAAAAAGGCAAACCTAAGGTTGGCAGAGAACAGTAGTCTTGGAGAAGGCTGTATTGATGGCTGAAAAAGCCTTTACTGACTCGGCTGACCAAGAAAAAACATCTGTTCCCTTCTTAGTCATGTCAGAGGCTTGGCTATGACTGAAAAGATTTTAATGAACTTCCGGTAAAAAATAGCAAAGCCAAAAAATTTCTGCAATGCTTTTAGTTTATTTGGATGAACCCAATCAATAACCGTTTGCGCCTTAACGGATCCATTTGAAACCCAAATGCCAAAACCAAATGTCCTAAGAACTGGACTTGCTGTATTTCCAATTGACATTTCTCTAGTTTAGCAAATAAGTGGTTGTGAGGTAGAACCTGGAGAACCTCTCATGACGTTCTTGGTGAGTATGCAAGTAAATCAATATGTCATCCAGGTAAATTGCCACAAATCTACCCACCAGAGAGCAAAAAAAAGGCCTCGCTGAAATTTTGAAAGACTGTATGTGCCCTTTACCCAGACTCTTTTGAATATACTTTTTCATGGCCTTCCTCTGATGAGAAAGGTTAAATAGACAAGATTTAGGCATTTTACCTCCTGGTATGAAATCAATAGCACAGTCATATCACCTATGTGGCAGAAAAATATCACACTTTGTTTCAGAAAAAAACATCACAGACGTCCCAAATGAATTCTGGAAGACGAGTCCTCATGGAAGTCAAGGATTTTGACAGACATCCAGAAAAGCAAAAAACACCCCATTACCTAATCTCTTGAAACTCTTAATTGATCACAGGATTCTGCTTAATTAACCATGGCATGCCTAACACTAACTTAGCAGGTAGAGAAGGAAAAACCATGAATTAAATGGATTCACACTTCTACTTTCATATATATACATTCTCGACTTTTATAGTAACATGACTTCGTGAAAGAGTTGAGTTATCAATTGCCAAAATCTTGAATGGGAAGGACGAGAGAAGATAATTCAGATCTGCAGTTTACGGAAAATTCGTGATCAATTAGAGTCAGGGCAGAACCTGAATCCACAAATTCAGGCGTAAAAATACAACCAGACTTAGTCTCCAAGGATACCTGTAAGAAAAAGTCGAATGCTTGTACAAGACACAATCTAAGACTCTTGGAACCTGCATCTTTACATTTAAGAGTCTACTCCTTTTTCTTTTTTAGAAACTCATCTTTATATTTGAAACACTGAACCATGATGTGACTAGAATGGCCACATTAAAAACAAAAACGAGCAGATGTGCCGAATTCAGTACTCCATCTGTGATCTCTCCAAGCACCAATTAGCATACGTTCACAAGTTTCGACCAATAGCAAGGGGGATGCCCCCAAAACACCTTTAAATGTATCTACATCTCTCAGGCATCTATCTAAATGAACAACATGTGTCGTAGACTCCTCCAGGGACTGTGACTGTAGACCATAAAATCGACCGGGGTCATTCCAGAGGTCTCTACTGCACAGCGTCTAAACATTAGTCCCGAGCTCTATTACCTCCCTGGACCAACTTGCGGACTTTGGATTCAGCCACATCGACCTTGTCAGGGTTGAAAAATGTCTCAATAGAGGACAGCACCGGGGAATCCTCAGGCAAGGAAAGTGCCCAAGTCTGTGGATCCATCTGAAGACAATACAATACCAACTCGCTGACTTTCAGTTCCAGAGGAGACATGACGTAGGCGAAACTATAATTTACATGAGGCAGAATCAACAGAAGACTTAAGTGGGGTTTACACGCTGTGACATCGCTAGCATTGGCTAGCGATGTCGAGCGCCATAGCACCTGCCCCCGTCGTACGTGCGATATTGTGTGATTGCTGCCGTAGCGAACATTATCGCTACGGCAGCGTCACATGCACATACCTGCTCTGCGACGTCGCTCTGGCCGGCAAACCGCCTCCTTTCTAAGGGGGCAGTTCGTGCGGCGTCACAGCGACGTCACATGGCAGGCATCCAATAGAAGTTGAGAGGCAGAGCTGAGCAGGACATAACATCCCGCCCACCTCCTTCCTTCCTCATTTCCGATGGAGGCAGGTAAGGAGATGTTCGTTGCTCCTGTGGTGTCACACAAAGCGATGTGTGCTGCCGCAGGTATGAGGAACAACATCGCTAAAAAAAAGAAAACGATTTTTTGTTTCAGGACGACCTCTCCGCGGCAAACGATTTTGACTGCTTTTGCGATCGTTTAAGGTCGCTCATAAGTGTCACACACTGCGATATCGTTAATGACGCCGGATGTGCGTCACAGACACCGTGACCCCGAAGATAATTCATTAACGATATCGTAGCGTGTAAACCCTGCTTTACTTCTGACCCCACCAAAACAGAAGAATTAGTCGAACATATAGGTTGTTCTCTTTGCTTGATGGCCACAATTTCCCAGGACAATGTCAGTAGTTGTGAAGCCAAGGCGATTAAATGGATCCATGATGATGCCCCAGAACATCCAGTACGGGCAAGCTGGCTATAATTTTATGCACCTAACTCACTCACACATATGATTAGTGTAAAAGGAGAAAAGAGCGACAGCACTTCACAAGTCCCTGTACAGACTAAAAGGCCTTAGCCACAAAACTAAAAGTCCCACTTAGGACCTAGCTCCCTAAAAGGCTGTCAAAGGGATTATCGTGCCTTCTGAAAGACCAACAAAGGGAGAGGAAGATGTGAATAAACACAAACCCAGAATGAGGTAAACTGAAATAAGGGGCAAGTAAGAGGAGCTGGGAAGGAAAACAAACCCAAAACCAACACTCAGCAGGCACTCAATTGTTATTTACTCAAAGGCAAACCCCCTCAGCTGAAGAACTGTAGTCCCAGAGATAAATCCACATAGATATATAGCCAGCAAGGAAGTGAGATGAGAGGTGAACATATATAACCCAATCCGAATGTGATAGGCAAACCACAAGAGATGAGAGACACCTGGTGAGGAGCAAACCGAGAAGGGAAAACAAGGACAATAGGAACCATCAGTGTTTGGACAGGGAAGAAAAAAGCAATGGCGAAGCAGACAGAGGAAGCAACCACGAAATAGGTCACCTGTCGAATTCCCAAACCAAGCCATGACAACTGTAACATTATCGTGCACATACGGTAGTACCTTTTCTGTGAGATTGTTCTAAACATTAATCCTGTGCATCAGGGAACAACTCAAGGCACAGAGTGAAGACACAAAATTATTGTCATCCCTTTTGTTTCTGTTTCAGAACATTGTAGCCTTCCTATTAACTTTTTTTTTTTGTATAACATATAGATTGTCTTCAGAGCGGAAAACGTCAGAAGAATATTCAGGCCACTTCTGTTAACCACCTGGTGGCTTTGGAAACCTGAAGAAGTTAAAAGACGAACAAAAGCCTGAATATATGATTAACAAGTAATTTTTACATAGAAATTTATATGTTCATTCTTTGAGCATTTTGTTTTTTTCAACTTTTCGAGTAGGTTTCTACCTAAATCTCATGCAATGCGAGTTTGTGTGCTTACATACATTTGGTAGCTAAGCGACCTTCAATTTCCACCGCATTTTAAAACTCAGTTTATAGATTGGATCATTACATATAATGAAAATGCTGTAACTGAAATTTGCAATTTATGAGCAGGTTGCATGTCGGCGTATAAATAGAACCACCTGCCTATTCTTGGGAATGAAGCACAGGTTAAGAGTATTTAATTTATGTCTATGAAGCACAATCTGTCATTTGGAAAGTCTCAGCCTTAAAAGAAAATCTTCGCTTAGTCAGTTACTGATGGAATTTGTAATAAAGTCGCAAGAATGTTTTTTTTACCATTGACATAAGGAAGTAGTGAAGATGGGATAAGGTGTCTGAAGTAGTTGGATGTGGTTAGTGATCTTGAGATTGAAACATGTGGAAGCATGGGCGAAACAATTGTGGTTGCAGGGGTCACAGTGCGACCGGACCCGGTGGTTCAGGGGGCCCGAGGACCACAGCCAGTAGCGTATCGCCAATGGCGGTAGGCCATGCGACTGCTATGGGGCCCAATGCAAGCGCTCCCCCCACTGAGGATCTCACGTTCAACTGTATCAGCATTGCAGTTCCTGATACAATTAAAAGCAATGATGAGATGGAGCAGCGCACTACCTTCTCTTATCATTCTCCCGCTGTGTCTCCGTTCTGACATGTCAGTACAGTGAAGTGCGATGACATCACTAATGTGCTACTGCGCGCTGTGCTGAGATGTACAGAGAGGCAGAACAGTGGATACGCTGAGGAGACCAGAGCAGCGGGGGAACAAGGCGCAGCGGGGGAATGAGGAGAAGTGAGTATGTACGGTATGTATTTAATCACGGTGGCCAGAAGATTATTAGGGTGCATTAAATGAGATCGGGGTTGTATGCTACTACATTGGGGCAGCATAATACTATATGATGGGGGCTACATTATACTATATGGAGGAATATGGGGTGCATTATAATAAATGGAGGACTATGGAGGTGCATTATAATATATGGAGGAATATGGGGTGCATTTTAATACATGGAGGACTATGGAGGTGCATTATAATATATGGAGAATTATGGAGGTGCATTATAATATGTGGAGTACTATGGGGAGTTTGTTATAATACTGTATATGGAGGACTACGTGGGGTGTATTATAATACATGGAGCACTATGGGGAGTGTATTATATTATATGGAGGACTATGGGGAGTGTATTATAATACATGGAGGACTATGAGGAGTGTATTATAATATATGGAGGAATATGGGGTGCATTATAATATGTGGAGGACTATGGGGAGTTTATTATAATACTGTATATGGAGGACTATGGGGAGTTTATTATAATACTGTATATGGAGGACTATGGGGAGTTTATTATAATACTGTATATGGAGGACTATGGGGAGTGTATTATGTTATATGGAGGACTATGGAGAGTGCATTATAATATATGGAGGACTATGGGGAGTGTATTATATTATATGGAGGACTATGAAGAGTCCATTATAATATATGGAGGACTATGGGGAGTGTATTATAATACATGGAGGACTATGAGATGCATTATATGATATGATGGACTTATGTAGGGAGAACTATGAGATGCATTATAATATTGGATATTATATTGGGATATCGGAGTATGGGAAAGCTGGGTGCTGAGGGAAAGAATCAAGTAATTACCATTGTAAATTATTATCCTGTACCCTGAGGGGGGCAGGTACGGGAGGGACGCGGGGGGGGGGGGGGGGAGGCTCAGGTCCAAAAAATGCATTGGGGCCCATCAAATTTTAGTTACACCACTGTGTGGAAGGTTTGGCATCACTGCAAAGTACAAGCCACAGTCTTAAGGCCCCGTCACACACAGAGATAAATCTTTGGCAGATCTGTGGTTGCAGTGAAATCATGGACATATTGTTCCATTTGTACACAGCCACAAACCTGGCACTGATTGTCCACAATTTCACTGCAACCACAGATCTGCCGCAGATTTATCTCTGTGTGTGAAGTGGCCTTTACACGTTACTGTATTTTCAGGAATTGGATGAGAATTTGGTTTTCAGAAATAAAATGTCCATTTACGATGGTGGCACAGGCTGTCTATAGGTGGTGTGCCAACTTGTAAGTTGTGGAGACCTCCCCTGGTTACACTCACAAACTCATAAATAAAACTACATTCTTATGCTATATTTCTTGCCAGTGTGAACATTGTCAACCTTTTATTTTGTGTTAGTATTTATCTTTGTGAATTATGGTGCTTCCATTCTCGTTGCAGAGGCCATTCCTCAAGATGGCATCAGGGTGAATCTTCCATAGGTGCTATTTGGTTACAAACAATATCCCGTTGTTCTTGCCAGTGCAGTGATAAGAGACGTCTACATATTGTTGAGTCGTGTTTTCTGCACTGAGTGAGGAGAAAGCGAGAGATTATAAATACAGGTTGGTCATAGAGGGGAGGCTCGGAAACACTAGGATACACTTAGGCAAAGTGCAGAACACAGAATAAGGAGGCTGTATACAGAGGTTTTAATGGCACTTGACATAGACAGCCAAGGGCCACTAAGAGGGACTGGAAGTGAGAATATCCAAAGTGTGTCCGGCCCATAAACGCTTGGAGCTGTACACTCCAATACACCTATACCTATTACCTCCATGATTCAATGTATCCCCCTGTAGGGAAGAAGAAACAGACACAGTGCGGTGCTTTTTCTGAGCGTAGTAAACCTACTTATGTTCACAATGTATGTAATTATTGCACTCACCTATAGTGAATACATAAAGCTCATGTAAAATATATCTTTACCGCTGATGTTCTGGTCTAATGCATGACCAATGTGCTGTGAATAGTCCCCTCTGATACAACAGACGGAGTCTAGAAAGATGCAATAGATCGTATGCGGCACTTCCAATATATCCAGCCTTGATAGGGTCGATCTTCATATGTTATTTTAATAAAAAATACATATGTGTGTATAATAAATCTTTCCGTAAACAAGAATCAGCAAAAACATTAGTGCATGACCTCATCATCTCCTGCCTCGATTACTGCAACCTCCTGCTCTCTGGCCTCCCTTCCAACACTCTTGCTTCCAATCTATCCTAAACTCTGTGGCCCGCTTAATCCACCTCTCCCCTCGCTATTCCCTGGTCTCACCACTCTGCCAATCCCTTCACTGGCTTCCCATCGCCCAACGACTCCAGTTCAAAACATTATACATGACATACAAAGCCATCCACAACCTGTCTCCTCCTTACATCTGTTACCTAGTCTCCCGGTACTTACCTGCTCGCAACCTCAGATCCTCACAAGATCTCCTTCTCTACTCCTCTCTTATCTCCTCTTCCCACAATTGCGTACAAGATTTCTCCCGTGCCTCCCACATACTCTGGAACGCTCTACCTCAACATATCAGACTCTCCTCTACCGTTGAAAGCTTCAAGAGGAACCTCAAGACCCATCTCTTCCAACAAGCCTACAACCTACAATAACCCTCAGTCCTGTAGACCACTGCGCAACCAGCTCTGTCCTCACCTATTGTAGCATCAACCATACCCTGTAGACTGTGAGCCCTCGCGGGCAGGGTCCTCTCTCCTCCTATACCACTCTGTTTTGTACTGTTATTGATTGTTGTGCGTATACCCTCTTTCACTTGTAAAGCGCCATGGAATAAATGGCGCTATAATAATAAAGAATAATAATAAAACAATGCATTTAGGCTCTATTGATAGAGTCTTCTTCAGGTTGTAAAAAAAAAACATATAAAAAAATGAATAATGTGCACCTCAGTGCTACACCAAAGTCCACATTTGGCATCTCAACAAGTCTTTTTATCCTTAACTGTTGTAAAGCAAGCATGGTGATGGTGAATCTCTGGCCCCTGAGGCTGTCTGGCTTACATTACCCCCTCAACCACTACTTTACAAACATTTAAGGCTTTGTACACACTGCCAAGGAGGCTTTGTCGCATCCAGTGCTATTCGTTTCATCAAAATACCAGAAACTTTAAAGGAACTTGAGGAACCCCGTTATACGTCAACAACATCTGTTCTGTGCTGGTGACATCTGTCATATGACAAAACTGACAAAGCTTCAATGGTTTACATTAAATACCAGAAGTCACAATTCTAGTGTGAACATGGCCTAAGGGAACACTTCTGGACAAGCTTGCACACTTTATGCGTGGAGCTTCGTCTGAGAGGGCACGACATGACTCACTTAAAAAATTAAGTATACAGACCAATCTGTCTTCCTGGTGTCACATGGTGCCTGGCTCAAAAACTTGTCGAGTGTTAGGATTACATCTGACTGTTCACACAGCAGAGTCAGACACTCTACACAATTCTGCTTTTAGGTTGCACAGACAGGCTTGGGCGTTGACCAGCTGTGTTCCTGCTAGTAATTGGGCTTGCAGGAGTTAATTTCTGCTAGCCTGTGGATTACTGCTTGAGTCACATGTTGCAGGAGACCTATCACAGTCACCTCTACCCTATTTAAGATGGTGGAGCCAGGTCTCCAATGCCAATGATAGCTTTATGAGCTCCCGGTCCTTGTGCTTTGAAATCCAGTTGCCAGTGAACTTCTGGGTGCTGTTTGGTGTGTTGTGGAAATATTCTTATTGTCTGATTATTTCCTCCCTTCCTTTAGTTTCCTCCTGACCACATATTGTCTAAACCTCTGTGAGTGATTACTGAGAGTTTGAGGTTTGGTTTCTCCCCATCTGTCTGTTTGTGTTGGATTTATCACTCCTATCCCGACCCTCTCCTGGGTAGAAGGAGGGGTGCACTAGACAAGGGTTGTTCAGGGAGGTAGGGTAAGGAAGGCGGCCCAAACATCGTCACCTTCAGATGTATCTTTGGGATCAGGGTCAGCCTGGGGCCAGTTTAGGCTCTTTTGTTCCTAGGGATCGCGTCACACCCCTGGAGTGTCCTCCAACCTAAGATGGTGGCTGTAGTTGTTAGAGGATTTGTAAGAAATAAAAAACAGGTTTGCTAAAATAAATCACAAAACCACCTCACTCGCACTGTAGATTAACTGCTATGATGAGGGACAGATTTTATGCAATTCACACTCTGAATGGCAAAGCAGCTGACATGATTATCAGGCGCGATTACCTTCTGGGTTTTTCACATCAGCAAAGGTGTTGTCAAGAATGCAAAAGACCCAGAGCCTCCAGTACATAGCAATCTTCTAGAGAATAAAGGATCAAATATGAGAGGAACAGTATATGATTTGGGGAGATCATGCAGGCCTCCTGATGTGAGGACACACAGTGTTGTGCCATCTGACATCTCGGCGAGCTCAGCACCGACATTCTTGCACTCATGATCAGCAGATGACCAAAGCTGTAACAACTGATAAGTAGGCATTGAGGTCACAATCTCGTCTAAAAGGGGTGTTCTTTATTTTAACATTGATAAACTAGCTTTAGGATAGATCATCAATATCAGATTGGTGGTAGTCCGACAACCCACACTCTCACCGATCAGTTCTAGCGGCTGGATGTAAACTGTATAGGGAGCAAAACCCAACAGCCCCAAACACTCTTTAGTGGCCCCCGCTGTGTACTGCAAGACAGGTTATTATTGAGAATAGTAGCTGATCTGGAGTATCCAGCAGTGACCACTGCACAGAGTACAGAGCTGAGGTGTGCCGATCCACACATGGTTTTCATGCAGCAAACGTGAAAATAATTGATCATGGGGGCGCTGGCCTACCTGGAGGATGTTGCAGTATAAAAATTGTGGACTATCCCTTTAAAGAGATCAGCTGCAAACGTGTTCTCTCCCAAAAGGAAAGAAAATGATATCTTTCTGTGAGGCCACCACTTCTCCAGGAGATCATTTCCAATGCTGCGATCCAGTTATTAATGAGGTCACCTTAACTAAACAATTTATTTATATATTAAACCCCCTTCAATATGCAGTGGCATGGCCAGCATCAGGGATCCAAGGTTGTGACCCCGGACGTCTGGCGGGGAACCCCCGAATTGAGTGTCACTGTGAACTGTAGAGGTGGCATTTTGGAAGCATCATTACTGAAGGGTGTAGTGACTATGCTGTAAATGTATTTATTTATCTCACATACATACTTTATTATTTCCAAAACACTTCACAGATATGATCATATCTGTCTCCATTGGAGCTCACAATCTAAATTCCCTATCTGTATGTCTTTGTAGTGTGGGAGGAAACAGGAGAACCCGGAAGAAGCCCACACAAACACGGGGAGAACATACAGACTCCTTGCAGATCTTGTCCTTGGTATTTGAACCCAGGACCGCAGCACTCTAAAGGGTGCTTTACACGCTGCGACATCGCTAACGCTATATCGTCGGGGTCACGGTGTTTGTGACGCATATCCGGTGCCATTAGAGACATCGCAGCGTGTGACAGGCTGGAGCGACCTTAAACGATCGCAAAAGAGACAAAAATCGTTGGTGTTGGAGAGGTCGTCCAAACACCAAAAATCGTTGTCTCGTACGTAGCGATGTTGTTCATCGTTCCTGCGGCACCACACATCGCTGTGTGTGACACCGCAGGAGCGACAAACATCTCCTTACCTGCGTCCACCGACAATGCAGAAGGAAGGAGGTGGGCGGAATGTTACGTCCCGCTCATCTCCGCCCCTCCCTTCTATTGGTCGGCCGCTTAGTGACGTCGCTGTGACGCCGAACGCACCTCCCCCTTGAAGGAGGGATTGTTCGGCGGTCACAGCGACGTCACTGCACAGGTAAGTGCGTGTGAAGCTGCCGTAGCGATAATGTTCGCTACGGTAGCTATCACCACATATCCACATATTGCTAGTACGACGGGGGCGGGTGCTATCGCACTCAACATCGCTAGCAATCGCTAGTGATGTCGCAGCGTGTAAAGTACCCTTAAGACTGCAGTGCTAACCACTGAGCCACCATACAGTGCTAACCACTGAGCCACCATACAGTGCTAACCACTGAGCCACCATACTGTATTAACCACTGAGCCACCATACAGTGCTAACTACTGAGCCAAGATAGTGCTAACCACTGAGCCAACATACAGTGCTAACCTCAAAGCCACCATACAGTGCTAATCGCTGAGCACCATACAGTGCTAATCTCTGAGCCACTATACAGTGCTAATCTCTGAGCCACTATACAGTGCTAACCACTGAGCCACCATGCAGCGCTAAACACTGAGCTACCATACAGTGCTAACTACTAAGCCACCATACAGTGCTAACCACTGAACCACCTTACAGTGCTAACCACTGAGCCACCATACAGTGCTAACCACTGAACCACCTTACAGTGCTAACCACTGAGCCACCACAAAGTGCTAACCACTGAGCCACCATGCCACCCAGTGAACGTAATCCCTTTTGCAGTCTACAGGACTGATATATAATACTATATGGCACTGTATGGTGGTAATATCGGTCCTCTTATAGTGGTTTTGGAGTTTTGTTGTGTTTTTTTTTCTTTTTTACTTAGTAAGAGTTTGGTTGTGCACTTCAGTCAGTCAGGGTATATTGTATATAGCAGTTTATCGTGGTATTTGTGCATTATATAGAGTGTTTTGCTCTGTAGAATTATTAATTAGCTGATTATGTAGTGGTCATGATGTAGCAACATTATTTCTGCCTAAATTAGTGATATTATTACTACACTTGCTACATATGAAGATTCATGAGAACAGTCCAGCTTCCAGTTATAACATTATTATGATGCAGTTTTTGTTTGGCTCCTATTAGTAAATGCAGAAGAGAAGTAAAGTATAAAATATGCAACGCTGCCTAATTTATATAAATACTGCACGGATCGAGCTAGAAAAGAAATCAAACAGTGCGAGGACGACTGCAGCTATGTGTAATATAAACAGCTATTCACAAAGCATGGGAAAGTCAACATTTACCTATGAATGGAGCCTGTCATGACGGCCGTCCCTGATACGGATCTCTAGAGACCCGGCCGTACGGCTGAGGAGCTACCGGAGGATCTCACGTTAAGTCTAGAAGGATACACTTTTCGCCAATTATTCCCCTTTAAACATCACACACAGAATATTCTCCTAATTCTCCATTACCACTTGTATCTTCCTGCCTGGATGTTTCCACTTTAGGGAAGCCTGCATCTATTACCTCCGTAATAGCGAGTCTGGGTGTGAAACTCTCCTAGTAACTGTTGCTCGGAAGGGAATTGGGACCGGCCCTTAATTTCAAACATTTATAACCTTGTGGCAGATAAGCTCCAATGAGTGATGTGAGCAGCGGAAAGCCTAAGGGGTACTTTGCACACTACGACATCTCTAGCCGATGCTTGCGATGCCGAGTGCGATAGTCCCCGCCCCCGTCGCAGCTGCGATATGTGCTGATAGCTCGCGTAGCGAAAATTATCACTACGCCAGCTTCACATGCACTCACCTTACCCTGCGACGTAGCTCTGGCCGGCGACCCGCCTGCTTATTAAGGGGGCGGGCCGTGCGGCATCATAGCGACATCACACAGCAGGCGGTCAATAGAAGCGGAGGGGCGGAGATGAGCGGGACGTAAACATCCCGCCCATCTCCTTCCTTCCGCATAGCCGACAGGAGCCGCGGTGAAGCAGGTAGGAGATGTTCCTCGCTCCTGCGACTTCACGCACAGCGATGTGTGCTGCCGCAGGAACGAGGAACAACATCGGACCGTCGCAGCAAGGTAATTATGGTTTTCGCCGACGCTGCACCGATGATACGATTACGACGCTTTTGCGCTCGTTAATCGTATCATCTAGGCTTTACACACTACGATGTCGAGAGCGACGCTGGAAGTGCGTCACTTTCGACATGACCCCACCGACATCGCACCTGCGATGTCATAGTCTGCAAAGTACACCTTAGGGTAAAGTTCACACACTGCGTTTTTTTGACGCTGCATTTTTTGCGGCAAAAAACGCACCCGCAACGAAGAAACGCGGCAAAAACGCATGCATTTTTACCGCATTTTGGTGCGTTTTTTGCTGCGTTTTGCTGCGTTTTTGCTCACTGCGTTTTTATGCGTTTTTTATCAGTGAACAATGTCATTAAAGATTGTTGAAAAAAAAGGTCTGATGTCATTTCCTTCTTTAATATGTTCTTCATGCTCCACCAGTGTATGCAGGAGAGCAGACAGCTGCAGAACTACAAGGCTCAGCATACTCCAGCCAGGACTGTATGCTGGAGGGAGAGGCAGGGGGAGCAGAACTACAAGGCTCAGCATATTAGAGGGACACCAAAAGAAGTACTGTCCGATGGGCTGAATATCCAGATGGAGGGTCTCTGTATAATGAAGGCAATCCACAGCAATTAAGCAGCACCGGCCGCTGTCCGCGGTGCTGAAATAAAACCCTCCAAAGCGGCCATTCTCCCTGCTGTCTAATCACACTCCGTCAATGTTCTCAACAAAAGCCGTACCAAAGGCGACATTTATTCCACGGAACATGTTCTAGGACGACTCCTTTTCAGTGGGCAGCGAACAAATGTGTTAATTGTGTTTATATTTTCCTAACCACCATTTTTTTTGCCCTTTCTCTTTGTGCCAATATACATTATCCACAATTCAGGTTGAAAAATTGCAGCTTAAGGTCTGCAGGGGGCACAATTACTAATTTACAGGATATTTATTCACATTGCCCAATGGCTTCACTAAAGCGAAATGCTGTGACACTGTCATGAAAGTAGGCATTACTGCTAATACATATATATGGGGATATATTTAGGTGGCATTTTGGCCATTTTTGCTAATTATTGCATCATGGTGTCATGCAATGCCAGAGTTAAATGGAGCGGTAATGCTAAACCCACATAGGTTTCTACAGCAATTCTGAACCTTCATATACCTCTGATTTTATTGCATATTACAATTTCCAATGTATTAGGGCTTATTCACACATTGCATTTTTGATGCACTTTTTGCCAGCAGAAAAAAGTCAACATTTTACAGCACCAGTAAAAGTGAATGAGATTTCAGAAATCTCATGCACATGCTACTGTTTTTTTCTTGCACATTTGAACCTTCTACGGGTTTATTTCCAATCTGCAGCATGTCAGTTCTTGCAGCGTTTTCCAACCATTCAAACGCATTGGAAAGTATTGCAATTAATATTGCTGCAAAAACTCCACAATTTTACACGGCGCTTTTCCTGCCAACATTCTTAGCGTTTGGCCTAAGACACACGGCGAGAAAAACGGAGCGATAAAACATTGCATTCCACTTGGACCAATATTAGCCTGTGTCAGCACACATGAGCGATTATTTTCTCAGCCCTAATTGGACAGAGAAAACAATCGCAGCATGCTGCAACTGTAATGAGAGACTCTTTTCTCTCGCACCCATTCAAGTCAATGGGGTGAGAGAAAGATCGCACTGCACTCACAGTGCACTGGTGTACCACGAATGCAGAGCGAGAATGGCAATAGCCGGCTACGAAGGAGAGAGGTAGATAAATCCCTCCCTCCCATCCTCAGTGCCGGTCCGCCCCTCCTCAGTGCTGGCCCGCCCCTCCTCAGTGCCAGCCCACCCCTCCTCAGTGCCAGCCCGCCCCTCCTCAGTGCCTGCCCGCCCCTTCTCAGTGCCGGCCCGCCCCTCCTCATTGCTGGCCCGCCCCTCCTCAGTGCTGGCCCGCCCCTCCTCAGAGCCGGCCCGACCCTCCTCAGTGCCGGCCCGCCCCTCCTCAGTGCCGGTCCGCCCCTCCTCAGTGCCGGCCCGCCCCTCCTCAGTGCAGGCCCGCCCCTCCTCAGTGCCGGTCCGCCCCTCCACAGTGCAGGCCCGCCCCTCCTCAGTGCCGGCCCCCCCCTCCTCAGTGCCGGCCCGCCCCTCCTCATTGCTGGCCCGCCCCTCCTCAGTGCTGGCCCGCCCCTCCTCAGAGCCGGCCCGACCCTCCTCAGTGCCGGCCCGCCCCTCCTCAGTGCCGGTCCGCCCCTCCTCAGTGCCGGCCCACCCCTCCTCAGTGCCGGCCCGACCCTCCTCAGTGCCGGTCCGCCCCTCCACAGTGCAGGCCCGCCCCTCCTCAGTGCCGGCCCCCCCCTCCTCAGTGCCGGCCCGACCCTCCTCAGTGCCGGTCCGCCCCTCCACAGTGCCGGCCTGCCCCTACTCAGTGCCGACCCGCCCCTCCTCAGTGCCTGCCCGCCCCGCCTCAGTGCCGGCCCGCCCCTCCTCAGTGCCGGCCCACCCCTCCTCAGTGCCGGCCCACCCCTCCTCAGTGCCGGCCCGCCCCTCCTCAGTGCCAGCCCGCCCCTCCTCAGCGCCGGCCCGACCCTCCTCAGCGCTGGCCCGACCCTCCTCAGCGCCGGCCCGACCCTCCTCAGCTGAGGTCCGCTTGCACAGTCGGACCTCAGTCGCAGGAACACTAGCATGACACTCAGCTCTGCTGTACTTGCCAGCGTCAGCCAAGTGTCATGCGAGGGGATCGCAGTAATCCCCGTGTGGCCCCAGCCTTTGCAGCAGACTTTTCTGCTGCAAAAAAACAAATTGTTCACAAACCTCTTAGAAGTATACTTTTAACAGTAGAATATAGTGCCATGGGGAAGCCCATAAAAGACAAGCAGAGAGACTAAAGCTACATGGTACGAAGACAATGAGGCATCACCTGCCACCATAAGTCACAGATTTGACGAGGTAACTTAGAACAGGGGCACCTACACTGGCCTTAGGGCTAGGGTGGCCCTAGTTGTCCCTGTTTGCAAAGGTACTTCTAATGGTGACGATGTTTGGGCCACCTTCCTAGCCCTATGTCCTAAATAGACCTGGTCTTTACTCCATGAAAGTCTATGATAGTCTAATTTGTAAGGAGCCTTAAGATTTCATATATGTGACTGATTTAATCAATTCTAGTAACTGTTCTGACCGGCCAACATGGAGGAAATCCGTCACGCTACTCCTTGATGACACTAAGGTTTCCCCATGATAACGTGCCTGCACCTCCCTGCTATCACAATGTACACATGGAGCTCGCTGCTGAGTGCTGTGTACACTCACTGTGGCACCAGGACCTCATCTGTTTGCTTTTGAGGACGGATGGACGGACTCTGCAGCTGCAGTGATGACGTCTGTAAATATCATAATGTGTGAAGAGATATCACATTTCCCAGTGAAGAACACTGACCAATATGGAGCCCTTCAAATATGGATTCTACATTAGGCTGATACCCGTTATCTCACCACAATTATACAAATCTGTGTTCTTAGTAACTGATTTAAAGAAACATAAGATCTAAAGTAGTTTTTACCCTTAAGGATTTTTTAGGGTTCTCTGCTTCTTTTAGAAAACTGTTGTAAAAACTCATACATCTGGAAAAGGAGAAATAACTCAATACTAGAGTTGAGCGGATCGGCTATAATCCGGGTCCGACGGATCCGGATCGGGTTGCTGCCGAAGTCCGGATCTGATCCGGAATCCGCGGCTATGTAAATGAATGGGGAGTCGGATCCGGGACACGAGAGAGAGAGGGAGGGAGGGAGAGAGGGAGGGAGGGAGGGAGGGAGAGAGAGAGAAAAAAAAGAAAACGGATCCGGATCGTGCACCCCGGATCCCGGGTACTGGTCGGACTCGGATCGGAACCTCGAACTGTGCGGATCCAGAATTTTCAGATCTGGGTCCGCTCAACACTACTCAATACTTAAAGGGGCTGTACTTTTACATTGATGGCGAATCCTTAGGATAGGTCATCAATGTCTTATCGGTGGTGTACAAAACCTTGGGTAAAGTAAGGAGGCCCCCATTTACATACATCAGGGAGGTTTATACCCCCATAGTCATGCCTATAAATGTCCAAGCTTGGGTAAAGTCAGGAGGCCAGCATATACATATATCAGAGAGGTCTTCAACCCCATAGTCATGCCTATGAATGTCTATGCTTGGGTAAAGTCAGGAGGCCCCCATGCTCATACATCAGGGAGGTCTTCACCCCCATAGTCATGCCTATGAATGTCTATGCTTGGGTAAAGTCAGGAGGTCCCCATGCTCATACATCAGGGAGGTCTTAACCCCCATAGTCATGTCTATGAATTTTTATGCTTGGTTCAAGTCAGGAGGACAAATGCATCTGCCATAGGAACATGTCTGCAAGACAAAACAGTAAGAAAAGCTAAGGAACTTCTATCAGACCTCACTTTTCACATACATGTTCTACACCTGTTTTTTACGGATAGTACACATATCTATTATATTCCATGGGCTGTTCACATGTCTCTTTTTTACAGACCCTGTATCCACAAAATAAAAAATCATGGAGACGTGATCCGAATCATGGATCATAATCATACATACAGTACAAGTCTATGAATCCATGAAAATCTGTTTTTAACCCTGTAATAGGTAGGAAAAGAAAAAAAAAATGGCATATGAGAAAATTACTGATGGTGGCAATAATAAGATACAATCCAGAAGTGTGGGGTGATATCTTTGAGAAAGATATTCTAATTCATATTTTTTAGGGGTGTCTCATAAAAAGTATTACCGGTATGTCCCCTGATTAGTTGCCTTTCGGGACAATTCTTTTTATAAGAAATTAGATTTTTTTGCTTTTGTTTGGAATAAATGACTTCCTGGTTTCAGGAAATCGTCATTAGGCACTTAACTGATTTTAGGTCTTAATAAAATAATTATTCATGAAGGTTAAGTTTTAATACCATCCCATACAGTGATATTATCAATTTTTGAGGGGACATCATTAGTCTCAGTGATTTTTTTTTTAATACTTTCATCTGCCCTCAGCCGGACAGATGAGATCAAAGTGCGCATGCAAAGGAGCGTAATGGAGACCTCTGTGTGGATGACAAAGGACGTGTCTGCCACAGGGGGCTGGGCAGGAGGACTGCAATCGCACATGATGAAGGAGGCAATGAACCCAAGACCAGTGACGCTCATTGGACCGCCCCCCTAGGTGAATTTAATAAAGGTGTTTTTTTCGTTCTACAGAGCAGCCTGGGCTCTTATACAGTGTGTCCACCCATATCCTGTCCACCGCCATTAACTTGAGAACGGCGGCAGCTATAGGCATAGAAGTGGTTTCTAGGTATAGTAAAGTAGCCATGCGCTACGCAATGAAACCACCTTTTGCGCCACCTGGTGGAAAACAACGGCGTTAGCATTTTTATCTTGAAAACGGAACAAGATAGAGGAAAAAAAGTGAATTACAAAGTTGTAGGGCATCATCAATTCAATATGAATCGACACCTTGCATACAGAAATGCTATGATATGAAACCCATGACCTCCCCAAAACATTGAATGCTGGTCATGCATATGGCGCCCATTTACCTTTGATGCCAAAGTGGCCCCCGTCAGCTGCAATGCACATCTGGACTCTGGACACATACTGTATCTTGCTGCACGTTGTGCAATATGGTAGGGGACACGTTTGCACAAGCCTCTGTAATACGTCGTCGTATATCCTGCAATGTTGGTGGAGGGGTCGCATACACCTGCTGTTTGATGTGACCTCACAGAAAGAAGTCCAATGGGGTCAGGTCGGGTGAGCGTGGAGGCCACTCCACACAGCCACCATACCCAATGACTTGTAGGAAGGTCTCCATGAGGTATCGCTTCACATCCGCAGCTTTGTGACACGTTCTAATCATAGCATTTCTGTATGCAAGGTGTCAATTCGTATTGAATTGATGATGCCCTACAACTTTGTAATTCCCTTTTTTTCTCTATCTCGTTCCATTTTCAAGATAAAAATGCTAACTCCGTTGTTTTCCACCAGGTGGCGCTATAGGTGGTTTCATTGCGTAGTGCATGGATACTTTACTATACCTAGACACCACTTCTATGCCTATAGCTGCCGCCATTCTCAAGTTAATGGCGGTGGACAGGATAGGGGTGGGCACACTGTATACAGTATTCTAGAATGCAGTATATAGAGGCTCACTGGTGGTGGCCGCAGCTCATAAGTGAAAAACCAGGTGACCGGTTCCCTTTAAATACTGCTAAATAGTTAAAAAAGTGGATTTTACTGCAGAATATACTGAATTATTAAATCTTTATCACCTAGACCCAATATAGAACATAAATAATTTTCCTACCAAAAGATTCCAGATCAGTTAGTACTTTATTATTGTAAATCAGTCAGCTCCAATATTTGGATCACTAGGTGCAGAACTACTACTCCTAGCATGCTGGAAGATAGGAAGATGTAGTTCCCCAACAGCTGGAGACCAATACCCACATAAATAACTTTTATGAAGGTAGAACACGGCTATCATCTACACAGATTTGAAGCCACCTGTCATCTCTATATTAATCGCGCTCCTACATGAATCCTGCTTTGCCGCCTTTCATATGATTCCGTGATCAGGGAGCCTGTATTGGCCACTTTAGCAGACATTGTGGCGCACGACTACAATTATTTTCTGAGTGTTATCACTGAGCAAACAAGAAGGCAGGAGACAATCATATACCTGTTGGGTAAAATGACACAATTGCTCGGAGCGTTATTCGGCGGCAGAACGCCTTGTTTTCTAGGAAGAGTTTATCTTCCCTTAAATTGGCAGTAAAGAACATGTGTGCAGTTTATTGTCTGCAGATAGCCCGTCATCTCCTTAGATTTGCTTTTGAACATATCTTAGTGGGATATGTTTTATGAGGCTCAGCAGAAACCTCCAGTACATTACATGAGAACTCAATGTAGCACATCCAAGTAGCAATGCAACAAAAACTATTTGTAAATATCATCTACAAATACATCACGTAAAAACCTAATGTGAACACGGAGGAACAAACAATCCATATCATCCTACATTGTGGATCCCGAGTCAATCCATGTCCTGCTCTGTATGACTTCTCATAAATATCCATAATACAATCCCTCATAAATATATGAAAGAGAAATAGTTTGGGGTCCATAGATTTTGATACATTTTGTATTACGCATCTACATGTGTGAGGCTTGTATTGCAGAAGAATACTCAATAATAAAGGAACGCGGTGAGGCCACTCTGATTCTTACCATGCATCAAAAAACAAAGAGAATGGAAGAAGAGATCACATATATAATGAGGAGAACATGTTCAGAGAAATAAAATGCAATGTAGAAGGGTGTAAAGAAACCTCAGGAGGACACCGATAATGCCGATTAGGAACTAACATATGGCCAGCTGATAAAGATCCGGCATGTCCAATTTTGGACAGCTGATACTTTTGCTCTCCCTGAAATAAGATATCCCCCACCTTGGATGAGCCTCCACCCCTCACCCTGGATGCGCTTCTATATTCCACCCTCGATAGGCCTCTATAGCCCTCCCTGGATGGGCCTCTATACCCTACCCTGGATTGGCCTCTATACCCCACCCTGGATGGGCCTTTATACCACTATCCTGGTTGGACCTCTATCCCTCACCCTGGATGGGCCTCTATACTCCACCCTGGATAGGCCTCTATACCCCACCCTGGATAGGCCTCTATTCCCTACCCTGGATTGGCCTCTATACCCCACCCTGGATGGGCCTTTATACCACTATCCTGGTTGGACCTCTATTCCTCACCCTGGATGGGCCTCTATACTCCACCCTGGATAGGCCTCTTATACCCCACACTGGACAGGTCTCAATACCTCACCCTGGATGATGAAGAGAACATGTTCCAAGAAATAAAATGCAATGTAGAAGGGTGTAAAGAAACCTCAGGAGGACACCGAGAAGGCCGATTAGGATCTAACATATGTCCAGCTGATAAAGATCTGGCATGTCCAATTTTGGACAGCTGATACTTTTGCTCTCCCTGAAATAAGCTATCCCCTACCCTGGATGAGCCTCCACCCCGAACCCTGGATGGGCCTCTATACTCCACCCTGGATAGGCCTCTATACCTCACCCTTGATGGGCCTCTATACCCCACACTGGACAGGTCTCAATACCTCTGCAGACTCTAGATCTTGATACTGAGCTGTTTAGATGTGAATCCAGCTCTGAGGTGAGATAAAAGGCTTGTTAGAAAGCTCAGTACAATCTGTCTATCTCCCTCTATCTGTTTTTTTTCCACCATCAACACTCCATGGAGTATAATTGGAGGTGTAACCTGAAACCTCACTATACTGGCAGTCCTTCTTGTGTTAACAGAGATGAGCTGTTTTTTTTAGAGTCAATGATGACTTTAGGATGAAGGGAATAGGAGAAGAGGCTCATAAGTGGAGAATGAAGCAGATTTCTTTGTTTTTCTTATATTCATTTATATTATTGATGTATGCAAACTTTGTTGGCATAGTTCCCATTTAACTCGGACAATTGCACACTCAGGAAGCCATGCAAGCCATTGGATCTGTATGTTGCTGTCTGGAACATATGGAGAATATGTGCTAAACATAAAATATTAGTAATAACCTGTCTGTACTTGCCTACAAGCCCTTAGGGCTCTACTAAGCCATCAAGTTGACAAATGAATTGATGAACATATGTTTTTGGTAGAGAGTAAATTCCTATTGAAATGTGTGATGTATTAGTGTAAAACATTCTGTTAACACTTAGAGGCCTGGTAATAAGTGAAACATTTTATTACAATTTATTATTTAAATTTGTGTGCTAAACTGAATCTCAAGCAAGATGGGTCATAAATGGCTCCTCGCAGCTGGCAGAGCAAATGGATTGGGTGTGAGACGCCTGGTGATCGCTCCTCTGCCTTCTCCACTAGAGCTATATCTGTGCTGCAATAAATAAATGGCAAAAAAAAAAGTGAAAAAAAAGTCTTCCCATCAACTATTGCAGTTAATGATTTTGCAGGTTGAGGCCGTGAAGTCTTTATATTTGCTACTGAATGTTCCATTCTTAGTTGCCAGGAAAATGAAGCTTGATTGTTTGTTCAAACCTATGAAATAAAGCTGGTAATTTCCATTTATTATTCTTTGATTCCCTAGGACAAAAGCAATGATTTTTGTGTGTTTGTATTTTCAGGTTGTCTATGGCGAGAGTTAATGGCTTTACCTGTATCAGTCGTCTGAAATTAAACCAGGCTTAAAATGGATCCAGAGACATACAATATAGTGATAAAGTGATTAACAACATTGAACTTGTGTTGTTTGTGATGTTTTATTATGAGGTAATAAAATAAGGCACTATCAGCAGCACTATGTATAATTCTACAGGGCATTATAACTCAGCATTTCCTGCCGCCATCAACATTAGTTATGAGGGAGCACTACCATGCTCAGGTGCTCGGTACTCGTAACTAGTGATGAGCGGGCACTACCATGCTCAGGTGCTCGGTACTCGTAACTAGTGATCAGCAAGCACTACCATGCTCAGGTGCTCGGTACTCGTAACTAGTGATGAGCGGGCACTACCATGCTCAGGTGCTCGGTACTCGTAACTAGTGATGAGCGGGCACTACCATGCTCAGGTGCTCAGTACTCGTAACTAGTGATCAGCAAGCACTACCAAGCTCAGGTGCTCGGTACTCGTAACTAGTGATGAGCGGGCACTACCATGCTCAGGTGCTCGGTACTCGTAACTAGTGATGAGCGGGCACTACCATGCTCAGGTGCTCGGTACTCGTAACTAGTGATCAGCAAGCACTACCATGCTCAGGTGCTCGGTACTCGTAACTAGTGATGAGCGGGCACTACCATGCTCAGGTGCTCGGTGCTCGTAACTAGTGATCAGCAAGTGTGAAGCCCCTCAGGTGTTGTGTCGGTGCATTACCTTCAGGGACTCCACTCAGCTGGATCTGGTCACAGGTAGGAGATCTTCTTCTTGTCGTGACGCCACTCTCAGTATTGCGGCCAGTAGGGACCGCCACTGCAGGTTGAGGGTCGCCTGGGGCTGATGGTGTGTGCAGTTAGTTGGAATAGCCTCCTGAGAGTGAGGCAAGCCCCAGGGCCCGGTGTAGGTGCGTAGTACCACAAGGCGCAGAATAACTCCACACAGGCAGAATGTCTTTCAGGGTTTTTACTCACTTCAGGTGGCAGGGTGAGTAACCCGGGCGTAGCTGGGATGAACCAGGCGGGAACCAGGTGTCCTTCAGGCTGACTTGTGAGGGTGACTACCAACTCGCCTTCCTTAGCCCTTGGTGGTTTGGGGTGACCCCGACTTTGAGTCCCTATGGGGGTCACCCAGGGAAGTTGCTGAAGCCTCACTCCCCTTCGTTTGCCGTGTGCTTGTTGCCTGGGCCAGATCACTCCAGCTTCTTGCCTCCTGTGAGCTATGGGCCCTAACTGTGGCTACGTGGCTGCGGCTTTTTGTGGTGTTGTGGCGTGGGCTTTGAGAGCCCCACACCGGCAGGTTTAGCAAAAGAAAGCTGGATCTATCTCCGCTTCGGGATCTGCCGCCCGTTTGGGCCTGGTACTCTCTAGCAGTCTCCTTACTTCCCACTCCGTGCCCTTTCTTTAGCTGAAGATGGATTTCGGGTAGCACTCCTAGTTGACCGTTCTCCCCCGTCAGTAGCCACTGCGCGGGCGCTGTTAGACAGCAACAGCCCCACAGGTCTGCTCCTCACTGAGCCCTATGGAGTTCTGCTCTAACTGACTCACTGCCCCTCCTCTCCTGTTCTTGCCTACGCCACCTAGCAACCAGACTCTCTTACCACACCCCTTGAGAGGAGATGGAGGCTTTTGGCCCCCTCCACTATTCCAGTGAAGGTCAAGGCTTTTCCCCCTCCTGGGATCCCCAGGGGTCCTCTCATGGGTACATGTGTGAGACCTGATCACTATGCGCCTGTGTTCCACACCCCGGTCAGCCTTCTGGATTACCTGTATTGTACTGTCCCCAGCATGGGTGCAGTACTCAGTGGTGCCTGACCAGGTCAGGGGCGCCACATTAGCACTACCATGCTCAGGTGCTCGGTACTCGTAACTAGTGATGAGCGGGCACTACCATGCTCAGGTGCTCGGTACTCGTAACTAGTGATGAGCGAGCACTACCATGCTCGGGTGCTCGATACTTGTAACTAGTGATGAGTGAGCACTACCATGCTCGGGGCTCGTAACTAGAGATGAGCGAGCACTACCATGCTCGGGTGCTCAGTACTCGTAACTAGTGATGAGCGAGCACTACCATGCTCGGGTGCTCAGTAATCGTAACTAGTGATGAGCGAGCACTACCATGGCCAGGTGCTCAGTACTCGTAACTAGTGATGAGTGATCACTACCATGCTCAGGTGCTCAGTACTCGTAACTAGTGATGAGTGAGCACTACCATGCTCAGGTGCTCAGTACTCGTAACTAGTGATGAGCGAGTATTACCATGCTCGGGTGCTCAGTACTCGTAACTAGTGATGAGCGAGGACTACCATGCTCGGGGGCTCGGTACTCGTAACTAGAGATGAGCGGGCACTACCATGCTTGGGTGCTCGGTACTCGTAACTAGAGATGAGTGAGCACTACAATGCTCAGGTGCTCAGTATTCGTAACTATTGTTGAATGAGCACTACCATGCTTGGGTGCTCAGTACTCGTAACTAGAGATGAGTGGGCACTACCATGCTTGGGTGCTCAGTACTCGTAACTAGAGATGAGCGAGCACTACAATGCTCAGGTGCTCAGTACTCATAACTATTGTTGAATGAGCACTACCATGCTTGGGTGCTCGGTACTCGTAACTAGTGATGAGTGAGCACTACCATGCTCGAGTGCTCAGTACTCGTAATTAGTGATGAGCGAGCACTTCCATGGTCAGGTGCTCAGTACTCGTAACTAGTGATGAGTGAGCAATAGCATGCTCAGGTGTTCGGTACTCGTTACTAGTGATGAGTGAGCACTACCATGGTCAGGTGCTCAGTACTCGTAACTAGTGATGAGTGAGCAATACCATGCTCAGGTGTTCGGTACTCGTTACTAGTGATGAGTGAGCACTACCATGGTCAGGTGCTCAGTACTCGTAACTAGTGATGAGCGGGCACTACCATGCTCGGGTGTTCGGTACTTGTAACTAGTGATGAGTGAGCTCTACCATGCTCGGGTGCTCGGTACTCGTAACTAGTGATGAGTGAGCACTACCATGCTCGGTACTCGTAACTAGTGATGAGCGAGCACTACCATGCTCGGTACTCGTAACTAGTGATGAGTGAGCACTACCATGCTCGGGTGCTCAGTACTCTTAACGAGCAGTTGAATGCTTGGATGGGTGCGACAAGAGCTCCCAAGTATGATGGAAGTCAATGGGGAATTAGAGAATTTTGTGGGGAAATCTTCTGGAAAAATGCTTGAATCCCCCAAAGGCCTCCAATATAGTCGAGTTGTGGCTGTCCAAGCATCCAACTGCTCGTTATGAGTATCAAGCACCCAAACACGGCAGTGCCCACTCATCACTAGTGATGACCAATCCAGCTCTTTTTGGTGATGACAGTCATTTGGCTCTGCTCACCAGAAAGAGCTGACTCTTTTGGATTCCAAATGGATCCCTATTAAATATATGTTCCCCCATAAGGTGAATATATATTTAAGGTAAAAATTACTGCTGAGGAAGTAATTTTATGATAGTGATAGAAGACTGTCCGCAGTTAGGGGAGCTAGAACATAATATATTCTGCAGCATGGAACACCAATATTATATTACTACTATAATATTTTGTACAGTATGAGAAACTATGGAAAAATACTCTATTATTGCACTTTCTATAGCTTGGGGCACAACAGAAAAAACCTCTCCGAATAGCATATGTTACATTACACTAAAACGCTGTCTGAAAACGTAGACACTTATAGAAAACAATATGCAGAACGCAGCACTATTTACAGCATGGGGCGCTATCAGCCATTATTATTTGCAGTACTGGTCATTATATCGGCATTATACTTAAGATGTAGCAGACAACAGCACTGGTGCATCTTTTGATGGTTAAAGCTGTGTAAGGTTTTTACACACTTGGGTGCTGGTTGAGCTATCACAAGAACCATTTCATTTATAAAGTCCAGTTGGTTTATTTTCATTTCTCATAAACTGCTCCACAGAAAACATACATAAAGCCTTTCCGTCGCAAAAAGGATTTAAATAGTCCGTTTAGCTGCAAGATCATCCACTTAAGATAAGACACACTATCTTGACACAGGTGTTCCATTGGAGGTATAGCAACCTCCATACACAGACAGCTATGAGACTAATGGTCTCCATTTCAAAATGTGTACCATGCCCTAGGCACGGTATGTGAGCAGTCAGATCCGACCATTTCTCTGGCTGTTCGTAAACCATCACCCTGACGTGACCTAATAACTCTCTTAGTACTAAGTATACTAGAGCTTGCATCCGGGCTTGTATCACAGAGGATAACCACCTCTGTGATACACACCTCCTATTGGCTACATGTCCAGCTGCTATCTTACTATATATATATATATATATATATATAAAAACAAGACATGTTTATACACAAGATAAATGTAATGTGCTGATCAGTCGATAGGAAGCTGGAAATAACTGTGCTCTATCTGTAGGAGGGACGTGCTCCCTAATATTGTAGCTCTTGCAAAGGAGCCATCTTATCTGGAAAATGTCTTTGAAGTTTTACTGAATCATACAGTTTTTTACCCCCCCCCCACCTTACTGCTGAATAACCTGATCAGCAGGAAGGCTTCTTCTTTAGTCCTAATTGGATTTTGTCACCTGGCCATTTGCTGACCAGATCTGGAGGATTCCTTCTTGCTGCAGGGCAAGGGGTGTGTAAATGAACAGTGACAGCTGGCTGACATGTATGAATGTCATATTCCTCATCATATTCCTCACAACATACATATTAGGCGATGAGATAACTCCATAAAAAAATATATTGGCCCATTATCATGGTGGTTTATTCAATAAATTAGCCCACCCATCACAGGAGAAGATGGTCTGACACTTGTTGGGAAAAATAGGCCAGTTCTCTGTTATACCTTTTTTTGTCTTTTACGTTGAACCAAAATGTAGTCGGCTACTACAACAAGAAGAGTGCAGGTGATGAGACCTGCTACTCCTCACGGTCTATTTATGGTAGTACATGTATGTCTCACCATTGGGATCTCCTCCGATCTTTTCTCCCCGTATTGTATGGTAATATACGCACATTATGCCCAATTCAATGTCTAGGGAACTGACTTAGCTGGATGCTTTACCCTTGTTATCTCCATCATTGGTGGGCTCAAAGTGATCATAAACTCATTACCTATCCCGTGTATAGGTGATAAATGTTTCTTGAGGATCAACCCTTTTATAATTACAACTTTCTAGTTGCCTACGGCCACCACAAGGGCGGCCATAGGGGCCTTCTGCACTCTAAATCAATATTAAAATGAGCTCCCTCTAGTGGTGGCTAAGGATAGGAAGAATTTTATAATTTTTTGTTATGTTGGGGCAGGAAATTTGGAACTTTATATAATAATAACTGAGCTATAAACATATTAAGGAATGAACCAGCCCTACATGCCGGACATAAAAGTTGAAAATTAAACATATAACAATTTTCTCATCCCCAGCATTATTACTTTTCCCCTCTATTATTACATCCAGATATTTCCATTTAGTCAGCATCATTATTTCTCTGCATATTATATCTGTATCTTAATATTTGTTCTGCAATGACTAAGTGAAATTTAGAAATACCATTTCTCTTACAGGCAGGAAATTCGTCTTACGTCTCCCTGGCAGCTTGCATTTATAATAGGCACTTGGGGCTCGATGTTATTTAACCGTTCGTGGTTAACATGCATTTAAACAATGTAACTTAAGCCTCGCTCGGTGCATTAAACTTGTTTTCAATGTTATATTTCTAGAAAATGTTGGCTGGGAGCGGCAGACGAAATGTAAAATAGAAACTACGTGAAAAGAAAAAAAAATGGAAAACACGAAAATGGTTACACGCTCAGAAAAGGATTTTAATCCAAGGGATGATCATTTTAAAACATATCTAAAACATATCTAAAACACGCGCCCGCTCGGCAGAAAAATGTAATGGCGACTTAATACGATAACATACTCTGCAATGTCATAGTCAATTATACATTTGGCCAAAGTTAATTATATAATAACCCTAGGTTATCACGAAAAAAAAAGCCCTGCTTTAGGAGAGGAGAGGATAAAAATGGAATTATTACAATTTTCCGTCATACATTTTTCATATGTCTGTACAGAAGGGAGAGAAATAACCGGAGCAGCAATAGGTATTGTGATACCATAAAAAGATAATATCCGCGGGGTATAACAATGGTCATCTGTCAAGTAAAATGTAGTTAAAGGCACGGCTGGAGCGGCCATTCTCAGCTACCCAGTCTAATCCATGGAAAAGACTTCACATGAATATGTTTTACGCCCTAATGCCAAATGGGAATTTTTGAAGCCGCTGGACCCCAGTGTGAAATCCATAACAGGCGTATTGGAGAGGCCTAGTGAAAGCCCAGACCTTAAAGGGTTATTCCCATCCCAAAATGTAGAAGGTGTAATAGCAGCTACCTTCAATTAGGAATTTGTATAGTTCTCCTGATATGTTTGTCCGTGTCTTTGGAGACATGGATGTGTGAAGGAGGCCTTAGATGATTTCCTCTGGTGAAGAGCAATCTTCAAATCTGACCACAGATTCTCAATTGTATTAAAGGGGTATTCCCATCTCCAAGGCCCTATCCCAAAATGTAGTAGGTGTTATAAAATAATAATAATAATAATATTAGCAAATATCTCCAATTAGAAAATAGTTTTAGCTATGTCTTTTACCTCATGTGCAGGGCATTGCAGGTTAGGTATCCATGGTTACGACCATGAGCAGCTAATTAACTCACTATATGAGAGGACGTAACCATGGATACCTAAGCTGTAATGCCATGCACATGAGGTAAAATACATAGCTAATACTATTTTCTAATAGGAGATATTTTCTAATATTATTATTATTACACCTACTACATTTTGGGATATGATATTGGAGATGGAAATAACCCTTTAATACAATTGAGAATCTGTGGTCAGATTTTAGGAGTTCTGTTCACCAGAGGAAATAATCTAAGGCCTCCTTCACACATCCACGTCTCTGAAGACACAGACACACATAGACCCATTAAAATCAACGGGTTTGCTCACACATCCATGTTTTGACATGGACCGTGTGTCCGTGTGGAGCACACACGTGTCCATGTGCTCTAAACAACGACATGTCCATTTTCTGCCAGCAGCATAGGTGTTACACGGTTCACACACTGATGTGATGCATGCGACAACAGTGTGACATGTACTGGAGAAAACACAGGTCACATAAACATAAAGAATTTTTATGCTTACCTGTCTCCAGCGCTGCTGTTGCTTCCCGGCTGCTCATTAAGCTAATACATAATCACTGCACTAATGGTGGACCCGGAAGTAACAGCAGCGTGGGAGACAGCAGCATCGGGGATAGGTAAGTATACCAGCTCATGCTGTCTGTGTGCTATTCGGATGTCACATGGATAGCACACGGACAGCACACGGAAAACACACACACACATACACACCTTCACCACAGACCATGCAAAATGTTTGCGTTTTACACGGATGTGTTAGGGAGGCCGAACTTGAGCTGGAGTAGTTTTGCCTTGAGAAATGGGCAAAAATCCCATTGGCAAAATGTGGAAAGCTCATAGAAACATATCCAAAGGGACTTGCAGATGTAATTGCCACAAAAGGAGGTTCTACAAAGTACTGACTTTAGGGGGAGGAATACTTATGCACAGTGAAGTTTTCAGTTATTTTGTCCTATTTGTTGTTTGCTTCACAATAAAATGAAACCCAAATGTTCACAGTTGTAGGCAGGTTCTTTACAAGAACTGATATGAATCCATAAAAAAAAAAACCTGAAATTCCTGGTTGTGAGAAAGCAAAACACGAAAATGCCAAGGGGGTGAACAATTTCGCAAGGCAATATAATGCAGAGGATTCCTGGATATGGCAGGTTCCATGATAGATCAGTCCAACTGTGTCACTTTCCATGATCTTCCATGAGTTCTGTTGTGTCCAAGATGATTTCGAGACTATTCCCCTGCTGACAGCCCGCTTACTAGTGGAGATGGCACATAAGGCAGTTGTCAGCCCGGTGTGAATTATGTCGCTCCTCGAGTTCTCATTTTGCTGGACTCTTTGAAAAGCCGTAAACGTTTTGTTTTTTTCTTTCAAAATGATGACTGAATAGCCCATTACAGCTACAGCTCGGTGTAGACACGAACCAAACTGCAAATGTTTCACTTCATACCGATTCAGAGCCGGCAGGTTATTTACTTAAACTCCACAAACTTGTACAAATCAATATATATAATCCTCTAAGTGTCAATATAAAATGGATCAGTCATGCTGGAGAAAGGAAAGAGCAGCAAACAATAAGTGGAAAAGGTTTATAAGAGAGCAAAGCGGATATGCTGAGAAACTCGGCTGTTTTCATAGAATAGTTATGGTGGAAAACCAAAATAAAATGGAGACTAAATCAGCTGTCTTAAATTACCTTTAGGAGTCTCAGTTGTTTTTGTGAAATAAAAAATCCTCTTTTTACATTTTGAACAACTCATTTCATGAAGTACATACATACATTCTGGTATGTATCACAAAGGTGGTATAAACCTGGATGACCGCTCTGGTACTTGTAGTGCCAAGAGGCTTGTTAGGATATTCCACAGACAAGTTTTAAGGATAGCTATAGAGATAGACAGGTGTGACTATACCTCCCTCCACACACGAGTGTGTCTCGGATCTTAAAATGGAGACTCATTGTTTGACACATGGTCAGTGTGGGGAGGATGTGTTCCCTCCAAGAAGGAATCCTCAGAGAGAGAGGATTACCTTGTCCTGACTGGGACCTTGTATATAGGCTGTGATGCCTCTGGAAGGAATCCTCTGAAAGAAGAGAGGGTTCGGTTCTTCTGACCAGGGTAAGTGTATGGAGGTTTGTGATACCTCGGAAAGGAACCTCTGGAGGGGTGTGTGTACTGACAGGGGACAATGAGTGGAGAGGGAGATACCTACACTGCGATACTTCGGCAGAGAAGTGTATTATCTGAACCTGTGCGGGTGTATTGCGAGGTAACCGGACTGTGATATAGTGCGTGTGCCTTTAGCAGGAGGATAATTTGTATGTAACCAAAAGTGTGGTTTATGCGCGTGTTAAAAAACCCAGTGAAACTTTGAAATGGAAAGCGTTCCTGTGTGCTACCTCAAACAGCAAGCTAAGTGAGTAACCACATGAATATATATACAGTCATATGAAAAACTTTGGGCACCCCTATTAATGTTAACCTTTTTTCTTTATAACAATTTGGGTTTTTGCAGCAGCTATTCCAGTTTCATATATCTAATAACTGATGGACTGAGTAATATTTCTGGATTGAAATGAGGTTTATTGTACTAACAGAAAATGTGCAATCCGCATTTAAACAAAATTTGACCGGTGCAAAAGTATGGGCACCTCAACATAAAAGTGACATTAATAATTTGTAGATCCTCCTTTTGCAAAAATCACAGCCTCTAGTCGCTTCCTGTAGCTTTTAATGAGTTCCTGGATCCTGGATGAAGGTATATTTGACCATTCCTGTTTACAAAACAATTCCAGTTCAGTTAAGTTTGATGGTCGCCGAGCATGGTCAGCACGCTTCAAATCATCCCACAGATTTTCAATGATATTCAGGTCTGGGGACTGGGATGGCCATTCCAGAACATTGTAATTGTTCCTCTGCATGAATGCCTGAGTAGATTTGGAGAGGTGTTTTTGATCATTGTCTTGCTGAAATATCCATCCCCTGCGTAACTTCAACTTCGTCACTGATTCTTGCACATTATTATCAAGAATCTGCTGATACTGAGTTGAATCCATGCGACCCTCAACTTTAACAAGATTCCCGGTACCAGCATTGGCCACACAGCCCCAAAGCATGATGGAACCTCCACCAGATTTTACTGTGGGTAGCAAGTGCTTTTCTTGGAATGCCGTGTTTTTTTGCCTCCATGCACAACGCCTTTTTGTATGACCAAACAACTCAATCTTTGTTTCATCAGTCCACAGGACCTTCTTCCAAAATGTAACTGGCTTGTCCAAATGTGCTTTTGCATACCTCAGGCGACTCTGTTTGTGGTGTGCTTGCAGAAACGGCTTCTTTCACATCACTCTCCCATACAGCTTCTCCTTGTGCAACGTGCGCTGTATTGTTGACCGATGCACATTGACACCATCTGCAGCAAGATGAAGCTGCAGGTCTTTGGAGGTGGTCTGTGGATTGTCCTTGACTGTTCTCACCATTCTTCTTCTCTGCCTGATATTTTTCTTGGCCTGCCACTTCTGGGCTTAACAAGCGCTGTACCTCTGTTCTACCATTTCCTTACTATGTTCCTCACAGTGGAAACTGACAGTTTAAATCTCTGAGACAACTTTTTGTATCCTTCCCCTGAACAACTATGTTGAATAATCTTTGTTTTCAGATCATTTGAGAGTTATTTTGAGGAGCCCATGATGCCACTCTTCATAGGAGATTCAAATAGGAGAAGAACTTGCAAGTGGCCACCTTAAATACCTTTTCTCATGAGTTGATACAGCTGCCTATGAAGTTCAAAGCTCATTGAGGTTAGAAAACCAATTTAGTGGTTTAGTAAGTAAGTAAAAAGTAGTTAGGAGTGTTCAAATCAAGAAATTGATAAGGGTGCCCATACTTTTGCACCGGTCAAATTTTGTTAAAATGCGAATTGCACATTTTCTGTTAGTACAATAAACCTCATTTCAATCCAGAGATATTACTGAGTCCATCATTTATTAGATATATGAAACTGAAATAGCTGGTGCAAAAACCCAAATTGTTATAAAGAAAAAAGGTTAACATTAATAGGGGTGCCCAAACTTTTTCATATGACTGTATATATATATATATATATATATATATATATATGTATACAGTGTCTTGCGAAAGTATTTGGGCCCCTTGAATTTTTCAACCTTTTCCCATATTTCAGGCTTCAAACAGAAAGATAAAACATTGAAATTGATGGTGAAGAATCAACAACAAGTGGGACACAATTGTGAAGTTGAATGAAATGTATTGCTTATTTTAAACTTTTGTAAAAAATAAAATACTGAAGATTGGGGCGTGCAATATTATTCATCCCCTTTACTTTCAGTGCAGCAAACTTACTCCAGAAGTTCATTGAGGATCTCTGAATGATCCAATGTTGTCCTAAATGACTGATGATAAATATAATCCCCCTGTGTGTAATCAAGTCTCCGTATAAATGCACCTGCTCTGTGATAGTCTCAGTGTTCTGTTTAATGCACAGATAGCATCATGAAGACCAAGGAACACAACAGGCAGGTCCGTGATACTTTTGTGGAGAAGTTTATGTTGGATTTGGATACAAAAAGATTTCCAGAACGTTAAACATCCCAAGGAGCACTGTGCAAGTGATCATATTGAAACGGAAGGAGTATCATACCACTGCAAATCTATCAATACTCGGCCGTCCCTCAAAAATTTCATCTCAAACAAGGAGACGACTGATCAGAGATGCAGCCAAGAGGTCCATGATCACTCTGGATAAACTGCAGAGATCTACAGCTGAGGTGGGAGAATCTGTCCATACGACAACAATCAGTCGTACACTGCACAAATCTGGCCTTTATGGAAGAGTGGCAAGAAGAAAGCCATTTCTCAAAGATATCCATAAAAAGTGTTGTTTAAAGTTTGCCACAAGCCACCTGGGAGACACACCAAACATGTGGAAGAAGGTGGGACGGAGATTTGTTTTTCAACAAGACAATAATCCAAAACATAAAGCAAAGTCTACAATGGAATGGTTCACAAATAAACGTATCCAGGTGGTAGAATGCCCAAGTCACAGTCCAGACCTGAATCCAATTGAGAATCTGTGGAAAGAGCTGAAAACTGCTGTTCACAAACGCTCTCCACCCAACCTCACTCAGCTCCAGCTGTTTACAGGGAAGTATGGGCAAGAATTTCAGTCTCTCGATGTGCAAAACTGATAGACACATACCCCAAGAGACTTACAGCTGTAATCGCAGCAAAAGGTGGTGCTACAAAGTATTAACTTAAAGGGGATGAATAATATTACACGCACCAATTTTCAGTTTATTATTTTTTACAAAAGTTTAAAATAAGCAATACATTTTGCTCAACTTAACAATTGTGTCCCACTTGTTGTTGATTCTTCACCATAAAATTTAAATTTTTATCTTTATGTTTGAAGCCTGAAATGTGGGAAAAGGTTGAAAAATTCAAGGGGGCAGAATACTTTCGCAAGGCACTGTATACTGTGTGTATATATATATATATATATATATATATATATAAAATCTTAAAGCCCATTTCCGCACATACTGTATATATACTGTGTGTATATATATATATATATATATATATATATATATATATATATATATTTTATTTTTTTTTCTAAAACTTGTCATCTATCATAAAAATTACAATCATTGTAATTCTTTATGCACATGCCCATATTTTCGTTCTGCCAAAACATCAGATCGCACTCAGACCAATGTTATCGTTTGGAGCCGTGCACAACAAGTACAATTTTTGGCTCATGGAAATAAAAACTGCAGTATGTCTGAGCTAGATCCCCTTATCAGATAGCACTCATCCATACAAGTCAATGAGTTTGTCAAAAGATGCCGACGACATGAAAGTGTAGTCCGATTTTCATGGACTGACGCAATGGAGAAGAAAGAATATATACATTTCACGTGTGTATCTATATACATACAGTATAAATATATATATATAAACGGGGATGATTTTTTTTTCCCATTTGTCATCTGTTTTTATACAGCAGCAATTATTAAACTTTACAAGAATAAAGTTACTGTGTGTAAGAATTGCAGAGTGACTATAAAGCTGGAGATGCGATGGAGGACCGGACAGCGGGCAGAGAGCGGCAGGTGCGGCCAGAGGGGAGAGTAGTGAGGGGAGTATGGTTTTTTAATGTTTCTAACCTTATTCTGGCCCTCCACTGTTCACCAAGATAGTGGCCTCCATTTTTTTTAATTTGTACAGAGCAAACTACAATAAATCTCTGCTCTCCAGAATGCAAATTTTTGTACAATTGGAGTAGAATTCAATACTGCTCCAATAAATTCACCGTCCTCTACTGGAGAAGTCTTTTGTTAATTGCAGTGTGCGGTGGTTGATCACTACACTTAAGCGGGCTTTACATGCTGCGATATCGGTACCGATATCGCTAGCGAGCGTACCCGCCCCAGTCGGTTGTGCGTCACGGGCAAATCGCTGCCCGTGGCGCAAAACATCGCTTACACCCGTCACACGTACTTACCTGCCTAGCGACGCCGCTGTAACGGCGAACCGCCTCAATTCTAAGGGGGCGGTTTGTGCGGTGTCACACATAGCGATGTGTCCTGCCGCAGGAACGACAAACAACATCGCACCTGCAACACCAACGATAATCGGGATAGGAACGACTGGACAATGATCAACAATATGGTGAGTATTTTTGATCGTTACCGGTCGTTCCTGCGGTGTCACACGCAACAACATTGCTAACGAGGCCGGATGTGCGTCACGAATTCCATGACCCCAAGGACATCTCGTTAGCGATGTTGTTGCGTGTAAAGCCCGCTTTACTCATTCGTCTGCAAATGTCTCTTCACGAGAATAAGCTTACCATGCTTTCCACTTGCCTAGTTTTGCTGTAGCAGTGATTAGCATAATACTCCCCTCTAGAAGCGACGCTGTGTAATACAGTGCCACAGCGAGGCGCCACACAGCATCGGATGGAGTGGCTGAGCTCTGCAATACACAACCCTTGGAATTCAATGTGCCGATGTACAAGCTCCTGGATAAGAAATGTTATTATCTAGTAATTTACGCCTGAGAAATATATTTTCTAGAGCTCAGGTAATAAATGGCATGCAGTGTTCACCCGCACTAATACATGTAAACCATAGGAAGATCTGTGGTATGCTAGAGTCAATCTCATAAAAGTGGATGCAGAATAAGAAAAATTGTCTCCAGAATCCTATCCCAAAATGCAATAGGTATAATAATAATCATATTAACCAAATACCTCCAATCAGAAGTGTTGTATAGCTCTCCTGATTAACAATGTCTCTTACCTCATGTGCAGGGCATTGCAGCTTAGGTATCCATGGTTACAACTACAGTGACAGTTGCTTGTGGTCGTAACGATGGATACCTAAGCTGCAATGCCCTGCACATGAGGTGAGAGACATAGGTAATCAGGAGAACTATACTACATTTCTAAATGGAGGTATTTGCTAATATTATTATTATGAGGCCTACCACATATTGGGATAGGTTCTTGAAGATGGGAATACGTCTTTATTTGTCCACTATGAGGTAGGTGCACACTAGCCTTTTCTCTCCATCCTATAAAAAGGGTCTGATTATGCTAATCAGAATCTGATATGAGTTTGATCAGAGAGGGATCAATTTTTCTCAGAGGTGGAAAACGAAAAAGAAATTCTCCACTTTCTCCATTCAGTTAGTCCATTAAAATCGGACATCATCCGAATGCAGTCTGATATTTTTCACTCTCTCATAGACTTGCATTGCCAATTTTGATTCACACTTGGATCAAAGTCAGACATGTGCACAGCCCCATAGAATAACATTGGTGCGAGTGCTATCCATCCAAACCACAGATGGCACTCGTCTAATTTAAACAGTCATATGCACAAGCCCTTAAAGAGGACCAACCACCAGGTTTTTCCTATATAAACTAAAGCCAGTGCTATGCTGGCGCTATCAGGCTGATTCTATACATACCTTTAGTTGTGAGATTGGATATATACTCTCTGAAATACAGGCAAGTAAAGTTTATGAAATGCACTGTTATTTGATTGATAGATGGAACATAATATCTAATAGGTGTCTTGGGTTTTTTCTAGTTATTCCCGCCCCTGTCTGCTGCCTGTCCTTCCTACCCACTGACCTTCCCCTTAATAACAGAGACAGGGGGAGGAAGGACAGGCAGCAGACAGGGGCGGGAATAACTAGCAAAACCCAACGCACTATTAGATATTCCGTTGCACCTATCAATCAAATAACAGTGCATTTCTCAAACTTTACTTGCCTGTATTTCAGAAACTATACATCCGATCTCACAACTAAAGCTATGTATAGAATCAGCATGATAGCGCCAGTATAGCACTGGCTTTAGTTTATATAGGAAAATCCTGGAGGTTGGTCCTCTTTAAGGAATATTTTCCTAGCTCTTCATACAGCTTTATGGGCCCAATTCATTATTGCATTTTCACATTTTTTATCTATTTTTTTTGTCTTTTTTTTTTATTTACTCCAAGTGTATTTTATATGGGTTCGCCTGTCTTTTGTGTGTTATGTTCGGCATTGTCGAAAGGGTTGTAGTTTTTCAGACGTTGTCTGATTCATCAATTGCAACTCTTTACAAAGTCTCCCGATTTTTGGAACTGATACACTCCAGTCCAGTGATTTTATGTTTGCCTGAACCTTCTGCACAAATTTTGCAACATTTTAGAGGAAAAAAGGTTAAATATAAAAATAAAAGAGCATTCATGATTTTGCTAAAAAAGTATGACTCGTATTTTGAAGAGTTTATCGCAAAATATGTCAACAAATATCACAAGAAAAGTGTTTTCAAGAAAATGATGAATTGGGCCTCAAATGTCTGGTCCACCAAGGTCACGTAAGGACAATCGCGGTAAGGAGTCTCCGCTCCAAATCTCTCCCCCCACCGTTCCAAAGTCAATGATCTAAATGGAAAACAATATCTAATACAAAGAGAATCAACACCGTACACTCCGCAATCTACAGGACTGACCTGAGCCGGGCATTGAAATATATGACATTTACGCTAAAATAATCTATACTTGTTGGATGCACCTTACATTTCGCTCTGCTTTTATTTTTGGAACAAGCTATCTGTCAGACCTTTTCTTTGGTTACTATGGTTTTTACTCATAAACTTCTCATTCCAGACATCAGTTTCTAATTTTATAAAGTCTATAAATCTTTCAATATCTCAAGCAGAATCACATTGTAATATTGTAGACGAAGACAGTACTGTTTCTGTTCATACATTACCCTTTTATGAGGATTTTTTGACTGCCCGGCACATTTCATGCAATAATAATGACGTCATTGTGAAATATTTAGCAAAATATATTATATATTTCTTAAAGGAAACATATGATTCATATTGCTAGACCAACGAGCATCATGAATCAGCCATTGGCTGCGTTACTGCAGTTGTGCATGTGTTACTACGTGACTGGGAGCATGGATCTCGGATGACTAGTGTGCCGTCCCGGTGCAGACCGGGGTGCTCAAATACGGGGTGGTCGTGGCTCGAGGGGCTCGGGCCCAGGCTCGGCTAACACTCCGATCCTTGAAAGGGGACTATTTACAGGGGAGAAGTTCGTGACTCCACCTGCGGATTGCGGTAATGGGAGTACAGCCGCTGCTGGAAGGAGTACCGGGGCAGATGGTGTGGAGCAGCAAGGTGTCACAGTCCCTCCGCAGGTAGGGAAGGCCCCAGCCTCTGGGGTTTTGGTGGGATATTTGGGAGTGCAGGGTGCAGGGGAACCAGGGTACTCACTGTCGGTAGTCGTGGTGCAGAATGAGGATTATAAAGCAGACACACAGAAGATAAACCAAAGTCTCTGTGCATCACAGTCACAACGGGGAGCCCGTCCAGGTGTCCGCTGCCACCAGTGTCACTTAGTAATCCGTGCAAAATTTAGTTCTCTGTGTGGCCCCTTGACTTGAAGCTGTTAGGGCCCCACTCACTATATTTAGCGCAGCTGTGCTCTTGATTGCTGGAACTTGGGATTTTAGTGGACCGCTTTACTGGAAAGCCCTATCCCCCGCGGTATGCTGTTGCCTTCAATCTCTGAGCTCTTAGGGAAGTTCATAAAGAGACTCTCCCTCCCAGGTGAATTATTAAGACGTTGAATTGGCTCCTGACCTAGGGTCCTGTACCCCGTCGTGCTCAGTACCAGTCAGTTCTTTTGGGTTTCTGATGCCAACAGTCCTCCTAGACTATGTCCGTTGCACCCTTTTCCAATGTCTCTGCCACCGGTTCCCGAGTCCTCTGGTCCCGGACCACCGTCTGCGACCCAACCTTGGTCAAGCTCCTCGGGAGCTACTACTCCCCAGCTCCTCACTCTTTGAGAGCTCTCACTCAACTGCCTACTTCCTACCTCCCACCAGTCTGCCTGACCCTTAGGTGGGAGGCCCTATTCCAGCTTATCCAGCCCACTGGTGTGTCTGACAGGTCATGATGTGAGGTGTGATTGGGATTTGTGGTGCTGATGGTAGTGATACCGGTTTCTTAGGAACCTGGAACCATGGGGGATAGGCCGTGCACCCTGGGTAAGGATTGCAGTACCCTGTGGCACCCAGATACACTCAGGGGCACCACACTAGTCCAATAGGCAGCTCACCACCCATATTCTGGGCAGTATGAGTCTCTGGTTACAGTCCCTTTATAACCAAAATGTAAGTAAAGACTGGGGTTTTCTAGTTCGTAACTAAAGTTTATTCTTTAATGGGGCTGTCCACTACTCGGACAATGCCTTCACAACCGGTATGCTTCCTATGAGTAAAATGATAACAGCTATACTCACCTCCAGTGCCAGTGCCATTCCATTGTTGTCATTGGCTCTTGTGATGCCAGTCACTACTTGGTATAGACGGAAGAGTAATCAGACAAGCCGGGGTCAGGTAACAGGAAGACACATCAGGACACAGGGATTGAACAAAAGTGCAGTCAAGTCACAGGCCGAGGGTCAGAACTCCAGGCGAGTACGTATAGATTCAGGGAGCATACAGCAACATCGTCAGGGAGCAGTCTGAGGTCAGAAGCCAGAAGCCAGGTGATAACTACAAGAACAGGGAGCGGGCAGAGTCTGGGGTCAAAGAAACTCAGATCAGAACACAAGCACAAACTCAAGCCAAGAGCAGAACCAGAGAGTACGACTGGCAAGGTTCTGGGAGAACATGCTCAGTAATGAAACAGAGCAATTACCAGGAATGTGGAACACCTGAGTAATTAGCACCTCCCAGAACCTGCATGGATTCCTGTGCTGTAAAACAACCTGCCAGCAAGTACTCAGAGAAACACAGCAGAACATCTCCAAATATGCAAAATGCTTTGCACAAAGGAGACATATTGCCAGCTCAGGAAAGCACAGCAGAACATCACCTGTGTGCACAATGCTCTGCACAGAGGAATAATGTCACTGCTGGCTCTTTAGTGCAGCAGCGCATCACCTGTGTGCAAGATGCTCCGCACAGAGGAATCGTGACAGCTCTCTTGGGAATTGGATTACAGAAAGCCATATCCCTGGCAGGGAGCACTGAAAGTGGAAGGTTGGTACCTCTTAATATGGCATATATGGACAGGTGTTGCACACTCCACTCTGGACTTATATAGGAGCCACATTGATTACAGCCACAGAGTGGCTGTATTATGCACTCACTGGAGAGCATAATATATATGTACAGTTAGGTCCAGAAATATTTGGACAGTGACACAATTTTCGCGAGTTGGGCTCTGCATGCCACCACATTGGATTTGAAATGAAATCTCGACAACAGAATTCAAGTGCAGATTGTAACGTTTAATTTGAAGGTTTGAACAAAAATATCTGATAGAAATTGTAGGAATTGTCACATTTCTTTACAAACACTCCACATTTTAGGAGGTCAAAAGTAATTGGACAAATAAACCAAACCCAAACAAAATATTTTTATTTTCAATATTTTGTTGCGAATCCTTTGGAGGCAATCACTGCCTTAAGTCTGGAACCCATGGACATCACCAAACGCTGGGTTTCCTCCTTCTTAATGCTTTGCCAGGCCTTTACAGCCGCAGCCTTCAGGTCTTGCTTGTTTGTGGGTCTTTCCGTCTTAAGTCTGGATTTGAGCAAGTGAAATGCATGCTCAATTGGGTTAAGATCTAGTGATTGACTTGGCCATTGCAGAAGGTTCCACTTTTTTGCACTCATGAACTCCTGGGTAGCTTTGGCTGTATGCTTGGGGTCATTGTTCATCTGTACTATGAAGCGCCGTCCGATCAACTTTGCGGTATTTGGCTGAATCTGGGCTGAAAGTATATCCCGGTACACTTCAGAATTCATCCGGCTACTCTTGTCTGCTGTTATGTCATCAATAAACACAAGTGACCCAGTGCCATTGAAAGCCATGCATGCCCATGCCATCACGTTGCCTCCACCATGTTTTACAGAGGATGTGGTGTGCCTTGGATCATGTGCCGTTCCCTTTCTTCTCCAAACTTTTTTCTTCCCATCATTCTGGTACAGGTTGATCTTGGTCTCATCTGTCCATAGAATACTTTTCCAGAACTGAGCTGGCTTCATGAGGTGTTTTTCAGCAAATTTAACTCTGGCCTGTCTATATTTGGAATTGATGAATGGTTTGCATCTAGATGTGAACCCTTTGTATTTACTTTCATGGAGTCTTCTCTTTACTGTTGACTTAGAGACAGATACACCTACTTCACTGAGAGTGTTTTGGACTTCAGTTGATGTTGTGAACGGGTTCTTGTTCACCAAAGAAAGTATGCGGCGATCATCCACCACTGTTGTCATCCGTGGACGCCCAGGTCTTTTTGAGTTCCCAAGCTCACCAGTCAATTCCTTTTTTCTCAGAATGTACCCGACTGTTGATTTTGCTACTCCAAGCATGTCTGCTATCTCTCTGATGGATTTTTTCTTTTTTTTCAGCCTCAGGATGTTCTGCTTCACCTCAATTGAGAGTTCCTTAGACCGCATGTTGTCTGGTCACAGCAACAGCTTCCAAATGCAAAACCACACACCTGTAATCAACCCCAGACCTTTTAACTACTTCATTGATTACAGGTTAACGAGGGAGATGCCTTCAGAGTTAATTGCAGCCCTTAGAGTCCCTTGTCCAATTACTTTTGGTCCCTTGAAAAAGAGGAGGCTATGCATTACAGAGCTATGATTCCTAAACCCTTTCTCCGATTTGGATGTGAAAACTCTCATATTGCAGCTGGGAGTGTGCACTTTCAGCCCATATTATATATATAATTGTATTTCTGAACATGTTTTTCTAAACAGCTAAAATAACAAAACTTGTGTCACTGTCCAAATATTTCTGGACCTAACTGTATGTATATATATATATATATATATATATATATATATATATATATATATATATCATGCCTATATCATAGCTGTTAATTTCATGCATAATGATACAGTTTTCCAACAGAATGACCATGTTATAAACCAAGCAATGTCTATTCTAACAGAGTGACATAAGGACAACGTGCGCTGGTTTATGGTTCTCTAGGTCTCTGTCTTGTTATGAATTTTCTATGGGTTTTACCTAAATCTATAACAACTTGTACGAGGCTGCTATAACCGAAACCTGAGCTGGCGTATAAAAAGCTGCACACGACAAATAATTCATTGACAATGCCTTCCTCCGCCATGATGATTGATGCCACGGAATATTGTCTCGATATCTTTTATGTCTTAAACCGCACACAGATCCCTGTTTTACACTCACTTACTGCCTCCCTGGTGCTGCGTATATTACATTGTCAGCCGCTCACAGTTAAGTGCAGTAAAACAGGCAGACTGTAACAAAGCAGCTGATGCCGAGAGCAGACATATGTCCGGCGAGCCCTGTCTATTGTAATAATTAAACAAAGGCCTATTCCCTGGCTGCACAGCACTGAGAACACATACATTATAAAATGACAAGTATATAACGCTGCCGGTGGGCTCCTCCTATAATAAATTGTGTAATGGATCACCTACATCGTAGGCAAGGCTTACTCTAAATTATGTCTTCATAGGTGAGGGATGGTGAATGCAGTGATATTTTATTGCATGACTTTGGACTATTGGCCTATTTTATCAAACGCCCCTAAACCGTAATCTATAAAACAAACCCATAAAGGTCTCTGCTGCATGTCTGGATTCTGTGCCTAATCCAGGTGTCATCTCTAGGCTCAGTTGCTCTGGAGCCCTAGACCTCTTCAAGCGATTGGGAGGCACTGGTACCGTAGCCAGCTTACTCCAGCTTGCCCTGCATCCATCGCTCTACACTCCAGTTGACTTCCATTGCTCCAGCTTGCCCTTGATCCATTGCTCTAAACTCCAGTTGACTTCCACTGATCCAGCTTGCCCTGCATCCATTGCTCTACACTCCAGTTGAGTTCCATTGCTCCAGCTTGCCCTATATCCATTGCTCTAAACTCCAGTTGACTTCCACTGATCCAGCTTGCCCTGTATCCATTGCTCTACACTCCAGTTGAGTTCCATTGCTCCAGCTTGCCCTATATCCATTGCTCTACACTCCAGTTGACTTCCATTGCTCCAGCTTGCTCTTTATCCGTTGCTCTACACTCCAATTGACTTCCATTGCTCTAGCTTGTCCTGCATCCATTGCTCTACACTCCAGTTGACCTCCATTGTTCCAGCTTGCCCTGTATCCATTGCTCTACACTCCAGTTGATTTCCATTGCTCCAGCTTGCCCTTTATCCATTGCTCTACACTCCAGTTGACCTCCATTGCTCTAGCTTGCCCTGCATCCGTTGCTCTACACTCCAGTTGACTTCCATTGCTCTAGCTTGTCCTGCATCCGTTGCTCTACACTCCAGTTGACCTCCATTGCTCCAGCTTGCCCTGTATCCATTGCTCTACACTCCAGTTGACTTCCATTGCTCCAGCTTGCCCTGTATCCATTGCTGTACACTGTAGTTGACTTCCATTGCTTCAGCTTGCCCTGCATCTATTGCTCTACTTTCCAGCTGACGTCTATTGCTCTAGCTAGCCCTGGACTCATTGATTTACACTCCAGTTGACTTCCATTGCTCCAGCTTGCCCTGCATCCACCAAGGACTGAATCTCATACATCAAGGCCTCCATCTTCAAACAGCAATCTGATGTTCCACCGTTAATGGTCATCCACAGAAGATGGACGTACTATGATGACTTCTCTCTTTGAACCCATCTACCCAACAATCAGGTAAGGTCCACACCTTTCCTTATCCTATTCTCTTCCTCCACATTTATCGCATCCTTAAATTTAACCCTTTACAAACCAAATTTTGAACCTAGCATCCCTCCAAAGTCATAGGGCCGTTCCTAAAGCTCGGGGGCTTGCAGTCTGAGTTGTTGGTTTTGCATGCTTTCAATTAACTCAATTAATTTATGACCATGATTCAGCACAGTAATTCATTCTGCACCTGAACAGCAAATCTAATGATTTTTTTTCTCCCAGAGACATTTATTACTCCCATTTTTTGGTTCAGTTATATTCAACATGTGCTTAAACGCATGGAAACGATTTACATATAGAATCCATCTGTACTAGAAACGTGAGTGGCATGGTAATTTAGCTGGAAATAAAACAAGAAAAGATATCTTTTGTAGGCCCCAAATGATGATGATGACATGCACACAATCCTGTTTCCTAGTAGAGGTCAGTCTTGTATTTGCTCAATGCTTTGTAGACGGCTATTGACTAATGTCAGAGGTGTGTGATTCCTATTGACAAGCTGTGTCTGGGTTAATTATTTGTGGGTCATGCTCAACTGGGGAATAGATATTTATAGCGAACAGTTACCGTATATACCAGGTATGCCTCATTAAATATCAGTAGTAAACCATGTCAACTGAAAGGAGGAGAAAGGGAACAAGTCACTGCAAGACAATAATGATAGCCGCTAATCTACCCCAGGAGCAAAGAATCAGGCATGTTGAAAACGTATATGTGCAATCATTCATTTCATTCACATCTGAAACTCAGGACGGTTGGTAGTTTACCGTGCACATGTAAGAAGATGGAAATACTGCCACGTTCCCCACTTGAAGACAAGTATTGTTATTGTAATGTGAACTGTGACATGTGTTAATAATGTTTAAGTGTCTATTGACAACAGGGTAAGATAATAGTTACTGTTTGGGACAAACCCAGGGAGGGAGGGGCTAGAGTTAAGGGACAGTGACGGTTTCCTGTCAGGAGGCCAGATAGGGCCCAGCGAGCAGTAGTGACAGACCTAAGGTCTGACTAGTAAGCAGAGCCACATCAAGTAGGTGTCCCTGATGTGAGTTGAGACCAAGGTAAAAGATAGCGTGATCCTGAATACAGAGAAAAAGGGAGAGTTGACTGATGCACAGAGTGATCAAGAGGAGATGGGTCGTAGAACAGCGGATGGATAACAGTATGGCCCCAACTTTATAACTATGAAAATTAACAGGCCAGAATGAAACAGTACATGATACAAAAGAGATTGCCCCAGGCGGGAATTCCCAGAGGGTCAGAAGTAAAGGAGCTATGCTTCGGCCATAGTGGCACATTACTTCTTTTAAGAGGAAGAAGACGCAGCACGGCAGGTTGAGAATAACTATCACTACAATCCCTAACTGAACTGTAGTACTGGTGAGCTGGGTTGTGTTGAAGGAACCGAGATTGAGTTGAAGCAGCAAAGAGATTGTGTTTGGGGAAGTAATAGACTGTGTATGAATATGCTCTGTGTAGTAAAAGAAACGTTCATGAAGCTATGAACCCACTATCTACTGTATTTACCTCCTACCAAGTTATCATTAAGTAAAGAGTTTATTTTGGAACCGTAGTCTCCTTCATTGAACTTTCCACCCTCTGGTCCCTGCCAGCAGAAGTCAATGACATCATGCGGCCTGCAAGGGTGTACCACCCCAGTAACACCAGACCAGACCCCAAACTTCATGTAACTGTTACACGGTGTTTGGCTCTAAGCTCACAGAGTGTCACGGCGGCATCTGATGCTGTTCACACTGCAGAGTCTGACACTCCTCACTATTCTTTCTCTGGTGCTTCTGAGTTGCATAGACAGGTTCAAGCGTCAACCAGCTTTGTACACATTAGTGATCAGGCTTACAGGAGTTAATTTATGCTAGCCTGCTGGTTGCCTCTTGGATCACATGTTGTGGGAGACCTATCACAGTCACTCCACATCTTTTTTTTTAAGTTGGAGGAGTCTGTTTCCCATGCCAACTATAGCTTTTGTTACACCGGTCTGTGTGCTCTTGTATCCCAGTCCTGCTGGTGATTGTATTGCTTTGTGCATGGAGTTGTTGTGGAGTTCTCTCGTCATCTCGTTGTTTTCTCCCTGCTCTTATTTTCCTCCGTATCACTTGCTGTTTAATACCTCTGTGTCAGCATGCTGTGTGATAGAGTTTTGGTTTCCCCTGTCTGTCCTTATCTGTGGGTTCTACCACTCCTGTCAACAAACTCCCCTTTGGTGAGGGAGAAGGGAAATTAGATCAGGGCTGTACAGGAGAAGGGCAAGGAAGGCGGCTGTCAGACTTCCGGGATTTCCAGTTCTCTTTTGAATGAGCTTGCCCTCTGTTAACATGGAGTTTTCTGTTCTGTTGCCCTACTTCCTGTCCATCTGTTTAAAAGGCCGCCCCTAAGCTTAGTCCAGTGCCTGAGTATACTGCTTGCTGTGTACTCCTGCTTTGTTGCTCTTGGTTCCTGATTGACATTTTGGATCCTCCTGAAAAACAACCAACACCGACTCTGGACTTCACCCGGTCTCATCAAGCTGTGCCCGGACTCCGTCTACCGTCTTTGGTCAGCACTTCTGCCCGGTTCCTTCCGGTTCGTAACCACTCTGGACTCTCATCTCGTGCGGACATTTTTGGACTATACCTATTGCCCTTTGTGTCCCGGCTGCTGCGCATTTAGGCCTTCTGGGGTGATTGCCAGACAGTCCCTGTATAGGGGTTCGCTCTTGGTGGTCTCCCTGGGGGAGTCCGGTGTGTGGCCCCGGGAATTCCCTTCGCTCCGATCCTGGAAGGTATTTCCGGTGTTTATTGTTCTACAGTGTTTTGTTCCGTTTATGTACATATCGTTGGTTACATGTTATAAACATCTCTGCACCAAGAACTCGTCTCTGGTTGTCATTGCCCTAACGCAATCGAAATCCTCAGTACATACAATAGTATTACATTATACTCAGGCCATAAAAGGATTTCGCTGGGGCAATGACTGAGACACGAGTAGATCTGCTTTTCTCCATGATTAACTCATTGCAGCAGGAGATGGAGGTGGTGCAGACTAAACTTAGAGATGTGGAGGCACAGCTGGGCCATGATCACCAGGTACTGGGTCCGGCTATTCAGGATTTGCGAACCAGAGTGGAGGCTCAGGAGGCCGTCCCCACTACGTCCGTATCAGCTGCCGGTATGCCTAGGTTACCCCCATTTCGTTTCAGTGGTGATCGTAGTCAGTTTCGTGGATTTGTTAACCAATGTATACTGTTTTTTGATGTACATGCTGATTATTACCGTTCTGACCGGTCAAAAGTGTTATGTATAATCATGTTGTTAACCTCACGAGCACTGGCTTGGGCTAATCCTATGATAGAGAATCGGGATATCCGTTTAAATCACCTGGATGACTTTCTGACCGCAATGGCGCAAATGTTTGATGATCCGAATCGCCGTGCTACCGCTGAATCGGCTCTCCTTTCCTTACGTCAGGGAAAGCGGTCTGTCGTTGAATACGCCACTGAGTTCAAGAGGTTAGTGGTAGACACCGACTGGGGAAACAATGCGTTATTGTCAGTTTTCAGAAAAGGTTTGTCCGGTACCATCAAGGACGAGTTAGCACGTTCCGAATCTCCAGGGGATTTTGAACTGTTTCTCCAACACTGTGTGCGTATTGATACCCGCTTGACGGAACGTAGACAAGAAAAATGGGCAGCTGTAAACCGGGTAACCAACTTTGCGTTTCCTTCCAGAGAACCCGCTCTCAGGACGCCACGGGAGGCCGAGGATGTTCCTATGCAAGTGGACTCTCTGCAAAAGCGAGAGACCAACGAACGTCGTGAACACCGGCTCCGTGAGCGTTTGTGTTTCTATTGCGGTCAATCGGACCATTTCCTGATTGACTGCCCAAGACGTCCAAATCGCCCAAATAAGGTATTGACAGCCATGGCAGAGTGTGACAACACGGACGCAGAGTCCGATATCTCTGAGGCAAGTGGACACCTGGATGCGGTATTTCCCTTGACTGTAATGTCAACATCACCTAAGGACTCAGAAGGGAAATACACCCATTGCTCGCTTCCCATTCAGATACGGTGGGAGGGACAGTTAATACCTACATCTGCTATGATAGACTCTGGGGCAGGGGGAAATTTCATGGACTCTTCTTTTGCCAGGAAACACGGTATCCGGACTCAACAAAGATCCTCACCGGTTACCATGGAGACGGTAGACGGATCTCCGTTAGTTTCTGGACCAGTTGATCGGGAGACAGTACCCCTAGAATGTGTGATGAAGCCAGGTCAGCAGGAGACCCTTGTTTTCATGTTGATTTCTTCTCCCCGTTTTCCGATTATTTTAGGAATTCCGTGGCTACGGTCTACAAATCCAGTCATCGATTGGGAGACTAAGGAAATATCCTTCCCACCGCAGAGTGGTCCGACCATTAGTCCAACTGTACCGGTTCCAGTAACACCGAATGCGGAGGGCACTGTACAGGTACCTGTTCTACCCCCGGTTTATCATGACTTCGCTGATATATGCGACAAAAGAAAAGTAGATCGGCTTCCCCCGCATTGACCGTATGATTGTCCCATAGACTTACTCCCAGGGGCGGAGATCCCGTTTGGTCATGTCTACCCGTTGGCGGCACCTGAGTTAGAAGCACTAAAGGATTACATCGATGAAAGTCTAGCCAAGGGATTTATTCGCCCTTCTACCTCACCAGCAGGGGCACCCATCTTTTTCGTGAAAAAGAAAGAGGGGACTCTGAGACCTTGTATTGACTACCGGGAACTAAATAAGATAACCATCCGGAACCGGTATCCGTTACCGTTGATTCCTGAGCTATTGGAGAGAGTCCAACAGGCAAAGATACTCACTAAATTGGATCTCCGTGGGGCATATAATCTACTCCGCATACGTCCCGGAGACGAGTGGAAGACAGCGTTCAGATGTCGGTATGGACATTATGAGTATCTAGTGATGCCTTTTGGACTTTGTAACGCTCCTGCGGCTTTCCAACACCTAGTCAACGATATTTTTAGGGATATAATGGACCAATTCATGGTGATTTACCTGGATGATATCTTGATCTTTTCTGATTCCCTACAGGAACACCAGGAGCACGTCAAGACAGTACTTACCCGTCTGAGGGATAACCACCTGTATATTAAACTGGAGAAGTGCGAATTCCATTGCTCACAAATACAATTTTTAGGATATGTCATCTCTCCTCAGGGACTGAACATGGAGTCTGGCAAGATACAAGCAATTCTAGACTGGCCGGAACCGGGAAACATCAAGGAGGTACAACGCTTTGTCGGTTTTGCCAACTTTTACAGACGCTTTATCCGTAACTTTTCAGAGATCGTCCGTCCTATCACTCTGTTAACCAAGAAAGGACAGAAGTTTGTGTGGTCCGCCCAGGCCCAGGAAGCTTTCAATCGTCTCAAGGTTTGTTTTACCTCAGCGCCAATACTAATACACCTGAATCCCGCACTCCCCTTTATTGTGGAAGTCGACGCTTCCGATTATGCATTAGGGGCTATCCTTTCCCAAAGGACTGGGGACAAGAGTCTCTTGCATCCGTGTGCTTTCTTTTCTCGCCGGTTGTCCCCTGCAGAAAAGAACTATGACATTGCAGACAAGGAATTGTTGGCGACTATTTCAGCTTTTAAGGAATGGAGACACCACTTACAGGGAGCTGCGCAGCAAGTGATAGTACTCACAGATCATCGTAACCTGGAATTTCTTAAGTCTGCCAGGTGCCTGTCTCCACGGCAAGCCCGTTGGAGCTTATTCCTTAACCAGTTCAATTTTATCGTTACATACCGTCCAGGTTCACGTAATGGGAAAGCCGATGCCTTGTCCCGAATCCACGCCATGGACTCCGTGCCTGGAACCCCGTCTCAGACAGTGTTATCAGATGCCAATTTCGTTGGAGTAATCCAGGACCAGGACTTGTGGAAGGACATCAAGCTGGCCTATGATGGTGATGTATTTCTTGCTGCCCCCCCGAATGATGTGACTCTTGTTCTTCGGAATGGGGTGTGGTTGAGAGAGCGACGTATTTATGTCCCGGAGGCCGTAAGACTTCGGGTTCTCAAGTTGGTCCATGACTCCGTGTTGGCTGGTCATAGGGGGGTACAGAAGACGCAGGAATTTCTGAGTCGTTTTTTCTGGTGGCCTACCTGTTTAAAGGATGTAAAAGACTATGTCCACTCATGTGTGGTTTGTGCCCGGTGCAAGGTCCCTCGTGTGGCTCCTACAGGACTCCTTCAACCGTTACCCGTTCCATCTCGCCCTTGGGGATCCATCTCAATGGATTTTATTGTGGAGTGGCCAGTCTCAGGCGGTCACAATACCATTTTAGTGGTGGTGGATCGGTTGACTAAAGCTGCTCACTTTATTCCGTGTACCGGTCTTACCTCAGCCGCAGAGACAGTGGATTTGGTTATCCAGAATATATTCCGATTGCATGGGGTACCAGATGAGATCATCTCTGACCGGGGCGTGCAGTTCACGTCTAAGTTCTGGAAGGGGTTTTGTTCGGCACTCCAGATTGATGTCTGTTTGTCTTCTGCATACCATCCTCAGACAAATGGGCAAACCGAACGGACTAATCAAACCCTGGAACAGTACCTCCGATGTTATGTCAGCCATCTGCAGGACGATTGGTTGAAGATGCTTCCTTTGGCGGAGTTCTCGTATAACAACACTCAGAGCAGCTCCACTAAGGTAACGCCCTTTTTCGCTAACTTGGGTTACCATCCGAATGTTTTGCCTAGGTCACCGGTTGCGGTTTCGGTGCCAGCGGTGGAGGACAGATTGACGGAGCTACGACAGAATCTGGAGGTTTTAAAGGACACTGTGGCTTCGGCTCAGGAGCGTTACAAGAAGTCGGCAGACACTCACCGGAAACAGGCACCCATGTATAAGGTAGGGGACTCGGTGTGGTTATCCACCAAAAACCTGAGATTGGGTGTTCCTTCGCAGAAGCTGGGACAGAAATTCATCGGTCCGTTTAAGATCACCGGGATCGTGAGCCCTGTGGCCTGTCGGCTGAGGTTGCCGCACCATTTAAAGGTACACCCGGTCTTTCATGTTTCTCTCCTCAAACCCGTTTCCCCTAATACGTTTCATGGTCGTATCGTGCCTCCTCCTCCGCCTGTGATGGTTGACGGCGAGGAGCAGTTCGTGGTTGAGGACATTATTGACTCCCGGCTCCATCGGCATCGGCTTCAGTATCTGGTACGTTGGCAGGGGTACTCCCCCGAGGACGATTCCTGGGAACCTGTGGGTAACATTAGGGCGCCCCGGAAGGTTGCTCAGTTTCATCGGCGGTACCCGGACAAGCCAGGCCCTGATCCGTCCTGAGGCCGTTTCGGGGGGGGGGAGTACTGTCAGACTTCCGGGATTTCCAGTTCTCTTTTGAATGAGCTTGCCCTCTGTTAACATGGAGTTTGCTGTTCTGTTGCCCTACTTCCTGTCCATCTGTTTAAAAGGCCGCCCCTAAGCTTAGTCCAGTGCCTGAGTATACTGCTTGCTGTGTACTCCTGCTTTGTTGCTCTTGGTTCCTGATTGACATTTTGGATCCTCCTGAAAAACAACCAACACCGACTCTGGACTTCACCCGGTCTCATCAAGCTGTGCCCGGACTCCGTCTGCCGTCTTTGGTCAGCACTTCTGCCCGGTTCCTTCCGGTTCGTAACCACTCTGGACTCTCATCTCGTGCGGACATTTTTGGACTATACCTATTGCCCTTTGTGTCCCGGCTGCTGCGCATTTAGGCCTTCTGGGGTGATTGCCAGACAGTCCCTGTATAGGGGTTCGCTCTTGGTGGTCTCCCTGGGGGAGTCCGGTGCGTGGCCCCGGGAATTCCCTTCGCTCCGATCCTGGAAGGTATTTCCGGTGTTTATTGTTCTACAGTGTTTTGTTCCGTTTATGTACATATCGTTGGTTACATGTTATAAACATCTCTGCACCAAGAACTCGTCTCTGGTTGTCATTGCCCTAACGCAATCGAAATCCTCAGTACATACAATAGTATTACAGCGGCCCAGACACTGTCACCATTAGGTGTATCTTTGGGTTTAGAGGCAGCTAGGGCCCCCCTAGCCAGAGTTACAGATTAGGAGCCCCAGTCCCTGGTTATCCCATCACATCCAGTGATAGGAACATGCTGGGGCATAAGAGATGAGTATCTCACCCACTGCTACCGCCCCATGCCAAATTACAATCAAAAGCCTGAAAAGGTCAACACTCAAGTGTATAGTCAACTCTAGGCTTTGTACACATTATAGAGACATGTTCAGGAAATTCTCCTGACAAAAATAGCCATAGATTAGTATGGTATACTTTAATATTTTATTTTTACATTGACTCTAATAGGTGATATATGCAGCTGCCGCTGGGAAATAGTATTAAATAGTGGCCATCCAGATGAACAACTGATCCTATAATGCACAGATGGCTCAGGTCCAGCAGAGTGGAAGCTGTTCTTACGTAGTGAATGTCCTATCTGGTTTATAAAGGCGTCCCAAACCTAGCCATGTAGTGCCCTAACAGGGCAGTCATATTCATGTGACACTTATAGTAAAGCCTTAAAGGGGTGGTTCACCCATATTTTTTATTGTTTAGTTTGATATTATATTGAGAAACAATGTTTCTCTCAAATACATTGTGTTGGCAATAGTGCCTGTGAGAGGCGCTATTGCAGACCGCTGTTACCCGCTCCGGTGATGTCACGTCAAGTGCCGTACACGTCACATCCCTGCGGCCAGCTGCAGTCTTCCTGACTTACTGAGCTATGGGCGGTGTTTCAGCGCTCGTCACAGCCCATCTGCTCCCTGCTCCCTCCTCCTTCGTCCCTCACAGCAGAACGCTGCAAGTGTGACGCCCTGGCAAAACCAGGTAGTCACACAGTTTTAGGTCCCTGCACAACACCTCTCCCACACAGGGTTAAAGCAGCTGACCTGAAATCCTAGTCACCCCCTCTGGGTAGGACAGATACACTAGTGGGCGGGACCAGGCGGATGGAGAACGCCCACCTAGGGGTCTGGAGAACCCGGGACGGGAAAAAGTGCAGTGAGTAGTCACTGGGAGTTACAAGTTAGAGTTGGTAGTTTGGAGGTGCGAGCTGACAGGCATCGGGGTTGGAGCCCCGGCGTGCTGGCTAGGTGGCAGACGGTGACCAGTGGCAGGAGGAGACGGGAAGATGGCTGCCGGAGATCCGAGGTGGACTGGGGCAGGGTTGTAGCCCACCATTACCGACACCGGACAACCGACCCGGAAACCGCGCACAAAAGGGGGTACTTGGACCCTGAAGCCAGGACCGGCACCAACGGCCTAGCTATTTAACCAATTGAGGGCAGGATTATAGGTCCTGTCCCAACCTAAGTCCCGAAAAGTAGACAACCACCCACAGAGAGGGATAGGGTATCCGCCAGGGCCCAGTAGATCCCACGGGTCAGCGTCAGACGGGCATGGCTCCCAACCAAAGGACCGGGAGCGGACTCCCGTGTTACACACCAGGAAGTCCACCACAGAAAATACAGAGTGCAGAGCAAAGAGTCAGGGAGCCCGGGTGTGGGACCAGATACACCCGTCTGCGGAGGCCGGCCACCATCACCTTGGTTTACCAAAAGAACTGGGTGTTTATTGACTCCACACATCCGTGCAACCTCATCCAGCACCAGGACAACCGAACTGTAAGTGTGTTGATCCCTACACCCCTGCATAACACTGGGCCCCAGGGCATCCACCCCTACCCACGGAGGGGTTAACTTCCAGCTGCCATCACATCTTCCCCGGGCGTCCCATAACAGCAGCGGTGATGCTACATCTCACCACACACCGTGGGTGGTGTCACAGACAGTTTACAGCAAATCCTGTACAATTACGACCCCTTTTATTCAGAGTGTCCGCGCGACCCCCGGGTCCGGTAGAGTCTCTCGAGCCATACCGCAGATCCGGATCCAAGCAGCACTGGCTGCTGGCACGGGGGCGGCACACAAGCAGGAGACGCACTGTGCTGTGACAGCGGTGAAACACCACCCACAGCTCAGTGAGTCAGGAAAACTGCAGCCGGCCGCAGGGACGTGACGTGTGCAGCACTTGACGTGACATCACGGGAGCGGGGAACAGCGGTCTGCAATAGCGCCTCTCACAAGCACTATTGCCAACATAAGGTATTTGAGAGAAACATTGTTTCTCAATATAATATCGATCTAGACAATAAAAAATATGGGTGAACCACCCTTTTAAATCTTGAGATAGTCATCTCAGCCATCATATGGGTATCTAATTGACTGGGTGAAAAGCTTTTCACAAGAACAGGACTCATTGAGGTGTGGATCATCTACTAGTATACTTATGTGAGGAACAGGTGATCAATGCTGACTGCTGCCAGTTAAACGCTGGGACCTCCACCGATCCCATGAATGGGGCCTGTAGAGCCATCTCTGAATGGAGCATTAGCCAAATATTGACTCCACCACTCCTTCCTTTCTCCATAGAACTGCCAGAAACAGACAAGTACTATACTCAGTTATCTGAATGCTGTAATTGGTCATCCAGCCAGTGCTCCATTCACATGGGGATCATCAGTGCCATGTTGTTGGGTATGGTGGGCATCCTAGGGATCAGACCCCCACCGATCAGCAAGCTATGGATAGGTGATAACTTCTAAAGATAGGAATAACCTTTACATTTTCCCCAGTCCATTTAGTAAACTGATCTTCTCAAGCTGAAGACCCTCTTAATAAAAAGTGTGACCTCGCATATGGCCCTCAGCTGCTTTCCTTGAGGTTTTGAGGTTTTTGCTTACTACAGTTTTTTTTGCAGGGACATGAAGCCATTAAGAAGCTCCTACATAGTAATTAAAGCTGAGAAACAACATGTACATCTAGTTCCTTCTATTAGTTCCTTGCTGTGTTATGTACAATTAAAGCCTTAATGTGAGACTCCTCAGCTACTACTTGTCTACGAAGACATTTCAATAGCTGTAGGTGCAACATGAAGAACGGCTTCCTGCAACCGATGCCATATTCTGCCGCATGAAAGTGATATGCAAAGGAAATAGTTCATCTCTCATAACCATGAGTGTTGCTTGATTTTTTTTTACATTTTTGGTCTTTGTCTAATTTCACAATATGATAAGAATAGAAGATGGCAGGTCACAGGTACTAACACCAGCGTTACACATTATCATTGCCACTTTTTAACCTGACCATAGAGACCATTGCCATAAGGATATGTCAATACATCTGGTACTTTGTACAAGGGTTAGTAAGATTTTGCAATATGGTGGAAGAGAGTGAGAGCTGGCAAGATCACTGGTATTGGCATTAGGATTTCCATTATCATGGGCACTTGTTACCTTGACCAAGGGGTTTTTGGCATTAGGATAAGTCATGATATTTGGCAATTTGTACAAGGGTTAGTGTCCTGCCCCTGTGCCAGCAGCCGAGCTGCTCAGATCCGGGTTCTCAGTGGCTTGAGGGTCTCCAGACCTGGGGGTCGTGCGGCCACTCAAATGAATGGGGTATTTACAAGGGATTTTATAGAGTTTGTGACGCCACCCATGGTATGTAGTAATTAGGAGTACCACCATTGCAGTTGGGAGTACCCGGGGATGATGGAATGGGGCAGCTAGGTGTCAGAACCCCTCATGGGTAGAGAGGAATACCCTGGGACTCAGTGAGGGGCGCCGTGGGATGCAGGGGGGATCACTTTGATACTCACTCAGTCAATTAAACAGACACCGACAACTGGTAAAACAAGTTTCCGGATACCGCTGCCGCTGAGGGGAGCTTAGTTTGGGTCCCATCCCCAATGGTGCTGCCTGGTGATCCATGACCTGCCTCCTGGCACTAAGTTTATTTCTTTGGTGGTCCCGGTAGTGTGGAACTTGCCGGGTCCCGCTCCCCACTATGGCTAAGTGTGGGAGCTTGCTCTCAGGGCTCACGCTTGGGATTTTCTGGACCATTTTGGATTGGAAAGTCCTATCCTCTTCGTTGCACTAGTGTCCCGATTTTGGAGCGGGTGGAGAGCGAATTTTGAAGGCTCCGTTCTCCGCGGGTAAATTATCGGGTTGCCTGAAGCTACTCCCAGACCTCCCATCCCGGTGATGGTGCAAGGCCGCCGACTGTCCTCCTCGACAGATCCGAGCCCCTTGCCATGATCCCCTGCGACTGAAGGTCCAGCTCCTCTAGGCCCAGACCACTGTCTGCCACTTAGATTGTCTCCCAGGAGCACAGCTCCTGACCTCCTCTCACTTTCACTACTCGACTACTCTGTCTTACTGAGTCAAAAATAGCAAAGTACCCAGAGGATCCACAGTATCAACCGTAGCAAATAGCTGAATCCAGGCAAAAAGGTGCAAATGTAAAAGACCTAAAATATAACTTCTATTTGACGTGCTGGTAAAAAGTGAACCTAGGCTCACTGAGGGTGAGTAAAATCAAAACCACAATGATAATGATTAAAATCCTGCTAAACGCAGGGACACAAAGAAAAGGAAACCAAGTTGTCTTAAACCTGGTGATACAGTGCGGCAATCCTAACCTCAAACCTCTTTTGAGGATGCCACCAATACCTAGCTACCAAGGTATAGACTGACTATGGCCTGACACAAATATCTTTTCATTCATAAAACTGGATAAATTACCAGCATAAAGAGAATGTGTCTGTAGTGTATACAGTTATAGTGGACAACGGGTGTCAGGTTTAAATCCAATAAGGGAACGATCTTACCTGGTCCAGCAGAAATGAAGGAAGGGCGACATTTAGGAAAGACCACCAAAAACACGGCTTTTTCAGGGGGAGCTGTCCACCAGCTCTTCAAATCCCACAGTAATATTGCCGAGGGGTCAACTCCATGTATTAGGGCAGACACTCACTCCCAACGCGTTTCATGGAGAGCAATCATCAGGGGAGTCTGGTGAGGAATATCGAGTATGGCCCATACACAACTTATGTGGCCATATTTCTGTGCCCAAAGATACTATAAATCAAAACAAAAAGTACATATTAAGCCCACATACACATATAGAAGCCTAATCTTTCTGCCCCATTATTCAGATACTCACCGCACATGTGCGTGCGTCCAACATATATCATTTCAAAGGTGCCGCGGTTCACATCCGGGAGCGGGCTCCTTTTTATAAAGCGGCGCATGCGCAGAAGCACCGTCATGGCCAATGACGCGCGTTCCCAGAGAGCACTGGGACCGGAAACACGCGTCATCGGCTGCCGCGTCGCAACAGGGCGGGCACGGCCTCCCCAGGAAGCGTCATATCCTGGGGAGTGACGCCTGCTGGTATAAACAAATTAGAACACGGAGCGCGTTGCCATCGCAACGTAAACAAGCTCCGGTTCTACCTGCAGAGCATCATTACACTAAAAATCCATGTTGGCTGTAAAAACAAAACATGGTGGGTAAGGATCACTAGGTTTAAGACGACTTGGTTTCCTTTTCTTTGTGTCCCTGCGTTTAGCAGGATTTTAATCATTATCATTGTGGTTTTGATTTTACTCACCCTCAGTGAGCCTAGGTTCACTTTTTACCAGCACGTCAAATAAAAGTTATATTTTAGGTCTTTTACATTTGCACCTTTTTGCCTGGATTCAGCTATTTGCTACTCTCTCTTACTGACACTCCTCACCTCCCCTCCCTGACCCCTGAGGTGGGCGACTCTATTACACTCAAGCCGTCCACTGGTGTGTCTGGTGGATGTGGTGCAGGGTGTATCTAGGGTTTGATTAGCTGATGTAGGCAACACCATATGGTTAGGGACCCAAAACCAAGAAGGAGGTGGATACTGCACGGGAGGGAAGATTGTGCAATACCCTGTGACGACCCGATAGTCTAGGGGCGTCACATTAGTAGGGTTTGGTAGTTTTCTGTAAGAGAGTGAGAGATGGCAGGATCACATGTATTGACTCCAGGATTTCCCATTATCATGAGCACTTGTGAACCTGAATACTGAGACCATTGGCATACAGATAAGTAAATATATCTGGTATAAAGATGAGCGGACCCGGGAAGTTCGGTTCGGCTGGCTCAGCCCGACTTTAGATATAGTTTGGTTTGGGACTTGGACTTGACCTGAACCCCAATGGAAGTCACTGATTGGGCAGTTCAGGTCTCTGCCCACATGCAGCCAGCCATAAAGCACTTCCAGGGGCGGGTGGGCTGAGTTTTTGCATTTTTAGGGGTTTTTTTTGGTGACAATACATCCAATCATGCTGGTTTTTTTTCAGTATGATGGAAGAGAGTGAGGGATGGCAGGATCACTGGTATTGGCACTAGGGTTTTATATTATCATTGGCAGTCGATTTACCTGATCAAAGAGACAATTGGCATAAGGATAAGTCAATATATGTAATACTTTGTATTGGATTTATGAGGGCCATACCCGTGGCACACAGCTGTCCACTAGGAACATAACTGCTACTTGGCGTTTTGCTTAACTGCGTGTGATATTACCGACCAGTGTATGGCTTGTTAAATGTCTGGCAATGAAAATCCTGAAATCCCAATATAAAGCCCATTTAACAGATCATCATCCGGGTAACTGTTTACGCCTCACAACAATGCACAATGCCATCCAGGTTTTGAAATATTGGCAGAAAATAAACAGCGCCAGGTTTCACGCTGAAGCTTTGTATTCGGTTGACGACTATGGTGCCAAGTTCGCACATTTTTCTGTCATTCCAATAAAATCATGAAAAAATAAACAAATATCCACCTGTTATTTTGCGATGGTAAGTAACCGTTCTGTCCATCTTTCATTATTCATGGGCACATGGCTAATTCTGATGTCATCTGCCTGATTAACATTGGCGGTCTGTGGTTAAATGCCATCTGTAATTAGATTCCATTGTAAATACTGGACAAGATTTATAAGACTGGGCACCCGGGAAAAGAAAAAAAATAAATGTACCCACCTTCTGCGTTATGTAAAAGTAACTGCGTGTACTCGAGAGTGAAGGGCTGACACAGCGAAGCGCGGAACACCACGTTCTCATCTGTTTTTACAGCTGAGTTTTACAGAAAAGAGTTTAAAGCTTTTGTACTAATGAGCTGAACTTTCTAAACAACTTGCTGAGCGTCTCCTGTGATATAAGTCAGCCTGATGTACGTCGTCTTGCATTCACTCAAAACCTCCGAATTGCTCATGCCCTCAATGCCTGCCCCGAGCCCCTAATGCACGTCTTCAAAAAAACATGATGCGTTTTTCATCGCCCTGACAGCCAATGGCAGCGCCAAGCACTCATGGGGTTTGGTTTTTAGCTGTAATTGCCGGCAGATCTCTACAATCGCCTCTAATGTACTTTTATTCTCATTTATTTGCAGTTGTAATTAGGAGGCAGCGGTGCCAGCTCTCGCATATCAATGCCTTCCATTATCCAATCATTGGAAGCCGGTGATACAAACACAGATGGGAGGTAATGGAGCTGTGGCGCGATATTAGTCAGAATATAGATCAATTGCACAAAAACACAATACAAAAACAATTGTTAACATAGGAAATCTGTCCTAATAGAGGGAAATTGGGTTACTGTAAGAATCGGCATAGAAGGCAGGGTCATACCGGGATGAGAGCGCGGAACACGGTACAGTAACACCGGAGAGCAATACACATTTACACAGCTTTATAGGGACTTATTAGGAAACAGTATCCGTTCATTTCACATTAGACACTCAACCATGGATAAACAACCATATAAATAACAGCACATCTGCTAGATAGAAGCAAATAAAACGAAATCTGTTGTGTATCTACTGTTTGTTTTTTTAAGATCCGCAATTATCTTACTGCTCAAAAGTCTATGAACATTGCCAAACTACTTGTGCAAACAATGCTTTACTACTCACAGACAATGGTAAATGTAAAATTATATATATATATATATATATATATATATATACATACACACAGTATATATATATATATATATATATATATATATATATATATATATACAGTGCTGGCCAAAAGTATTGGCACCCGTGCAATTATATCAGATAATACTCAGTTTCTTCTTGAAAATGATTGCAATCACAAATTCTTTGGTATAATTATCTTCATTTAATTTGTCTTCAATGAAAAAAAAAGAAAAAAAATTGTCATAAAGCCAAATTGGATATAATTCCACACCAAACACAAAAAAGGGGGTGGACAAAAATATTGGCACTGTTTGAAAAATCATGTGATGCTTCTCTAATTTGTGTAATTAACAGCACCTGTAACTTACCTGTGGCACCTAACAGGTGTTGGCAATAACTAAATCACACTTGCAGCCAGTTGACATGGATTAAAGTTGACTCAACCTCTGTCCTGTGTCCTTGTGTGTACCACATTGAGCATGGAGAAAAGAAAAAAGACCAAAGAACTGTCTGAGGACCTGAGAATCCAAATTGTGAGGAAGCATGAGCAATATCAAGGCTACAAGTCCATCTTCAAAGACCTGAAAGTTCCTGTATCTACGGTGCGCAGTGTCATCAAGAAGTTTAAAGCCCATGGCACTGTGGCTAACCTCCCTAGATGTGGAAGGAAAAGAAAAATTGACGAGAGATTTCAACGCAAGATTGTGCGGATGGTGGATAAAGAACCTCGACTAACATCCAAACAAGTTGAAGCTGCCCTGCAGTCTGAGGGTACAACAGTGTCAACCTGTACTATCCATCGGCGTCTGAATGAAAAGGGACTGTATGGTAGGATACCCAGGAAGACCCCACTTCTTACCCCGAGACATAAAAAAGCCAGGCTGGAGTTTGCCAAAACTTACCTGAGAAAGCCTAAAATGTTTTGGAAGAATGTTCTCTGGTCAGATGAGACAAAAGTAGAGCTTTTTGGGAAAAGCCATCAACATAGAGTTTACAGGGAAAAAAAAGAGGCATTCAAAGAAAAGAACACGGTCCCTACAGTCAAACATGGCGGAGGTTCCCTGATGTTTTAGGGTTGCTTTGCTGCCTCTGGCACTGGACTGCTTGACCGTGTGCATGGCATTATGAAGTCTGAAGACTACCAACAAATTGTGCAGCATAATGTAGGGCCCAGTGTGAGAAAGCTGGGTCTCCCTCAGAGGTCATGGGTCTTCCAGCAGGACAAAACACCCAAAACACACTTCAAAAAGCACTAGAAAATGGTTTGATAAAAAGCACTGGTGACTACTAAAGTGGACAGCAATGAGTCCAGACCTGAATCCCATAGAACACCTGTGGAGAGATCTCAAAATGGCAGTTTGGAGAAGTCACCCTTCATATCTCAGGGACCTGGAGCAGTTTGCCAAAGAAGAATGGTCTAAAATTCCAGCAGAGCATTGTAAGAAACTCATTGATGGTTACCGGAAGCGGTTGTTCGCAGTTATTTTGGCTAAAGGTTGTGCAACCAAGTATTAGGCTAGGGGTGCCAATACTTTTGTCTGGCCCATTTTTGGAGTTTTGAGTGAAATGATCAATGATTTGATTTTTGTTTCATTCTCTTTTGTGTTTTTTCACTGCAAGCAAAATAAATGAAGACAATAATACCAAAGAATTTGTGATTGCAATAATTTCCAAGAAGAAACTGAGTATTATCTGACAGAATTGTAGGGGTGCCAATACTTTTGACCAGCACTGTATATATATATATATAGGTCTGACAAAAATTAAGTGACTTAATTTTTGAGTGAAATGTAAATTGTACTTTTATTCTATAAATTACTGACAACGTCTCAGAATTTCCAAGCAATACATTTTGTATTTATTTTCTGAAAATGAGATATGGTCAAAATAACAGAACAATGCACAATGCTTTCATACCTCAAATAATGCAAAGAAAACAAGTTAATAATCATTTAGAAACAACAATACTAATAATGTTTTATCTCAGGAAGATTCAAAAATCAATATTTTGTGGAATAACCATGATTTTTAATCATAGTGTCTTGGCTGCTTTCTACCAGTCTTTCACTCTGATTTTGGGTGACCTTATGCTCCTCCTGGTGCAAAAATGTAAGCGGTTCTTCTTTGTTTGATGGCTTGTGACTGTCCATCTTCCTCTTGATTACATTCCAGAGGTTTTCAATGGGGTTCAGGTCGCAGATTGGGCTGGCCATGACAGGGTTTTGATGTGGTGGTTCTTCATCCAAATATAGCAAAATACCCGAGGGATCCACAGTACTCACAATAGTAAATAGCTGAATCAAAGGGAGTATATAGTGTCAAAAGAAAAAGACATAAAACATAACTTTTAATGATACACAAGTAAAAAGTGAACAATGGTTCACTGAAGGTGTGAGTAAAAACAAAAATCGTAATCAGCAGTGGCATCCATCATGCTGAAAACAGGGCATAGCAAGGAGCCCAATAAATATCACCACTATTGTTCTAGGCTTAAGGTTGTATATCCTGGCCAATGCGGTCAGCCACCAAATAATGTACCCAGGGTGCAGAAGGCTCAGCACAGACACAAGTTCCCCAAACACCCCTGGAGTGGGGGCAGGATAGTCAAGTGTCAAGATAAGCACAACAAACAGCCAGGACCTGGGCACCGTAACGTATAATGCCCGAATAAAAGGGCTCCACAATATCTGCTGCGCTTGCTACCCTGGTAATCACAACCACGACATCTAGCTATACTTTATGTGAGATGGAATGTTCAACAGAATTCAACTTAATAATAGTGTCTCAGACATATCACTTGGGTTTTAGGACCAAAAATTGTGTCATATACAAAAGATTCCAACCTAGTTTAATGTGACAGACAGCCACAGCCGACATCTACAGGACATTGTGTTACCTTTGCACCTTTGTAAAGTACCTTGTTTAGCACCCCTATAAAATAACTAACTATTCATTACATATTTATTTAGCTGTGCCCACATTTTTTCAATTATTTCATCTATTATTTCGAATTTATAAGGTTACAAACATTTCTTTCCACCACATTCAAAATCAGCACTCTGATCCTTGAGGGTCATTGGTCCATTCTGCAGACAGATTTCTGATAAAATGGGGATCTGCTATGTACGGTTTGGATGTGATCCTCTATTGGGCCTTTTCCTTAAAGGGAGCCTGTCACCAGATTTGGCGACTATAAGCTATGGCCACCACCACCGGGCTCTTATATACAACATTCTAGAATACTTTATATAAGAGCCCAGGCCACTCTGTATAATGTAAAAATCACTTATTATACTCACCTAGGTCCGGTTCGATGGGTATCACTGCTCTCCGGTCCTGCGCCTCCTCTCTCAGGTCCGGCTCCTCCTCTCTGCTGCGATCGTGGTCCTCCTTCGACCCCGCCCACTATGGATGATGTGTGCTATGTCATCCATAGCGACTCTGATCTTTCCTGCTCAAGGCAGATCAAAGTACTGTAATGTGCAGGTGTGAGGAAAAGTGAAAAACCGCCCACGCATGCTCACTTTAATTCTTTGATCTGCCCTGAGCAGTAAAGATCAAAGTGCGCCCGTGCAGTGCAATACTTTGATCTGCTCTCAGCAGGAAAGATCAAAGCGCGCCTGCGCAGGACCGCAATGCTGACTTGTGTGGATGACGTAGAACTCGTCATCCATACTGAGCTGGGTTGAAGGAGTGTGACGCCCTGGCCTATCAAGTCGTCACAAGGGTGCCGTGCAATCTGCCCTTCTGCATGATACCTGCTCCTCCTTGGTTACGGGTCCTGTCCCTCTGGTGTTGCTAAAGAACAGGCGTACACAAATCCTGAGGAACACTCTGCACCCCACCCACCAAATACCCATTAGGTAGCCTGAGGGGAAAAGGGCCGACCAGATGGAGGGATGGAAGAAGGAGGGCCAGAAGTGTCAGGAGAAGAGAAGAGAGTAGAGGAGAAGTGCCAGTGAGCGGTGACAGGAGAGGTCATGCTGCGGAGCTGGGCTCCTGTAAAAGTCCCAGGTGCCAGTTGGTCTGGCCTGGAAGGAGCTGGAACCCCGTCGCAGGGGGTAGTGACAGGGGGCACGGTACTGCCAAGGGGGCAGACCGGCGGCCCTGTGTTACAACCGGGCAGGGGCCAGGGCACGACGGGGTACGCAGACCCCAGGCTGGGAAGTAGCTTCACACAGCCCAGTAATTCACCCGACGGGAATGGAATCTTCACGAACCGCTCTCCACCTGTTCCAAAATTGGGGTACTAGCACAACGGAGGGATAGGACTTCCCAAAACCGTCCAGAAAATCCCAAGCGTGAACCCTGAGAGCAAGCTCACCCTGCTAGCCACGCAGGTGAGCGGGACTCGAGTAGTTCTAGGCGAAAGGGATCCACCAAGTGTAAACACAGTGCCAAGGGACAAGGCTTCAGACCAACCAGCAATGCCAAAAGGGCACGGACCCAACGTATTTGGATTAAGGCTGCAGGACGTTCAAGACTTTGGTTTACCCGGTGTCAGTGTCAGCATCTCTGGACTGTGTGAGTACGTTTTGCCCCTTTGCTCCCAACAGGTCCCCAGCCTGCCAGCACCGAGCCCCGGGACACCTTTCCCTGCCCACGGAGGGGTTAACAACAATTGCTGCCATTCCATCGCTCCCGGGCGCTCCCCTCTCCCCTAAACGCAGCAGCGGTGGTATCTCAATTTTTACCATGAACCGTGGGTGGCGTTGCAAACATTATGCAAAATCCACCCTTTCTACCCCCCTTTTAGTTTTGAGAGGCCGCGCGACCCCCGCCTTTCGGGTCCGGAGACCCCTCGAGCCACTGCGAATCCGGATTCAAGCAGCCCGTCGGCTGTCGCGGGGGCGATATAGGAGCACTAGAATTGCAGCAGAGAAGAGGCGCCGGGCCGAACAGCAGCGACACCCATCGGACCGGACCGCCCCTAGGTGAGTAAAAGGGATTTTTACATTGTACACAGCGGCCTGGGCTCTTATATACAGTATTCTGGAATGCTGTATATAAGGACTCACTGGTGGTGGCTGCAGCTTAGAGTCATCAAATCTGTTGACAGGTTCCCTTTAAAGTTTTGTAATTGCAAATTTCTACCCTTTAGGTTTGGCATGTTGAGCGAAGTCACACTGATCGGTCTTTGTAATTAATCTTGATTCCAGGCATCTGTCCAAAAAGTATTTATTCGTATGAAAATCCCAGACAGAGGAAACTCTTAATCTATTCTCCTGAGATCATGTCCCTCTTCTGCTCCCTGGAGCTCCTGAAATGTGAGCACCGAGCTGCGTTCCCTTATTGTATTCAGCTCTCTCACCGCTTCATTAGCAGCAACATAGTCCTCAATCACACGCTCTGTTAGGCTGAGCGTCCATACTACAAGCTTCGTTGATATCTGTGATACCCGCTTCCCAGCATCTTAGATCAGAGATCATGTTCCCGGCCTGTTCCTAAAACGTGACAAAACCACTTTCCTATTTTTTTAATATCTAGGTTTCCAGGCATACAAGCTGACAACCATTCACAGAATATCACAAGTCTCCCGGGATATGAGACACTTCAGTCTTTCTAGAAATAGATCATATAAACACTTTGTTTAAACCACCTGAGATTGTAGTCTTGGCTTCCGTCATCTTCTCACTCATATGTCTTGCCTAGCTGTGTTCTTGAACAAAGTGGTCTACACTTATGCTTTGGTTTCTTTCTCGTGAAGTCAACCCCTGGCCACACATCCCTACTACGCTATATGGAGGTCAGATAGGGGGTTCTCAACTTGGAAGCCAGATGAGCCAAATCAGTCAAGAAAATAGCCCCAACTCAACTGGACCCAACCCATGTATATAAGGTGCCTCTGAGGCTTCAGTCGTCACAGAGGTACTGCACCTCAGCCAGAGGTGTGGTATCCCATCCTGGGTACGGAAGAGGTCATCCACCAGTATGCACACAAAACACACAACACTCTAAATTAGCAGCTCTCCACCAGGTCAGGGTTAGGACTTGGTTCCATTAATGCTATGTATAGCCTCCACTGGTGATGGTTCCTCCATCCCCTAATCCGACAGGGCTTGAGGGTGGAGCTAGTTAGTGAAGGGACACTGTAGAGTCAGGGACTCTGAAATGAGCAGTGAAGGAGTGAAGACCTGTGGCCTGGAGCTGGTGCAGCTCGACCCAGGTGCAATACAGAAAGGGTCCTAGGGCCATGGGGAGTGGGCCAAACCCCCGTGGACTTGTTCCACACACAGTTCATTGGAGTGGAGGGACTTGGCAGCAGAATGGGGGCTGGTCTCTAGACTAAGGGAGAAGAGCCAACGTGCTCCGCTAGAAAAACCAGAGGCTAAGGACACAGCTAGTGCCGAAGCCAAACCCGCACATGAATCCACTGGAAGGTGACCACATAGGACCAAAGGGACTAGGCCGACAGGCTCCCCTTGTGAAGGATCTGCGGACACCGGCTCAGGGCACTGTGTGCGTAGGCGCAGGACAGCAGGGCGAGAAGTCAGCGCAGAAAGATGACCAGGGTAGGTACATAAGAAGGGTGCACTGGTCTTGACCTCCGAACTACCCGGGATCAACTAGAGCCCATCACTGTGAAACCCAGCACTCCAAAGGCGGTCACTGACTAGTCGTGTTACCTTGTAACCTGCTACAGTGAGTAACCACCTTGAGACTGCATCTGTCGCAGGCGGGGAGGACGCCGACGCTGCGCTCTCTAACGCTCGGGTCCGGTGCTGCTGCTGCTTGGTGGCTCGAGCGGTGGGCCGGATCCGGGGACTCGAGCGGCGCTCCTCGCCCGTGAGTGAAAAGGGTGGTTGGTTTTGGGGGATTTAGTCCGTGACGCCACCCACGGGATGTGGTGAAGATGGGCACCACCGCTGCTGGTGACGGGGATCCCAGGAGCGATGGTAGGGAGCAGCTGGGATGTTGTTTTCCCCCTCCGTGGGTAGGGGTCGGTGGTCCTGGGGCCCGGTGGTGTGACGGGGAGGCAGGGTTGGTGAGGTGCAGGGTTGCAGGGACAGCGCGGCGCGGTGCCGGATGGCACGGGTGTACTCACTCAGTAAGAGATGCACAAAGTCCTCGGTAAACCAAACGGCTGGATGGACGGGTCCCGCAGCCGGCTGCAGTGTCTCTCCCCGGACAGGTGATGGCGGCTGTCTTTCCCTGCACCTTTGTGTACTGTTTGACTACGATGGGTCCCCAACGGTAGTCCGCTCCCCGGTGTATGGATGCCAGAGGAGCCTGTTTGCCCGCAGGCGCTGGCCCTTGGGTCTCTAGCCTTAGGCGGTAGCTGTATACCCTCACGGTGCGGACGGTTGCCTTCTAACGGGTCTTTGGCTGTTAGGAAACCCCTGGGGTTCCTGTCACACTCGGATTTGACTGTTGACAGCGACTCCAAGCCTAGTCGGGGTCCGATGGCCCTGCCTGTGTGTGCTGGCTTCACTTCGCTCCCGAGTCGGTACCGGCGGGCCACCGCCCGTCCCCGGTCCTACAGTTTCGCGTTGATTCACCACTCCTGCAGACAGCCACCACCATCTGCCAACCTTGTTGTCAGTGTCTGGGCCACAAACCCAGACACTCTCCACTTTACTCCTCTCACTTCAACCTCCTCCACTGTTGTGTCACTTTTCCCGCCTCCAGGCCTGTAAACTCCTCGGTGGGTGGGGCCAACTGCTTGGCTCCGCCCCACCTGGTGTGGACATCAGACCCTGGAGGGAGGCAACAAGGGTTTTGTGTTTGGCTAATGTTACTGTCTAGTGGGGGTGGGGGTGTATGTATGTTACCTGTGATGACCTGGCTAGTCCAGGGCGCCACACATCTCTGTGTATCTCCGTTATTTGCCTGCACCCCTGCCATTGCCTACTACTACCCCCATCCGCCCTGGGGCTCAGCTCTACCTTTGGAGAGCTATACCAACCAAGCTGTGTCACCATCTGCCTCAGAGGTCCCATCCCGCAGCGTCGCCTATACAATATATGAACTATCACCCCCATCATCATTATCCACCTCTTCACCTTTACTGACATCGCCGGGATCACGGAACTGGACCTTGCCACCACGGCGTCCTAGAAACAGAACCTCAGCCCAGTAACGAGCGCCCCACGGCCCCGGCACTGGCGTGTCATATACAAGATATGGTTAGACCTTTAAATTATTTTGGCAAAGGTCATTTTTGTCTTAGTTTATAGAATTCCTATTTGGAAATTAATCTCCCAATACATCCCTCTGCCATCCGTCTAAAACATATAGTCACTAGTGATAGGCACATAGTAACTATTCATGTTCTAATTATTCCTAACGAATCCCAAAGATCTATGCCGGTATTTGTCACGAATAATGAATCTAATGCAAATCAATGGGGAACTCAAGCATTTTTCTTGCCATGACGAATACTGGAATTCTGGAATACTGGAACTCGGTAGTTGGTAAGCATTATCCGAGCGCGAATAGTTACTATTCACTCATCACTAATACTTACCATTATTTTATATTTTTAAGGCTGAAAGACAAGTCCATCAAATTCAACCTGTACTCTACTATTATACATAGTTACATAGGAGGTTGAAAAAAGACCTAGGTCCATCTCGTTCACCCTTCCTCCACCAATTATACATTTTGTCCCTAAGTCACTTATAACCGACAATGTTGTGTGTACTGAGGAAATCATCCAGCCCTATTTTAAAAGCTGTTATAGTATCTGCCATTACTACCTCTTGTGGTCGGCATTCCACAGTCTGACTGCTCTAACTGTAAAGAACCCTTTTTCTATAGTCCAGAGGAAGGAAAAATCTCATAAGGAAGATAATAATTTCTTTAAAATAAGGGAAAATAATGCCTTCCCAACTCTACAGACAACAATCAGACTAGTTCACTGGATCAATGTCCCATCACACAATCTGGTGGCCATAATCTGTAAGATTATATTTTTCATTAAAGGTATCCAGGACTTTTGTTAGTGAATGAACCATTACAAAATCATGTAGCAGAGAGTTCCATAGTTTCACTGCTCTTACAGTAAAGAATCCATAATCTCACTGCTCTTACAGTAAAAATTCCATAATCTCAATGTTCTAACAGTAATTAATCTGTAGCTGTGATGATTAAAATAATTCCTTCCCAACTCTACAAATGACAATCAGACTAGTTCTCTGGATCAACGTCCCATCACACAATCTGGTGCCCACAAAATGTAAGATTATATTTTTCAAGAAACGCATCCAGGACTTTTGTAGTGAATGAACCATTACAAGATCATGTGACATAGCGTTCCATAATCTGACTGCTCCTACAGTAAAGAATCTATAATCTCATTGCTCTTACTGTGATCTTTCAAACAATACTTGGCACTAACAAATTGTTTTTCCTTACAACTTCTTTATTCTCAAATTTTCATAATAAATCCACATTCCATATAACGCGTTTCGGCTCCACAGTATAACAGCCTACATCTGTCATCTGATGAAGGCTGTTATACTGTGAAGGCGAATAGCGTTTTATGGAATGTGGATTTATTATGAAAAATTAAGAATAAAAAAGTTATAAGGAAAAACTATTTGTGAGTGTCAAGCATTGTTTGAAAGATTTATGGAGGGATCGCTGACCCATTACTAAGGTACCACCTGTGAGAGAGTGCTCTTTGGAATTTATGATTTGTGCTCTTACAGTAAAGAACCTATGATCTCACTGCTCTTACAGTAAAGAATCTGTGGCAGTGATGATTAAACCTTTTTTCCCCAGATGTAGGATGATGCCCCCTTGTCAGCATTGCAGAGCTGGGTGTGAAAAGATCATTAGAAAGATTTCTGTGTTCTCACTGCTCTTACAGTAAAGAATCCATAAACTCACTTCTCATACAGTAAAGAATCTGTGGCTGTGATGAGTAAACCTTTTTTTCCCCAGATGTAGGATGATGCCTCCCTGTCACCATTGCAGAGCTGGGTATGAAAAGATCATTAGAAAGATTTCTGTATGCTCACTGCTCTTACAGTAAAGAATCCATAATCTCACTGCTCTTACAGTAAAGAATCCGTAATCTCAATTCTCTTATAGCAAAGAATCTGGGGCAGTGATGATTAAACCTTCTTTCCTCCAGATGTAGGCTGATGCAATCCTTGTCACCGTTGCAGAGCTAGGTGTGAAGAGATCATTAGAAAGATTTCTGTACTCTCACTGCTCTTACAGTAAATAATCCATAATCTCACTGCTCTTCCAGTAAAGAATCCATAATATCAATGCTCTTACAGTAAAGAATCCATAATATCAATGCTCGTACAGTAAAGAATCCATAATCTCACTGCTCTTACAGTAAATAATCCATAATCTCACTGCTCTTACAGTAAAGAATCCATAATATCGATGCTCTTACAGTAAAGAATCCATAATATCAATGCTCGTACAGTAAAGAATCCATAATCTCAATTCTCTTATAGCAAAGAATCTGTGCCAGTGATGGTTAAACCTTCTTTCCTTCAGATGTAGGATGATGCAATCCTTGTCACCGTTGCAGAGCTAGGTGCAAAAAGATCAATAGAAAGATTTCTGTACTCTCACTGCTCTTACAGTAAAGAATCTGTGGCAGTGATGATTAAAACTTCTTTCTTCCAGATGTAGGATGATACCACCTTGTCACCGTGTCAGGCCTAGGTATGAAAAGATCATAAGAAAGATTTCTGTACTGTCCCGTCATATAGTTGCACATTGTGACATGCGCCAATATGGAGAAGCCATTATAGCTCCTGCAAAATCTCAGACTTACAGTATAGAGCTATCAGCCATAGCAAAGTATCTTTAATATGCAAAAAGTGTCACAGAAATAGTGACGTCTGTAAGAGGAGCACCTCTGGTACGGGCCTCGAGAACAGATGTGGATGGCATGCGGCACAGCCAGTCGGTTAATCACTACGACTGACATAGAGATATGTTAAGACGCTCAAACATCCTTTGCTGAACGTGGTAGTAGTTTGGGATGACACAGCACGACAGCCGCCAATGCAATCTGTCACGCGGGTTCTGACATGTTAGAGTGACAGCGGAGACTTTGGTACCAGAGGATTACAAAGACCCAACCACTCATCATAAATCAGTAAGAGCAGCCTGCTCAACCCTTATTTCTGGCCTTGAGTGACCTTTAAATGTCATTGGGTTTTTTCAGTGCGGCCATTTTTTCTTTTACACAACAGTATACACTTTAAATACCGTCCTTCCCAGGGAATAGCGAAGAAATATTGTATGATACGCCATTAATTACATTTTCGTACCTTACAATTTTTTTTCCTATTTTCTCATTAGCAGCATTACTCGGCAAGGAGGTTATTGTGACTCATATATAACTGTTGGATAAAGTGGTAATTTGTCAAATCAGCAGCCATGACTGGACTTTTTTTCCAGTATACACCAACAAATAAAAACAGGTCTTTTTTTAAGATTAAAAATTAAATCAATGGTTATTACAAGGGAAAATGCTAAGACTTAAAATGAACCTGTCACCAGGTTTTTGCTATGTAATCCGAGAGCACCATAAAGTAGGAGTAGAGATTTGATTACTGGGTTGTGTCACTTACTGAGCTGTTGTTTTGCAGTTTGAATACCATCAGTGTTTTATCAGCAGGAACTTATCATTACAGGACAACTTGGCACATGCAGGGTAGTCCAACCTTGTCCCAGCACTGATTGGCAGCTCTCTGCGTACACTGTATAGGGACAGAGAGTTGCTAATCAGTGATGTGGACAGAGTTATACACAGCTCAACAACTGAGGTCTGCAGAGAAAACTGGGATGCTATTCTAACTGCTGCACTCAGTATACTAAGTGATACATCATTATAATCAAGGTCTCTGTCCCTGCCTCATGGTGTTGTCAGATTACATAGCAAAAACCTGCAGACAGGTTCGCTTTAAAAAGTGATCAATGTAGGGCAATAGTGTGGTTCATAGCGCACACATAGTAAAATGCTGGCACTGTACGAATAGGTAGAGCTATATGCCTCAGAGTTATGGTAAGGTTCTGTTTTATACTGTATGTTTTATTGTGTCACTGTTCTTTTTGCCAAGTTTGAGATATGTACAAAGGGGTCTGTTAAGCTGTGATTTGGTTATGTTTCCACTGCTGAGGAAGCTAATGAGAACAGTGTTCTTGTTTGACATCTCCCAAGGTGAAATGTTACTTAGCTGCTATTGCTGTACTGGTAACAATGTAACTACAGTGTACATGGCAGCACTTTGTTCCATAATGTTGTTAGATGAAGTTAAAGAAGCACTCCAATCAAAGTTGTTATCTTCTAAATATATTGCAATCACCATATTATACTGTATAGGACTATGTATTTCCAATTGCTGATTTTGCCCTTCAACCCAATTAATTCTTCTATTTTCACTATATATATATATATATATATATATATATAGCACTGTGTACTTACAATTGCTCATTTTGCCCTTCTAGCCAGTCAATTCTTCTGTTTTCCATCTCTGACATCACATGATAAAAACCTGACTAGCTTAATTCTTCTAAGCTGTATGTAGTCTCTTTACCCTTAATGAGTCATCATCAAAACTACAAAGTGTTTTGAGTGATATAGATTTGTAAATCTAATGATAACTCATTCAGGGAAAAGAGACTTCCTGTTTCTACATATAGCTTAGAAGGATTCAGCTAGTCAGTTTTTAAACAAGTAATGTCATAGACCTAATGGAAAGTAAAAGAATTAACTGGGTAGAAGTACAAAATGAGCAATTGTAAGTGCACAGTGCTATAGATATGATAACTGCAATATATTGAGTGGATACAAATTTTGATGGGAGTGCTTCTTTAAGTATGTGCCTAAATACCTAGATGCTAGAACTTTTGGAGTGTAGTAGCATTGGGCTACAATATAAAGCAAGCCCCACCTAATGCAAGCAGTAACTCATCAGAAAAAAGCAGGGGCCTAGGCAGCTGCCAACAAGAGTGAGTGTCTATAGACTGTTGTGTGGCCCAAAAGTAAATTTAACATGAGAAAACTGAGATCTACCCTAACAGTGCCTGAGATAGCGAAGGTGGTGTGCTCCCCAAAGAGGAAGAGACTAACAGAGTCAAGTCAAGTCAATGGTTGCATGGCATGATTTGACTCTTTGTTAGCCCACGATAAGTCTATCAATAAGGAAAAAAAAGAGTTGATCCCAGGGTAAGACAGAAAGTGTGGATGAACCCAGTGTATAAATCACCATGCGTGAAACCAAAAAGCCAATCCAAATTGTTGCTGTGACATCAAAATTGAACAAATTACTTCCATTCCACCTAAGACCTTAGTTAGCCATGTCAATCTTGAGACGTTCTCTATAATCGTCAGTACAGGTGGTATCTCCAGGAGGCATGTGGAGTTATTCACGGTCCTCTAGGCACCAAAGCAACAGTTTAAGTGTTCAGTTCATGGTTCCACAGTTTATGAAAGTATTTCACACTGTGTGAGCATCCATTACGCTTGTGTTCATCTTCAGGAGAGGATATCAAGTAATTGGTTATTTGAAAAAAAAAAAAAATGTTGGCAACATCTAAAGTGATTTTTTTTTTTAGATATGTAAGTAACAATTATGGAGGGAGATATTATTTTGTCAGTGAAACAATTAAAACTCAAAACATACTACCATTCTCTACCCCACCCTACCATGGCTGAAGATAGGGATCAATCATTTGTATTCAACTACAAAGCACAATGCATTCGATTTAGTGTCTGTTTAAAAAAAAAAAAAAAAAAAAGAGATAGATGAAGAGGATATGGTGCTTGAGCATGAGATACTATATACCTGGACTAACTAACATTACGAATGAACAAACTGCACAGGCAGCATTACGCATTGGGACCCAAACCAAACCATCATTGACATCTGAAACTCTAGGATCATGAGTATATACAGTATATATATATATATATATATATACATATATATATATATAAATATATACAGTAAAAAGATACCATAAGTCTAACAAAGAGTTTCTCTGACACCACACCTGAGCTTGAGCATGAAATACTATATATCTGGACTAACTAACATGGAGAATGAAGAAACTGCACAGGCAACATTACTCATTGGCACCCAAACCATCATTGACATCTGAAACTCTGGGATCATGAGTGTATATATAACATTAAAAAAATAACATAAGTCTAACAAAACGTTCCTCTGACACCTGAGGTTGAGCATGAGAAACTATATACTTGGACTAACTAACAGGAAGAATGAAGAAACTGCACAGGCAGCATTACGCATTGGGACCTAAACCATCATCGACATCTGAAACTCTGGGATCATGAGTTTTGCGGGTACTATTTAATGAAGCTGCCAGTTGAGGACCTGTGAGGCATCGATTTCTCAAACTAGAGACTCTAATGTACTTGTCTTGTGCTCAGTTGTGCAGCGCGGCCTCCTACTTCTCTTTCTACTCTGGTTAGAGCCTGTTTGTGCTCTCCTCTGAAGGGAGTAGTACACACCGTTGTAGGAAATCTTCAGTTTCTTGGCAATTTCTCGCATGGAATAGCCCTCATTTCTAAAAACAAGAATAGACTGTCGAGTTTCACATGGAAGTCCTCTTTTTCTGGCCATTTTGAGAGTTTAATGGAGCCAACAAATATAATGCTCCAGATTCTCAAGTAGCTCAAAGGAAGGTCAGTTTTATAGCTTCTCTAATCAGCAAAACAGTTTTCAGCTGTGCTAACGTACTTGCACAAGGGTTTTCAAGGGATTTCTAAACATCCATTAGCCTTCTAACACAGTTAGCAAACACAATGTACCATTATAACACTGGAGTGGTGGTTGTTGGAAATGAACCTCTATACACCTATGTAAATATTGCATTAAAAACCAGATGATTGCAGCTAGAATAGTCACTTACCACATTAACAATGTATAGAGTGTATTTTTGTTTAATTTAATGTTAGCTTTATTGAAAAAAATGTGCTTTCCTTTCAAAAATAAGGAAATATCTAAGTAACCCTAAAATTTTGAACCATAGCGTATATATCAGTAAAAATATAACACAAGTCTAACAAAGAATTCCTCAGACACCTGAGGTTAAATATGGAGAATGAGAGAAGGAGCGGGGATGGAGGTGGGGGCTCTGGTGACGCAAGGATGAAAATTACTGAACCAAACTGGAAAAGTAAAATTGCCTCATAATGCACAAACCTGAAGTCTTAAGGAGAAATATTAGGAAGTAGATAATGACAGGAGAGATGATTACTTATTCCTGCGTTAAAGAATATGTCCTGTTAGATGAATTAAAAACACAATAATGTCTGTGCGTTATTGATTCAGAAAACTCTGAGACATATACATCATAACTTAACACCCTGGCAGGGCTATTTATCAATGCCAACTGTATTTGTATCTAGGAAAACCCAATTATGTTTAATGGCTTTCTTATTGATACATCTGCTTCAGTGTTGCATAGACATCTGTGCTGTTCGCTAACCATCTAAAACAATCTGGAACTATCAAAGACATCTTTAAATAAGGGCAATTTATACCACGCCCTAATACAGCAATTTTAGTACCCGCTAAATGAACCGCTACAGTCAAAGTGCAGTGAAGAACTTACAGTCATAAGAGAAACATCGGGGCTTTGGAAGGTGGGAAAATTAGCTAAATACAACTTTGGATGAACAACAACATAAATTACTCAATGTCATTATTTAAACTAAATACTGATGCAATATAAGAAAAATTAAATACACCACTACTGCTTCCATAGAAATGAAGAAAAAGAGTACATCCAGGTTCTTCTAATCAAATACCCTTGTTGACCAGCAAGTGAGACCACCTTTATAAAAGCAAATGTTTTGGCAGTTTGCTGGTCTGTTGCATTCAAGTATTTGGTAACACAATTCCAAAGAGAGAAGACATTAGCAATGATCTCAGAGAAACAATTTTTGAAGGGTTAGAAGGCCATTTCTAAACAATTAGGAGTAGAGATGAGGAAACCTGAGGTCCAGTGTTCAGACCAACACACAAACTTTACAAACAAATAGGGTTTGGGCGCTTTATGTATGCAAACCACTCGAGCAAGCATTGCTGTGCTCAGGTACGCTCGGTGCTCAGCCCAGTGTGAGTCGCTTGCAGTGTTTGATCTGCTCACACAGCATAATTGGATATAATGTTCCTCCTTTGAAAAACAACCCACCCATCCGCTCTTAGAAGTGATCTGTTTATGGCTGGCTGCATGTTAGCAGAGACCCGAAGTATCCAATCAGTGACTTCCATTGGGGTTCAGGTCAAGTCCAGGTCCCAAATCAAACTTCATCTGAAGTCCGGTTGAACCCGCCGAATGAACTTCCACAGGTCCGCTCATCTCTACTGTAATTAGGAGTCTATCATTTTACAGGGAGATAAATTAAAACATTAAAAAAAAGATGACAATCTTCCAAGGAGTGATTGTTCCAGTAAAAATACTCAAAGTTCAGATCATGCAATGATTAGAGAAATTGCAAAAACAACAAAAGAGCTACAGCTCAGGCTCTAAAGGCCTCAGTTAGCTTGTTAAATGTTCACGTTATTGCAGTAACATTAGAAAAAGACTGAGAAAGTATGACTTGGTTTGAATGATTGATAGAAGAAAGCCTATTCTTTATAAAAAGAATATGCACCTGTTCAGACTGCATGTTGGGAGTGCCATCAGTTTTTTTTAAATCTATTTTTATCATTTAGTCATCTGATAATTTCATGTATTTGGGGGCAATTTGATTGTCCCCCCACAGTAATCCATCAGGTTGAATTTCAGACCCATCTATTATTCTTTCTTTTCCCAACATAATTGGTACCAATGGTGCCTGACTTATCTAGGACAATGTGGCCATTTGATGAATTTGATCACTTCTAACATCTCCCTTTGGTCTACGGACAACTATGTTTTTTGAGTCTTAGGTAATAATGCAAAACACACACAACTAACCCCACATTTATTTTTTTAAGGATCATACTGTTGATTTCATTTGGATCAAGCTCTGTGTCACTTAATGCTAATGTTTAGAGGGAAAGATAAGAGCCAAATATCTTCTGCTGATATTGTCTAAATCAGGGGTTGGGAACCTTTTTGGCTAAGAGAGCCATGAAAGCGACATATTTAAAGATGTAATTCCGTGAGAGCCATAATCACCAGGGGGGAGCGGTGATGGTGGAGCAGCTCAGAAGGTCCCAGCAGGCAGTGTAGGCGATGCTGCGGGCACGGAGGAGTGGGTGTCATGGCTCAAGAGGGTCAATGTGCTGAGGGTCGGCGATACTGCTGCGGGCTCACTGAGTGTCACGGCAGCGGGCGCCATTGGTCTGCCGGCGGGCTGCTTTGAATCTCCCACAGTTGACGAGATCAACTTCAAGAAAATGGCTGCGGAGTCTTATCTGCGCACACGCCTCCTCCGCTGCCATTTTCTTGAAGTCTATCTTGTCAACTGTGGGAGATTCAAAGGAGCCCGCAGTCCGATCAATAGTGCTCGCTGCCGCGACACCCCATGAGCCCCCAGTATCGCCAACTCTGCACCACAACTGCCGCCCCGGTAAGCCATATGGGGTTTGTAAGACCCACCCCCAGATTTTAGCATTTCTATGTGAATGATGAGTATATTTCTTTGAAAAGATATATTACAAAGTTTTTTTTTATAGGGGAAACTTCTTCTTGTGTAGAGTGTAAAGCTAGTGTAAGGAAACTTATAAGTCATGCAGTGCTCCTCTGGGACATTACATAAGCAAATTGCCTTTTAGGAGAAGAAGAGGACTTGAAATCTAGTGCCACCTATTGAATGTACTAATTCTAAAAATCAATATCGATCCTTTAACCAACCTTTGCCACATGACTTAGGATAAGAAGCCAAACCAGAGTTTCTATTTGTTACTTATAGTCTATTAATTTATGCAACGTTTGGTTGAACAACATTTAAATTTTGCATCAATTTAGCAATATTTTGTTAAACAGATTAAGTGAATATAACCAGTGACTACATCTTATCTTTCCATATCAGTGAAGGAAGCAAGGAGAACTAAAACAGTTCTCCAAAATAAGAGGCTAATGGAAAAACAGGCTCCTGAAAGTATGGCATTTAATAGTGAAGGGGAGAAGGGGGAGCTTTAAGAGTTTGGAATTATAGGGAACCTGTCACCACTTTTTTGCCCTTAACGCTGCGGCCACCACCACCATGCCCTTATATACAGCATTCTAACATGCTGTATATAAGAGCCCCAGTCGGGGTATAACATAAAAAACACTTTATAATACTTACCTAACGGTCGTGCGGTAAGCCTTATGGACGTCTCTGTTGCCCGTTGCCGCCTCTTTCGGCCATCTTCGTCTTCCTTATTCTCTAGCCACGGTGCATGAAGGGTCGGACGTCATCCACACTCGCCAGCATTCAGGTCCTGAGCAGGGCAGATCAAAGTATTGTAGTGCACCTGCGTGGGACCGACGAGTGTGTATGACGTAGCTGCGTCATGCACCCAGGCTTCAGAAGGAGGACGAAGATGGCCAAAAGAGGAGGCGTCGGCAGGTCCACAACGCAACCGTTAGGTAAGTATTATGAAGTGTTTTTTATATTATACCCACGGCCTGGGCTCTTCTATACAGCATGTTAGAATGCTGTATATAAGAGCCCGGTGGTGGTGGCCACAGCTTATAGGCCAAAAAAGTGGTGACAGGTTCCCTTTAAAGAGTAGCCATAAAACAAGCAACTTTGTAATATAACTTATCCTCCTAATCATTCAGTCTCAATTTACAGGTGAAACCTGTATTCATTGAAGACAGATTTGCAAAATGCTGTCGTGAAAGTTCTCCTGAAATGTTACTTAATCTTTAAATCTAGATTGTAAGCAGTGGATTCTGATGATTTGCCCAAGAGCATTAATAGCAGCAGAACATTCATCAATAACCTCATTGATAACAGTCAAAGCTTGAAAGAGGATGTCCACTACTTTTACATTGATGGCCTATCCTATTGAATTTAATAGGAGGTGGATGTGCAGTACTCGGCTGTGGCCGCTAACAGAAAACTGCTCTCTGCTCCATGGGGTTTTTTGCCTTCCTCTGATCAACATATTAGGTTAGGTCATGGGTTGAACTCGATGGACTTAAGTCTATCTTCAACCTTGAACACTTTGATAATGTCAAGCTTCCCGTGAGGCGCAGGGACTTAGAAAAGATCAAACTTCTAAGTGAAGTAAGACAAAAAAGCTCACAAGAGGTCGCTAACACAAGCGTCAGAATAGTCAAATAAGCTAAAGTCAAAACCTTGATGTCACGTCTAACCAAAGGGGTGAGCAAGCCATAGTCATGGGGGTCAGAAGCGAAGGAGTCACGTCAGGAGCCGAAGGGGAGCAGAGTTATAGTCAGGGGACGTAACCGAGGTCAGAGGCCGGGAGATCAGGTAAGTTCAGAGGAGGAGTTGGAGGCCGGGACACAGAATTGGACCGGGGTCAGGTAAACAGGATGGGAGGACAGAACTAGGGGGAAGGAGGTAAAGGAGAGGAAGGCTGGGTAGCGGGACAGATCAGAGAAAACTCACAGGAACCAGGGCGCACGCTGTAGAGCAGATCTATTACAGGCGGCATTCCGGAGGATTCCACACAATAATAAAGCAGCGAGAGTCCCGGATCTAGGCACGACCACATAGACCCCTCCTACCTGACTTAATCCCGTCAGAACCAAGCTATAGTCATGACAGAAACTATAAGAGAGAGCAGCTCCAGAACTGAACATTTATGGCCACATGCTGATGCCAGCGGCACCGAAAACAGCTGATTGGCAGGGATATAGGGTGTCGGACCTCGGCCGATCAGACATTGATCACCTATCTTAATAGGGCATCTATGCAAAAGTAGTGGACAACCCCTTTATGCGCCGGGATTTCAGCATATGGTGATCATACTTGATATTGAATAAATCACAATGTTTGTGAAAATATTGTTTCCATTTTTCCAGCATTTGCATATCTCTAACGTGTCTATCCAGCCATGATTTTTCCGTCTTGGGTTCCAATCTCAGTGTTCAGGAGTGTATTATCTTGAGATCTTCTTTAAATGAAAATGAATCTTGAAGTTAATCCAACGTCGGTCTACGTCCATTAAATATTCATCACGTCATTTTTGCTCTATTTTAATCATCTTCCAGAGAATACCAAGCTGAGCGATCCTCTACCTGAATGGATTCCAATCACCATAGGGTCTAGTGATTTTATCATTATTTCATGGGGGGGGAAAATAAACTATTAGAGGGGTTCCCAGCCCTCATTTTGTCAGGCTGTTAGAACTGATCAATTCCTTTTACAAAGACATGTGCGGAGAACACACGATGGAGGGAACATAAGAAAGCGCCTGAACCCATGGAGCAATAAACAGATCATTACATTGCCCCTGGTATTGACAGCGCCACGCTCACTTACAAAGCTGAGTTTTCTTTCTCCCTCCTCCCTGTGGATTATCATGCCTCCCCCAGTATCGTGCCATTGCTACAATGGTTAGATTACATAACTAAGGGCAGTCAATTGTTCTATTTTCTCTTCTTACTAGCCTTTTACATTTCACATTGTTGCCATCTCAAGTGCTGCCTAACAATCGAGGTCATCCGTACATCCTTTTCTTCCCCGCGCTGCTCTGCCTTTCTTCCGCCATCATGCGGTGGTGAGCTGCTGCCGCTCTGATGAGTGGATTCACACGTTGTTGCTGCTGATTGTCATTTTCACTGTTATTTAGTTATTTTTATACCTGTGTCAGCTTGTGTCCTGAATCGCTAATTTCCTATGTATTTCCTTCATCTATGTGGCTGCTTCCAACTGTGCTTACCTCCATGGCACTTACTTCATCATAGGCAATCACTCTCGGGCTCTAATATTCTGATTCTTCTTCGTGCATCATCAATCTTTCTGCGTCCTTCTATTTCACTGTGTACTGCTCATCACCAACCTGTAGCTTTCATCTATCCCACCCTGTGCTTCTGACTTCAAAGGATACTTTTATCCAATGCATAGCTATCATTAGGCTTTACCCTCTGCTCCTCTAATTTGCTGCATCTGCCATTTCTTCCTATCTCTTATAATTCATCTATACACATGTCCTCCTCGCTCCAATTTTCCCCACTTTATCACATATTTGATCAGTTTGTGAACAATTCCCTTTGCCCCTATGTTATTCGGTTCTCACATTTACTTTTTTTTGTCTGTTTTTTTTACTCTTATTCCCATCTAAATGCCATACAATGTGCTCCACTAGATCCATCTTTATCTTGTTGTGTGTCTCTCTCTCCCTGTCTGCCTCTCTCTCTCTTTCTCTCTGTCTGTTTCTCTCTATCTGCCTGTTTCTCTCTGTCTGTCTCGCTATCCGTCTCTCTCTGTCTATCTCTCTGTCTGTCTCTCTCTCTATCCGTCTCTCTGTGTGTTTCCCTCTCTCATTCTCTGTCTCTCTCTCTGTCTCTCTCTATCTCTCTCTCCCTATCTCTCCTTCTCTTTGTATATCTCTCTGTCTCTCTCTCTTTGCTTCTCTCTCTGTCTGTCTCTCCCTCTATCCATCTCTCTCCATCCATCTCTCTCTGTCTGTTCTGTCTCTCTGTCTGTCTCTCTCCATCTGTCTCTCTCGGTCTCTCTGTTTGTCTCTCTCTGTTTGTCTCTCTCTCTGTCTCTCTGTTTGTCTCTCTCTCTGTGTCTGTCTCTCTGTTTGTCTCTCTCTCTCTGTGTCTGCCTCTCTGTCTCTCTCTCTGTCTCTCTCTCTCTGTCTCTTTGTATGTCTCTCTGTTTCTCTCTCTTTGTTTCTCTCTCTGTCTGTCTCTCCCTCTATCCATCTCTCTCTGTTTGTTCTGTCTCTCTGTCTGTCTCTCACCATCTGTTTCTCTCGGTCTCTCTGTCTGTCTCTCTGTTTGTCTCTCTGTCTGTCTCTCTGTTTGTCTCTCTGTCTCTCTCTCTGTTTGTCTCTCTCTGTCTTCACTAAAAAGAGAAAATAGCGCTTATGAGTAGTACCCGCTGGTCTAATATTAAATTTAGATGTATAAGGGTTTGCTCACCTGGTGAGGTTGTGCGCCCTCGCACAACCCCGGTGTTAGTTGTATAGATCCTCCGATCTTGTCTGGATTGGGATTTTGGAGCCTTGGTGTCGATCCTATTAGATCGTGATCTTTGTTGGAGATGTCCGGATAAAGGACCGCTGGTTTCCTCCTAAGATCCCCGGCACTCTGGGTTCTGGAGTGTTACAGCGATCCACCGTTCTCCAGCTATGGATTTCACTTCCAAATGGAGTGCCTATGTCTTGCTGCAGCTCTGACCGAATCCCTCAGAAGGGAGTGTGCATATAGTAGGTAATTGGATTATCGGTCTGGCGAGCGCTGACAATGCACAGGTTCCATTAAGGTTAAAGTTGCTTTATTATTAAAATATTTCACAATGCTCCTGTTATTCAGATACAACGCGTTTCAGCATTACATCAATAATCCAATTACCTACTATATGTCTCTCTCTGTCTGTCTCAGTCTTTGCCTCTCTCCCTGTCTCTCCGTCTCTCTGTCTGTCTCTCTATTTCTCTCTCTCTGTCTCTTTCCCTGTCTGCCACTTTCTCTGTCTCTCTCCATGTCTGCCTCTCTCATTCCCTGTCTGTCTCTCTGACACATAAGCTGTTTAAGAATGTCCTTTGTTGCGCATAGCAACCAATCACAGCTCCTATTAATGACCTGTAGCTTCCAGCTCTATTGACTTTAATGTAAGCAGGTTTTTTAGAGAATAACTGTGAAGTGCAGGGTAAAATGTTCTCCTCAAAACATAGTCTATGACGTTCCCTGAGTCAAAAGAGGTGGCTGTGCAAAATTTTATGATTGTAAATGCGATGGGGCATACACAAACACACACATACATATATGGCATACATACATACATTTATACACACACATACACTCAGCTTTATATATTAGATTACTTTACAGGATATGCCAATGGGCTTAGTTATAGTGTCTTTACGGAATATTCCAGTCTACAAAAAAAGTTTCCCCTAAGTACTTGATTGCTGTTGGTCCTAACACTGGGATCATCACTCATCTCAAGAATGGGTAACTAGTGTCCTCTATTAAACCTTCTAAAAGCTTCAAAAAGGGGTTTGCCCTAAAACATCACAACAGATGTGTCTACAAGCTAATCTTCTTAATACGATGTCTCCATGGCTCTCTGTCCGAACAGCTTTTGTGTTTCTTTATAGATTATGGATCGTTTTGCATTGGGTTTTCTTGAAGGCTTGTTTATGGGGCTGTCTTAAAGATCTACATCTGTTCCGAGAATTTACATGCAATATATCAATATACTGTATATTCTGGGAATTGCTATTATTATTCTCTCCACTATTCTACTAAATGTAAAAGAAAAATAACAGCACTTTTTTGAAAACCATTCTATGGGTTTGTGTGTGTTATTGGTGCATATTGCCAAAGCAGATGACGGTACGGGAATACCGCCTAACCTACATCCAACACTCAGCTGCTGACGCCACCATTTTTCTTAATATCTTCCTTCTCCCTTGGCCTGCAACACCCACAGTAAGACCAGGGGTGGGACCCACGCCAATTAAACATGATCTCCTGTCTTCTGCATAGGTGATCATTTTTGTAGACTGAAATAGTATTGAAGCCGCCCATACACCAGAGGTTTAAAAGGCTCAGAAATATCCACTTTAAGCCATTTTCTTCTGATGACTAGTTTTAGGAGATAAAAGTGTGACAGACACCAACCAAAGGCAGATGACTGTCAAAAGGGTTGTAGGGTTGTCCACTACTTTAACATTGATGGTGTACGCTTAGGATAGGTCAACAGTGTCTGATCAGCTGGGGTCTGACACCCAGCACCCCCACCGATCAGCTGTCCCCGACACGAGCAGCAGGCAGCCGGAAATGCTCAGTTCCGGAGCTGCCCCATCATCTGATAGCGGCCAGGTACTACACAGCTGCTTCTTACTGATTTAAATAGGAGGCAGATGTACAGTACCCAGCTGCGGCCACTATCAGAATAGGGTACAGCTCCAAAACTGAGCATTTCTGGCTGCCTGCTGCTACCGCCGGCACCAGTGACAGCTGATGATCTTATACCCCCCCAAACTCCTGGGGAGGGCCAAGGCAGGAGTGATAAAGCCAACAGAAATAGACAAACACATCAAATCTCTAACTCACAGCGCACACACAGAGAAGAATAAGACAAAAAGAGTTTAGTAGGAAAATAAGAGCAGGGAAGAAACAACAGGAGAATGCCACAAGAACTCCATGCACAAAATACTATAATCATAGTATCATAGTTTCATAGTATCATAGTTTTTAAGGTTGAAGGGAGACTAAGTCCATCTAGTTCAACCCGTAGCCTAACATGTTGATCCAGAGGAAGGCAAAAAAAACCCCAATGTGGCAAACAAGTTCCAATGGGGAAAAAATTTCCTTCCTTCGTCCACATCCGGCAATCAGACTAGTTCCCTGGATCAATACCCTGTCATAAAATCTAATATACATAACTGGTAATATTATATTTTTCAAGAAAGGCGTCCAGGCTCTGCTTAAATGTTAGTAGTGAATCACTCATTACAACATCATGCGGCAGAGAGTTCCATAGTCTCACTGCTCGTACAGTAAAGAATCCTCGTCTGTGATTATGATTAAACCTTCTTTCCTCAAGACGTAGCGGATGCCCCCGTGTTCCAGTCGCAGGCCTAGGTGTAAAAAGATCTTTGGAAAGGTCTCTGTACTGTCCCCTCATATATTTATGCATTGTGATTAGATCCCCCCTAAGCCTTCGTTTTTCCAGACTAAATAACCCCAAGTTTAATAACCTGTCTTGGTATTGCAGCCCACCCATTCCTCTAATAATCTTGGTCGCTCTTCTCTGCACCCTCTCCAGTTCAGCTATGTCCTTCTTATATATCGGTGACCACAATTGTACACAGTATTCTAAGTGCGGTCGCACTAGTGACTTGTACAGAGGTAGAACTATATTTTTTTCATGAACACTTATACCTCTTTTAATACATCCCATTATTTTATTAGCCCTGGCAGCAGCTGCCTGACACTGTCCACTAAAGTGAAGTTTACCATCCACCCATACACCCAAGTCTTTTTCTGTGTCTGTTTTACCCAGTGTTCTACAATTAAGTACATAATCATAAATGTTATTTCCTCTACCCAAGTGCATGACCTTACATTTATCTACATTAAACTTCAATTGCCACTTCTCAGCCCAATCCTCCAATTTACATAAATCTCCCTGTAATATAAAATTATCCTCCTCTGTATTGATTACCCTGCAGAGTTTAGTATCATCTGCAAATATTGAAATTCTACTCCGCATGCCCCCAACAAGGTCATTTATAAATATGTTGAAAAGAAGCGGGCCCAATACTGACCCCTGTGGTACCCCACTATGAACTGAGACCCAGTCCGAGTACGTACCATTAATAACCACCCTTTGTTTCCTATCACTGAGCCAGTTTTTAACCCAGTTACACATATTTTCCCCTATCCCCATTATTCTCATTTTATGTACCAACCTTTTGTGTGGCACCGTATCAAAAGCTTTTGAAAAGTCCATATACACAACATCCACTGCATTTCCCTGGTCCAGGCTTGAACTTACCTCTTCATAGAAGCTGATCAAATTAGTTTGACAGGATCGATCCCTCATAAACCCATGTTGATACTTTGTCATAAGGTTATTTTTCTTGAGATACTCCAGTATAGCATCTCTCAAGAAACCCTCAAGGATTTTACCAACCGTAGAGGTTAAACTTACCGGCCTATAATTTCCCCTTTTTGAATATTGGCACCACATTTGCTATGCGCCAGTCCTGCGGTACCGACCCTGTTATTAAGGAATCTGAGAAGATTAAAAATAATGGTCTATCTATCACAGAACTCAATTCCTGTAGTACTCTGGGGTGTATGCCATCCGGGCCCGGAGATTTGTCAACCTTAGTGATTTCGAGGCGGCGGCGTACTTCCTGCTGGGTTAAGCAGGTAATACTCAAGGGTGAATTTATGGTATCACTGGTCATGTCATCTGCCATGACATTTTCTTGTATATAAAACGTAGAAAAAAAGTCATTCAGCAGGTTGGCTTTACCCTCATCCCCTTCCACCATTTCACCAAGACTATTTTTAAGGGGGCCAACACTTTCACTTTTCAGTTTTTTACTGTTTATGTAGTTAAAGAATATTTTAGGATTATTTTTACTTTCTCTCGCAATGAGTCTCTCTGTCTCAAACTTAGCTAACTTAATTTGCTTTTTACATATTTTATTTAATTTTCTATAATTATATAATGCCTCATCACTACCTACCCTCTTTAATTCTTTTAAGGCTTTCTGTTTTTCTTTTATTGCTTCCCTTACAGCTCTATTTAGCCATAGGGATTTCCTCCTATTTCTAGCATGTTTGTTCCCATAGGGTATATTTTCTGCACAAGCCCTATTCAGGATGCTCATAAAAGTCTCCCATTTGCTTTGTGTACTTTTATTACTTAGTACATCATCCCAGTTTATTGCACTAAGATCATCTCTCAACCGTTTAAAATTTGCTTTCCTGAAGTTTAGTGTCCTTGTAGCCCCTCTACTAGACATCTTACTAAAGAATACATGAAAACTTATTATTTTGTGATCACTATTCCCCAAGTAACCCCCAACTTGTATATTTGATATGCAGTCTGGCTTATTGGTTAGTACAAGGTCTAGTAGTGCTCCCCCTCTTGTGGGGTCCTGTACCATTTGTGAAAGGTAATTATCTTTCATTGTTATCAAAAATCTATTTCCTTTGCTGGAACTGCAAGTTTCTGTTCCCCAATTTATATCAGGATAGTTAAAGTCCCCCATAATAATTACCTCTCCGAGACTCGCTGCTTTATCAATTTGCTTTATGAGGAGATTCTCTACCTCTTCCATAATATTCGGCGTCTTATAACACACCCCTATCAGTATTTTATTATTCATTCTCCCCCCCCTTATCTCCACCCATAGGGACTCTACATTCTCAGTACCCTCACATATGTTGTCACGCAGGATGGGTTTTAAGGATGATTTTACATAAAGACACACACCTCCCCCTCGCTTATTTGTACGGTCATTCCTGAATAGGCTATAACCCTGTAAATTAACAGCCCAGTCATAGCTCTCATCCAGCCATGTCTCTGATATCCCCTCTATATCATAATTTTCTTCCAACAATATTAATTCTAATTCCTCCACCTTATTTGTGAGGCTTCGGGCATTAGTGTACATGCACGTTACGTATGACTCTGTACCTGTATTCCTGCTTACTGTATTGACTGTCCTAACCCTTCCCCCCGTACCACCCCCAATTTCATTACTTGTGCCCTGGTCACTATCTGCACTACATTCCCCTTCTATAAAGTGAATACCCTCGCCCCCCATTCCTAGTTTAAACACTCCTCCAACCTTCTAGCCATTTTCTGCCCCAGCAGAGCTGCACCTTCCCCATTAAGATGCAGCCCATCCCTAGCATAGAATCTGTAGCCAACTGAAAAGTCGGCCCAATTCTCCAGGAACCCAAAACCCTCTTTCCTACACCAATTCCTGAGCCACCTGTTAACTTCCCTGATCTCTCTTTGCCTCTCTGGTGTGGCTCGTGGCACAGGTAGTACTTCCGAAAATACCACCTTTGAGGTCCATGCTTTAAGCTTACAACCTAATTCCCTGAAATCATCTTTAAGGACCTTCCACCTACCTCTAACTTTGTCATTTGTGCCAATGTGTACAATGACCGCTGGGTCCTCCCCAGCCCCTCCCAGTAATCTGTCAACCCGATCAGTGATGTGCCGAACTCGAGCGCCAGGAAGACAACACACTGTTCGGCGATCCCTGTTTTTGTGACAGATTGCCCTATCTGTCCCCCTAATAATTGAGTCCCCCACTACCAGTACCTGTCTTGCCTGCCCTGCACTCCTATTCCCCCCCTTACTGGAGCAGACACTCCTCTGGCGTTCAGAGGTCCTGCCTTGCTGCAGCAATGCTACCCCTGTAATGACATCCCCCTCATCGGCCAAGTTTGCAAACCTATTGGGGTGTGTCAGTTCAGGACTAGCCTTCCTAGCACTTTTCCCTTTACCCCCCTTTCTAACTGTCACCCAGCTACCTACCTCACCGTCCTGCCGCTCCCTACTACGATCCTCCCCCACATCTGACCCAGCAAGCTTCTGCTCAGTGAGCAGCAAACTCCTTTCCATATTGCTAATGCATCTCAGAGTTGCCAGCTGCTCATTTAGATCCAGTATCTGGGCTTCCAAATGTGCAACTTGCTCACATCTCGAACAACAGTATGCACCCTCGAACGGCTTTTCAAGGACTGCATACATGAGACAAGATGTACACTGGATCGCATTAGCAATAGTGGAGCACATTTTCTAATGGGGATAGCACTAAACAAATGTTAAGTAATTAAACAACTAAATACAAACAATTCTACTCACACTTTTGCTCACACTTTGCTCACTCACGCTCACAATGAAGAAGACAGGCGCGCGGTTTTCAGAAGTCTTCCTTCCGGCTGTAACGGCCAAAACCCGGTTCTCCTTGAGCTCGCGGTGACTCTTCACTTATCCCAGAAGGCACTGGGAATATGCAAATTATCCTCACAAGACTCCTTCCCACAATCACAAGCAGGACTGGGATACAACAGCACACTGACTGGTTTAGCAGAAGCTATAGTCGGCATTGGAAGACAGGCTCCACCATCTTAAAAAGGCGGGGAGTGACTGTGATAGGTCTCCCACAACATGTAATCAAATAGGTAACCAGCGTGCTAACAGAGATTAACTCCTTCAAGCCCAATTATTCTGCAGGGTGAACAGTGTCAGATGCCACCATGACACTTAGCAAGTATAGAGCCAAACACTGTGTGACACAGTTTTACTCTATTCAGCATTTTGGCATTAAAACAAATTTAAATAACTTAAAAAAATAAAAAAATTAAAAAAAATTTGCTTTGTGTTTCCATAATATGAGACTCAACATTTTTATTTTTCAGTTGATAGTTGTTTTGCTACAATTTTGGGGTACATATCATTTTTATCACTTTTTATCCCATTTATTTGTGGAAGTAAGCAGCAATTGTGTTCACATTATGATGTACTGTATAAATGACATCATATTTAATTAGTTGACATTGTTACGGACACAGCAATACCAAATACATCTCTGTTAATCCCACTAGGGGACTGTAGCCTGCAATTACTTGACAGCAGGTACAATGCACTGCAATACTTCTGCAGAGATCTCCAATAAAGTCCCCTCTGTGGCACGGCTTAATAGGAGAACAAAGATAGAAAACTCAGGGGACGTCAGCAGGCCCCGGGCTGCAATGACAACACAACAACACACCAGCAATCTGTGATCACACTAAGGAATGACGAATGGTATTGAGAACTTCCAACCAAGGCAGACCCACAGCTACAATGGGGCCCGTGAGTTGGGGGCCCTGCCTCCTGCCACTTCTGTGAACCTGGTCCCAATTCTTAGGCCTTGGAATCTTTGTCATGGTGTGTCACGCTTGACAGACAGTCCTGCAGTGTCCGGCTGTAGAAGGTCGCAGCGTTTGGCTGCACAAACTGCTCCCTGACATTCTCTGCTTGTGGACCCTGCGGAGTTCCTCACCTTTCAGATGTTAATCATCATTCTTCCCTTTGTGTGTTTAAATACCCTCATTCCTCCTGGATCTGCGCTGGTAATAGTCTTATCCTATACAAGCTCTGGATGCAAGCAGTTGGCTTGCACTCATCTGAAGAAACATTGTTGTTCTTTGCTGTACCTCTCCCGCAGTCATCTGGAGATAGGTTATTCATTTGCTTTCCAACTGTGTGTAATCCCTGTGTCTTCTTTAGTGCTTAGTGGGGTTGACTAAGCGCTCATCGCACCCGTACACTACCTAGGGCCTAGTTCTAGGGTCAGCCTAGGGTCAGGTATCCTGCTCGGTGCATAAGTGTGGAACTTATCTAAGGTGGTGAGAGAAGCCAGGGACCAGCGGTAGGTTTGATCAGGGGGTCACTAATATTTCCTTCCCTAGACACAGGGTTTCCTTTTTGACGTTCACTTGGTACTTCCCCGTACCTAGCATGACACCCTTGTGGCCAGAAAACGTAGGAGATTCAGCTGGCCAGCAAGGATGGTCAAGCTCTATTTATTGGTCATGGCCAGCCAAGTCTTCTGACATTCTTGGTCAATGTTTCTGCACCTGCCAGGTATAACCCCCCCATGACTCTGCCTACGGGAGGTGGCAGTTTGGATATATATAATAAGGGGCCCTATTATTTCTATGTATGCCACTGGTCCTTGGGTTGTTGCCTTGCCTACCTCGATGCTAGAATTAGTAACAATGAACTAAACTTCCAAAATCAGAAATAGTGCTCATTGCAGCACTCAACCATTGGCGTCAGCTGTATAATACCATACAAATGCAACCTGTGACATGCATATTAATTCTATTGAAAAACATTGAGAAGTCTACATACAAAGCATTTTGGGCTTTTTTTCTAGCGTTTCTTCCATACCCTTCTCAATAAAGTGTTGTGAATACTACCAAAAACATCCTGAAAGTTTTAATACAAAAACACTGAAAGAAAACTTTATGTGCAGCCCTAATGTGGCGACTTTATGATCATTTATCAGCACCATGCCATATCTGATTTCGTCAGTCTGTGCAAAATAAGCAGATTTTAACTAATAATGAATGTGCTGCAACCAACGTGTCATGTTTTTCCCAGTTTCCCTGAAATCTAGAAACAGACACATTTAGGAAATTTGTCATTCTAATGATGGAGAGCGTCTCGCTTTCCAACTCATCTAATTCAATTAACTTTAAATAAGCAAATAATGCATTTCATCAGTCTCCATCACGCTCATGACTGCCCCTTCAAGAACAGAATGTGCACTGTAAAAAGTTTCGGGATGCGGCTGTTTACAAAGTTATCTGTTACTCTTGCAACTTTCAGAAACTAAATATAGAGAAACTCAATTTGATATTTACAAATACTCAGGATTCATACAGTCGCTGCACAACTCATTTCCAGCATACACACAGGTTAGTGTATGAACAGGTTAAAGGGAACCTGTCACCAGATTTGGGGCCTATAAGCTGTGGCCACCACCACCGGGCTGTTATATACAGTATTCTAACATGCTGTATATAAGAGCCCAGGCCGCTGTGTAGAACATAAAAAATACTTTATAATACTCACCTACGGGGCGGTGCAGTGCAGACCGGTCGGATGGGCGTCTCCGTTATCCGGTACCGGCGCCTCTTCTTTCGGCCATCTTTGTCCTCCTTCTTCTGAAGCCTGGGTGCATGACGCGTCCTACGCAGGCCTGGATTTAGGTGGGGGCCCAAGGGGCCCGTGCCCTTGGCCACCCACCAAGTGGGGGCCTCCCACCAATATAGGGATAAATATCTCAAAACATGTAAAATACACGTCTCTTTGCTATGAACCATTTCTAAAGATAAACTATTGAAAGTATAGGAACCTGGCTATGGTCCTACATCTCAGTGGCTGGCGCAGAGTCATGACACCTGCGTCAGCATCCACTGACCTGGCTAGCCAGACTTCCTTAGTACCTGTATCTAATGCTTAGCTTATGGTATGCAGCAGCTTTCTCTGATCCCAACAGAAGCTTCTAGGCAAGTAATGGCGAACCTATGGCACGTGTGCCAGACAGGGCACGCAGAGCCTTTTCTTTTGGCACGCGCGCTGTCGCCTCATTCAGCCACTTGGAACTGCCGGTGTGATTGCGCTGGCAGTTCAAAGTTGTATTGGAGCAGAGGAGACATTTCTCCTCGCTCTGACACTTCTCCTCTCCTAGGCCGCAGGCATGTTGCCTAGGAGATGGCGGGATCATCAGTAAGCGGCGCCGGTGTAATGACGATAGGTGGCAGCGCGGGAACTGAGGACCTGACCCAGTGGCGCGCAGCGGTGGAGCGGGTGCTGAAAGGTGAGGTTGTTTTTTTTGTGTTTTTTTAAACTGTGTGTGGCAGCGGCTGTGTCAAGGTGGGGGGAAACATGGCAGCATGGGGGAAACATGGAAGTATGGGGGAAAACATTGAAGGATGGGGGAAAAACATGGCAGCATGGGGGAAAACATGGAAGGATGGGGGAAACATGGAAGGATGGAGAAAACATGGCAGGAGGGGGGAAAACATGAAAGCATGGGGAAAACATGGAAGGATGGGGGAAAACATGGAAGGATGGATGGAGAAAACATGGCAGGATGGTGGAAAACATGAAAGCATGGGGAAAACATGAAAGCATGGGGAAAACATGGAAGGATGGGGGAAACATGGAAGGATGTGGGAAAACATGGCAGCATTGGGGAAAACACGGAAGGATGGGGGAAACATGGAATGATGGGGGAAAACATGGCAACATGGGGGAAAACATGGAAGGATGGGGGAAACATGGCAGGAGGGGGGAAAACACGGCAGCATGGGGGAAAACATGGCAGGATGGGGGAAACATAGAAGGATGGGAAAACATGGAAGGATGGAGGAAACATGGAAGGATGTAGAAAACATGGCAGGATGGGGGAATACATGAAAGCATAGGGGAAAACATGGAAGGATGGGGAAAAACATGGAAGAATGGGGGAAATATGGAAGCATGGGAAAACATGCAAGGGTGGGGGAAAACATGCAAGGATGTGGGCAAACATGGCAGCATGGGGAAAACATGGAAGGATAAGGGAAAACATGAAAGCATGGGGAAAAACATGGAAGGATGGGGGAAACATGGAAGGATGGGAAAACATGCAAGGATGGGGGAAAACACCTGAATTACTCTGCGTAAATGATTTTTGTAAATAAACTTGCGTTCATTTCATTTTGTGTTACATATTGCAACACCTTGAAAAGTGGGCCTCCCTCCAAAATGGGCCCCGGGCCACCCACCTCTTAAATCCAGCCCTGGTCCTACATCATCCACACTAGCCAGCATTCAGGTCCTGCGCAGGCGCACTACAATACTTTGATCTGCCTGCTCAGGGCAGATCAAAGTGCGCCTGTACAGGACCTCAATGCAGGCCTGTGCGCATGACGAAGGACACATCATGCACCCAGGCTTCAGAAGAAGGAGGACAAAGATGGCCGAAAGAGGAGGCGCCGATCCCGAAGAGCGGAGACACCCATCCGACCGGTCTGTACCGCACCACTCCTTAGGTGAGTATTATAATGTGATTTTTACATTCTACACAGCTGCCTGAGCTCTTATATACAGCATGTTAGAATGCTGTCTATAAGAGTCCACTGGTGGTGGCTGCAGCTTATAGGCCCCAAAACTGGTGACAAGTTCCCTTTAAGGATGACCTGTCACTTGCTCAAAAAATTGTGTTAAATGCCTTGTAAAATTCCCTGAGTTCTCCTTACTCAGATTTGTTTCTCTTGGAGCACACTATGTGAAATCTCTGCTTGTATTTCAACTGGGCGTTCCTTCAGTCTTCTCTGGGGGAGGTGAGCTTTCACCCCTTCTTGCCAGATACTGCGAAGCTGTGATTGGCAGTGTCTGAGACAGCTAGGTCAGCTGTTGAGCTGTGACTGGTAGCATCTGGGAAGGAGAAGTGAAAGTTGATGCCTCCAGGGAAGACTCTGAAGAAAAGCCCAGTTGAATTACAAACAGAAATTTCACATACTGCACTCTAAAAGCAAAAAGTGTGAATATGTCTGCAATGGAACGAAGCAGCACAAAATGAAAAAAGAAAAGAAAACAAAGTAGCAGAATTTGGAAAATCAGAAGTGTTATATCTAAACATGCACCAAATTTAGTAAAAATTGCCCCAAATTTATGAAAGTATTGCAAAAATATCATTAATGCAGACACAAACAAATCTGACATCATGATGACTTGCCCTTTTGTCTTTTACCTCTTTAATGAAACAGTAAGAAAAGCTAATACACTGGGGCAGATTAATTATTACTGTCCGAAAGGAAACCAGTCAGCAGCATGTATCCCTATGATCTAATGTGAGCGTCATTTTTGTCTTTTTACACTGATTCCTATCAATTTTTCTCCCAAGTTCAGTGCATTTTTCCCAAAACTCAATTTTTAATACTGTAGTGCCACATATTAGAACTACCTGGACTAGTCCTGGAGGTATGAACACAGTGAGGATCAGTCTAGCGCATTCTGCCAATATCACGCTCAAAGAGGCATGATTGATATTGAAGCAAATACTACGCAGTGTGTCTGTCCCCCCCCCCCATTATTTATTTATCTATTTATTTATTCACATAGTTTTTTTAATTTATTTGTATTATTTTTTATTATCATTTTATTTATATAATTTTATTTTCAGGTCTTGTGATGTTACTGTGTGTCATGGTGCGTCCATCACATCGCCAGAACAGATTTTTCCGTATATATTCACAGCAAGCAGAGATCTTGAAAACTGTGAGGAATCTATACAGTAAGTGACATTTTAAATGTTCTCACTTTCCATTACACATAAATGAAAGGAGTTTTCCGGGATTCTAGAGATATCAACAGTAAGGAATGTTCTAAAATCATAAAATAAATATCACATAATCTGTGACTCCACTGAAACTTCATGAACACACAAAGAAGTCACCCGCACAATGCATTTGGGGTCATTCAGAATCCACCAACTCCAGCATCCAAATGAACAAGTTTTATCCCAACATTTAAACTGACAGAAAAATGTTTATCATTGAAATCCTTTTTTACTTGACTGAAGGTCTCCATTGCAACATCTTACTTGTAAAGCAATATATAATTAACATGTCAGGTCATTCCACTCAATTCATTTAAAGGCAATCTTTCTGGCGATTTTGCTATGTAATCTGAAGACAGCAGGAGATAGGGGCTAAAGCACAGATTTCAGCGATGTGTCATTTATTAAGCTGTGTGCTGTTTGTTATTTACAGTGAAGGTTTTATCACTAGGACATTATCATTGCTCTGACTAGCTGCCTCATGTCATTTCGTCCAACCATGACCCTTCCTTTGATAAGCAGCTCACTGTCAGTAGACAATGTATACAGTGAGCCTGATGTAAACAGGATTAGCTTTCTGAACTCTGCTACATCTAAGGCTATGTGCGCACGTTGCGTTTTTACCCGCGTTTCTGCAGCATTTTTGCGCTAAAACACATGCGTTTTTGATTTCCAGCAAAGTCTATGGGAAAAGCAGAAATCCTGTCTGCACTTTGCTTTTTTTTCTGCTGCGTTTAATTTGCATATTTTCGGTCAAAAACCATGCAGAAAAAGAAGCAGCATGTCAGTTGTTTTTGCCATTTCTGCAGCGTTTCCTTAACATTGGAGTCAATGAGAAATGGCAAAACGCAACCAAAATCAACTTTCCTGCGTTTTTCATGCTTTTTACCTGCTTTTCCACTGCGTTTTTGGCTTCAAAAACGCATGCTTTTCTGGCATAAAATTAAAGGGTTATAATGTTCCTTTACACACACAGAAAAACCGAAAATTTAAATGCTAAAAAATAATAAACTTTACCTATTTTTCTGTTAAAATGTGCATAACCACTATTATTTCATTAAAATTGATAATTTTCCATATAGTTTTATTAAAAGTTAATTTTATCCTTTTTTTCTCTTTTTTCATTCTTTTTGACTATTCCAACTTTATTTCTCAGTGTTTTGATCTACAAAACGCATCTGCAGAAACGCAGGTGAAAACGCAGGTAAAAAGCGCTAAAAACGCACTAAAAACGCGGTAAATATGCATGCGTTTTTAGCGCTAAAAAATGGTCAAAAGCCATTTGGTCAAAAACCAAGGGAAGGAAAACGTGCAGAATAAACTGCAGGTACTCCGACGCAACGTGCGCACATAGCCTAAGGACTCGGATTATGTCACAACTACTGCACCCAGTAAACTAAGTGATAAATTGTTTTCTTTTCCTATATTACGTTGCTTTTAGATGATGTAGCAAAAACCTGCTGTCAGATTCCCTTTAATATGACCTGAGATGTCCATTTTTGTTCATTCCTCAGACACCGTACGTTTTGGTCACCACATGTCCACAGTTGCGGTAAACTGACTTAATCCAATAAACAAATATTCCTCCAACTGCATTACTGCAAATCAACTGAACAGCATATTAAGAAGTCACATTGTGCAACGTTCCAAAGGCCACGCCTCCTTCTTCATTTGCTACAGTTATATACATGCAGATGCATATACAGTGGAACCTTGGATTAAGAGTAACTTGGTTTGAGAGCATTTTGCAAGACAAGCAAAACTTTCTAAAAAATTGTAACTTGGTTTAAGAGCAATGCTTTGCAAGAAGAGCAAATATTCACCATGTACACTTCCGGTTCTGTCCTTTCACCGCATTCTGGCCCACTCTGGAGGTAATTTTCTGTATATATGTACTGTTTACTGTACACCGTATAACATTGCACAGTACAGTATATACAATATAGCATGTCTATCAATTTGTATTTGTGGATACGGTGTTGTACTTTCTTATTGATAACCAGTACAGCACATTGCTTATACTGTATATCTCACACACCAACAATTCTGTTGGAAGCTAATGTGCAGTTTAATTTGTTTTACATGTTTTAACTGTACAGTATTATGTAGTAGTGTACGGTAATAATTTTATATGAATACAGCACATTATTTTGTATTACTGTAATAAGTTTGTATAAATACTGTAAATATTTTTGGGTTGTGGAACGAATTGTCTGCGTTTCAATTATTTCCTATGGGAAAATTTGCTTTGATATAAGAGTAACTTGGTTTAAGAGCTCACTCCCGGAACCAATTATGCTCGTAATCCAAGGTTCCACTGTATTTGGAAACCTTAAAAGACTGAATATATGAATAGTAATGTAAATATTTATTCTTTTCGAGCATTTAGCTAATGCTTTTTCAGGTGTTTTTTGAACGGTCTCCGCCACGTGCCCATACCCTCATATGTGGTGTTAGTTCTGCCTATGTGCAGTCACGTTCCATATTGGTCGTCATGGTCGGTTCTCCTGTGCCTCGTTCCTCCTCTGGTTCTGTCACCTCCACCATGTATCCCTATTCCTCTTGCACAGACAGACACGTTCCTCTATGTCTAGGATCTGGGTTAGGTGCCTGGGGACCTTCTTCTCTCCGTCACTCTCCTACATTCAGTTTTTTTGTTACACATAAATATAGAGGCTATTCAGTCAAACCTCATCAGATCTGTGACTGACCTTCTTAACACTCCTCTGGGAGCAGATGGGATGATGCGGAGACCAAAAAATGGACTATTGCATTGTATAGATCAGTGACAGCCCCACTTCAGGGCGAAACCAGTAATTATTTATAGATTACAATAATTGGAGCATCCTGTGGTCTGGGCATCATGAAAATAATGGATGAACATCATTTTCATGCCATGTGTCAACACAGCTGCTCGTGGCTACACAATTTCCAGCCGCCTGGATCTGTTGCACCCCCACCTGTTTTTACCACATCTTATTGCAATTTTGAAGCTTAAAAGAAAATAGCGTCCCGGTGAGTAGCTTGTCAATGAAGAGTAATAACAATGCGAAGAGCTCGGCGTCTTCGGCTCGAGGTATATCTTTATTAATTTGTCAACAGATAAAACCTGACTCGGCTCATTACCGGAAGCATTAATGATCATTTCACAAATGTAAGAAAGCTATGATGGTAACGCTCAGAGTCATCTATGCCGGCACAGCTCATGATTATACCTTACAGAGAATAGTAATCTATTACCTGGATAGAACTGAGCTACAACACCCATTATAGCCAAGGTAGAAGAGGGGGCGCTGTGATTGGCATAACCTTATAAAGCTTTAAAGGGGTTGTTCACTACATGGAAAATCCTTTCTGAATGCCTATGATTGACCCCAGTAAAATGAAAGCACCTATACTCACCTCTGGTGCCGGTGCTGTTCCTGCGGTGTCAGGACTGGTTCTCCTGGGGTCCCCAGTAAAAAAAAAGCACCTATACTCACCTCTGGTGCCGGTGCTGTTCCTGCGGTGTCAGGACTGGTTCTCCCGGAGTCCCCAGTAAAATAAAAGCACCTATACTCACCTCCGGTGCCGGTGCTGTTCCTGCGGTGTCAGGACTGGTTCTCCTGGGGTCCCCAGTAAAATAAAAGCACCTATACTCACCTCTGGTGCCGGTGCTGTTCCTGCGGTGTCGGCACTGGCACTGTTCTCCCGGGGTCCCCAGTAAAATAAAAGCACCTATAGTCCCTTCCAGTGCCGATACCGTTCCTGTGGTGTTGGCACTGTTTTTTCCACGGCCCCCAGTAAAATAAAAGCACCTGGACTCACTTCCAGTGCTGATGCCATTTCAATGGTGTTGGCAATGGTTTTCCCAGTAAAATAAAAACACCTATAAACACCTTGTGTTTTGTTGCCATTCCATCGGAGTCTGCACATGTTCTCTCGGTGCTTGTCCGACATTAGCCACAGGAATCATGTGACATAGAAATTATTTGCTATCTCACTGTCCCCTCTTCGGATGTATTGGATGACTGATTTGTCCGAAGGGAGAGCCACCAACTGCAACGACGTCAGCACCGGAGCGGAGTACAGCTGTTATTATTTTCCTTGGGGAAAACTGATTGGGAAGGGGTTCTCCACGTAATGGCCAACCCTTTACCAAATTATTAGCTTACCTGTTAGGCCTCATTCTTTGTTTTACATACATCTTCTATCCATTTTTTCAAGTATAGAACACCTACCCATTATAATTCATGCTGCTATTGACGTGTCTGGTTTCTTTTGCAGATCATGTCCATATGATCTACAGGGAGACATGTCCGTTTTTTTTGTAGACCATGTGTCCATATCATCTACAGGGAGACATGTCCATTTTTTTTGTAGACAATGTGTCCATATGATCTACAGGGAGACATGTCCATTTTTTTGTAGACCATGTGTCCATATGATCTACAGGGAGACATGTCCATTTTTTTGCAGACCATGTGTCCATTTGATCTACAGGGAGACATGTCCGTTTTTTTGCAGATAATGTATCCATATGATCTACAGGGAGACATGTCCATTTTTTTTGCAGACCATGTGTCCATATGATCTACAGGGAGACATGTCCGTTTTTTTGCAGATAATGTATCCATATGATCTACAGGGAGACATGTCCGTTTTTTTTGCAGACCATGTGTCCATATGATCTACAGGGAGACATGTCCGTTTTTTTGCAGATAATGTATCCATATGATCTACAGGGAGACATGTCCGTTTATTTCTGGCCGCACGGATGAAAAGGGCCAATACAAGTCTGTGGGTCCGTGAAAAACACGTACAGCACACGGATGGCGTCAGTGTACAGTCCGCACGCTGTCCGTGTTTAACATGGCAAAGGATTTAAGAAGCCTTGTAATTTTTATTAGCTACTAGCTGTACTACCTGGCTTCACCCGGGTTAATAACTGTTGTTAACAAAATAGAATGTATTAACAAAAATGTATTCTACACACAAAAACCACAAAACAATTAGAAATGTAATTATTAAAAGGCAAAAACTAAGCTAATAGAAGCATTTCACAACATATATTTCAACACCCCAGATATTCCACACAGATTTAACTAAATTGGCCAAGTAATGTGCTCCGTCTGTCTCTTTCCCCGTCTGTCTCTTTTCCCGTCTGTATCTTTCCCCGTCTGTCTCTTTCCCCGTCTGCCTGTCTCTGTCTGTCTCTTTTTTTGTCTGGCTCTATCTCTGTTTCTGTCAGGTTTCCGGGTTTTCCAGTCCTCTTTTGAAAAAGCTTGCCCTCGGTTAACATGGAGTTTTGTGTTCTGTTGCCCTACTTCCTGTCCAGCTGCTTAAAAGGCCGCCTCTAAGCTTAGTCCAGTGCCTGAGTATACTGCTTGCTGTGTGCTCCTGCTTTGCTGCTGCTGCTACTGGATTACCTTTGAATCCTCCTGAAAATCTACCGACCGACTCTGGACCATACCCGGTTTCTTCAAACTGTGCCCGGACTCCGTCTGCCGTCTTTTGTCAGCACGTCTGCCCGGTTTCTTCCGGTTCATAACCATTCTGGACTTTCATTCCGTACGGACACTTCTGGACTTTACCGCTTGCCCCTTGTGTCCCGGCTGCGGCGCATTTAGGCCTTCCGGGGTTGATTGCCGGACAGTCCCTTTATAGGGGTTCGCTCTGGTGGTCTCCCTGGGGGAGTCCGGTGCGTGGCCCCGGGAATCCCCTTCGCTCCGTTTCAGAAAGGTATTTTTTATGTGTTTGTTATACTGTGTATTTCTGTTGTGTATCTACCGTGGTTACATATCATAAACATCTTGTACCACAAACTCGTCTCTGGCTGTCATTGCCCTAACGCTATCGAAATCCTCAAACCATACAATAGTATTACAGTTTCTTTCCCCGTCTGTATCTTTCACAGGTCTGTTTCTTTCCCCGTCTGTGTCTTTCCCCGTCTGCCTGTCTCTGTCTGTCTCTTTTTTTGTCTGTCTCTATCTCTGTTTCTTTCCCCGTCTGTCTCTTTCCCAGGTCTGTCTCTTTCCCCGTCTGTTTCCCTGTCTCTTTGTCTGTGTCTTTTCCTGTCTGTCTATTTCCCTGTCTGCCTGTCTCTGTCTGTCTCTTTCCTTGTCTGTCTCTATTTCTCTGTCTCTTTCCCCGTCTGTCTCTATCAAGGTCTGTGTCTTTCCCCATCTATCTTTGTCTGTCTCTCTGGCTGTCTCCTCCTTCCCTGTCTGCCTGTCTCTGTCCCTGTCTGCATGTCTGTCTGTCTCTTTCCAGGTCTGTCTCTTTCCAGGTCTGTCTCTGTCTGTCTCTTTCATCGTTTGTCTCTGTCTGACTCTTTCCCTGTCTGTCTCTATCTCTCTGTCTGTCTGTCTGTCTCTCTGTCTGTCTCTCCCTATCCGCCTCCCCACCGACATCTTATTACCTCACATATAAGCTTCTTATACTATGAATGTCTTTTGTTCCTATAGCAACCAATCACAGCTCCTACTAATGACCTGTAGTTCCAGGCTCCATTTACTTTAATGGAGGCATGTTTTTTGGAGAGTAACTGTAAAGCGTGGGGTTAAATTTTCCTGTCAAAACATAGTCTACGACGTTCCCTGGGTCACATGAGGCGTCTGTGCAAAATTCCGTGATTGTAAATGCGACGGTGCAGATACACTTTTTGTCTCACTTTTTCCCCATTATGTAGATAGGGGCAAAATTGATTGGTAAATTGGAACGTGCGGGGTTAAAATTTCACCTCACAACAGCCTATGACGCTCTCGGGGTCCAGAAGTGTGAGTGTGCAGAATTTTGTGGCTGTAGCTGCGACGGTGCAGATGCCAATCCATACATACATACATACACACATACATACATACATACATACACACATTCAGCTTTATATATTAGATCTGTGAAAATCACAAATGAAACATTGATGGTAAAAACGGACACAACGCCCAGCGGCACTATTTTTTTGCGTATGCGGAAAACCCTGACTTCTATGAAGGAAAATGTATTCATGCTCTGAGTAAGGCTGCGTTCATATGATGGCCATACAAGTCATCTATATATCTCTCTTTCCTATGTAACTTATATCTATAGTGTGTAGTGATATATCTTTCCATCTATCATCTACCTCTCTTGGATCTGTGAACCTCACATCTCATATCTAGTGTGTGTGTGTGTATATATATATATATATATATATATATATATATATAAATCATCACCAGCTCACACATCCCTTCTGGTATAAAATATCAGCAACTTTATTCTGAATATTTCTTTATGTCAGTCCTTTAAAGAGTTCTATAGACTCAACATTTTTAACAAGTAAGGCAGAGTTCACACATCCTGTAATCATCCGTTAAAACGGATCCTGCAGAGATCTGTTGGGAAACTGATTTCTGCCTAATCCGTTTTTTTTTACCATGGGAGTCTATGGAGAATGAATCCGTTAAAAGATTGCTATGCATCTTCCATTTGTAACAAAAACAACAGAACCGTTATTGGATTACTATTTATCTTCCATTTGTAATGGATCCAGTAAGAAAACAACAGATCTGTTATTGGATTACTATTTATCTTCCATTTGTAATGGATCCAGTAAGAAAACAACAGATCTGTTATTGGATTACTATTTATCTTCCATTTGTAATGGATCCAGTAAGAAAACAACAGATCCGTTATTGGATTACTATTTATCTTCCATTTGTAATGGATCCAGTAAGAAAACAACAGATCTGTTATTGGATTACTATTTATCTTCCATTTGTAATGGATCCAGTAAGAAAACAACAGATCCGTTATTGGATTACTATTTATCTTCCATTTGTAATGGATCCAGTAAGAAAACAACAGATCCGTTATTGGATTACTATTTATCTTCCATTTGTAATGGATCCAGTAAGAAAACAACAGATCTGTTATTGGATTACTATTTATCTTCCATTTGTAATGGATCCAGTAAGAACACAACAGATCCGTTATTGGATTACTATTTATCTTCCATTTGTAATGTATCCAGTAAGAAAACAACAGATCTGTTATTGGATTACTATTTATCTTCCATTTGTAATGGATCCAGTAAGAAAACAACAGATCCGTTATTGGATTACTATTTATCTTCCATTTGTAATGTATCCAGTAAGAAAACAACAGATCCGTTATTGGATTACTATTTATCTTCCATTTGTAATGGATCCAGTAAGAAAACAACAGATCTGTTATTGGATTACTATTTATCTTCCATTTGTAATGGATCCAGTAAGAAAACAACAGATCCGTTATTGGATTACTATTTATCTTCCATTTGTAATGGATCCAGTAAGAAAACAACAGATCTGTAATTGGATTACTATTTATCTTCCATTTGTAATGGATCCAGTAAGAAAACAACAGATCTGTTATTGGATTACTATTTATCTTCCATTTGTAATGGATCCAGTAAGAAAACAACAGATCTGTTATTGGATTACTATTTATCTTCCATTTGTAATGGATCCAGTAAGAAAACAACAGATCCGTTATTGGATTACTATTTATCTTCCATTTGTAATGGATCCAGTAAGAAAACAACAGATCCGTTATTGGATTACTATTTATCTTCCATTTGTAATGGATCCAGTAAGAAAACAACAGATCTGTTATTGGATTACTATTTATCTTCCATTTGTAATGGATCCAGTAAGAAAACAACAGATCTGTTATTGGATTACTATTTATCTTCCATTTGTAATGGATCCAGTAAGAAAACAACAGATCTGTTATTGGATTACTATTTATCTTCCATTTGTAATGGATCCAGTAAGAAAACAACAGATCTGTTATTGGATTACTATTTATCTTCCATTTGTAATGGATCCAGTAAGAAAACAACAGATCCGTTATTGGATTACTATTTATCTTCCATTTGTAATGGATCCAGTAAGAAAACAACAGATCCGTTATTGGATTACTATTTATCTTCCATTTGTAATGGATCCAGTAAGAAAACAACAGATCTGTTATTGGATTACTATTTATCTTCCATTTGTAATGGATCCAGTAAGAAAACAACAGATCCGTTATTGGATTACTATTTATCTTCCATTTGTAATGGATCCAGTAAGAAAACAACAGATCCGTTATTGGATTACTATTTATCTTCCATTTGTAATGGATCCAGTAAGAAAACAACAGATCCGTTATTGGATTACTATTTATCTTCCATTTGTAATGGATCCAGTAAGAAAACAACAGATCTGTTATTGGATTACTATTTATCTTCCATTTGTAATGGATCCAGTAAGAAAACAACAGATCCGTTATTGGATTACTATTTATCTTCCATTTGTAATGTATCCAGTAAGAAAACAACAGATCTGTTATTGGATTACTATTTATCTTCCATTTGTAATGGATCCAGTAAGAAAACAACAGATCTGTTATTGGATTACTATTTATCTTCCATTTGTAATGGATCCAGTAAGAAAACAACAGATCTGTTATTGGATTACTATTTATCTTCCATTTGTAATGGATCCAGTAAGAAAACAACAGATCCGTTATTGGATTACTATTTATCTTCCATTTGTAATGGATCCAGTAAGAAAACAACAGATCCGTTATTGGATTACTATTTATCTTCCATTTGTAATGGATCCAGTAAGAAAACAACAGATCTGTTATTGGATTACTATTTATCTTCCATTTGTAATGGATCCAGTAAGAAAACAACAGATCCGTTATTGGATTACTATTTATCTTCCATTTGTAATGTATCCAGTAAGAAAACAACAGATCTGTTATTGGATTACTATTTATCTTCCATTTGTAATGGATCCAGTAAGAAAACAACAGATCCGTTATTGGATTACTATTTATCTTCCATTTGTAATGGATCCAGTAAGAAAACAACAGATCCGTTATTGGATTACTATTTATCTTCCATTTGTAATGGATCCAGTAAGAAAACAACAGATCCGTTATTGGATTACTATTTATCTTCCATTTGTAATGGATCCAGTAAGAAAACAACAGATCTGTTATTGGATTACTATTTATCTTCCATTTGTAATGTATCCAGTAAGAAAACAACAGATCCGTTATTGGATTACTATTTATCTTCCATTTGTAATGGATCCAGTAAGAAAACAACAGATCTGTTATTGGATTACTATTTATCTTCCATTTGTAATGGATCCAGTAAGAAAACAACAGATCTGTTATTGGATTACTATTTATCTTCCATTTGTAATGGATCCAGTAAGAAAACAACAGATCCGTTATTGGATTACTATTTATCTTCCATTTGTAATGGATCCAGTAAGAAAACAACAGATCTGTTATTGGATTACTATTTATCTTCCATTTGTAATGGATCCAGTAAGAAAACAACAGATCTGTTATTGGATTACTATTTATCTTCCATTTGTAATGGATCCAGTAAGAAAACAACAGATCTGTTATTGGATTACTATTTATCTTCCATTTGTAATGGATCCAGTAAGAAAACAACAGATCTGTTATTGGATTACTATTTATCTTCCATTTGTAATGGATCCAGTAAGAAAACAACAGATCTGTTATTGGATTACTATTTATCTTCCATTTGTAATGGATCCAGTAAGAAAACAACAGATCCCTTACAAATGCAAGTACAACGGATGACTAAATAGCAATTTGTTAACAGACCCGTTCTCCATAGACTCCAGGTTAAAAATGGATCCGGCAGACATCAGTTATTTAACAATGGACAAAAAAGTTGTGTTTGCAGACATTTTTTTGCCAACGGATCTAAAACGGATCTGTGATAACGGACGATTATTACAGGACATGTGAGCTCAGCCAATATACCAATTCCCCACAACTCCTGCGCAGCCGCTTCTCGAGTTCCCCTAGCCCAGGGGCTGGGAACCTATGGCTCGCAGACAAATCTTTAACAAAAAAATACTGTATTTTCCGGTTTCTATGGCCCTGTGCACACACTGCTTTTTTACCCGCTTTTTTTTGCGTTTTTGCTGCAGAAATTCTTGAGAAAATGGTTGTAACCTTTCTGCAGACATTCCCCAGCAAAACCTATGGAAAAAAAAAATAGCTGCGCGCACACTGCGTTTTTTTCTCAAGAACATTCTTTCTGCAGAATTTCTTGAGAAAAATAATGAGCATGTCACTTCTTTTCTGCAGCTACCTGCGTTTTTTGTCATAGATAATGGTAAAAAAACGCAGGGACCAACCTGAGGAAAAAACGCACCAAAAACGCATCAAAAACGCACAAAACCGCATGCGTTTTTCGGTGTGTTATTGGTCTGTTTTTTTACCGCAAGTGCGCTAATCTTTGAGACACTCAATAAATTTCTTAAGAAAAATCCTTTTTCTAGTGTGAACAGAGCCTAAGACGCACTTACAAACCGCATATGGCTTACCGGGGCGGCAATGGTGGCCTAGGGTCGGTGGGGCTCGTGGGGTGTGGTGGCAGCGAGCACCATTGATATGCCGATCCCTGCCCTAGCCAGTGCTTACAGGGCTTTAATCATGTGTGAAAATCAGCAGTATGCACCATTGCGGCTACTGCTGTAACCAGTGATTGGCTGCAGCAGTCACATCATTGGAGCCTTGTGAGCAGAGATCAGCGGGGTCCTGGAAAAAAGATGCATAGGAGCTTGCTAAGATGAGTATTAAGAATTTGGTAAAAAAAAAAATCAAAGCACCGTACTATCCCTTTAAACAGGATATCTATTTATATAAATACAAGTGAATACACATAAATCACAACTTTCTGGGTTCCGCAGTGTATAAGCATACGCAAATGATCTTAGATCCTTTAATTCCAATTTCTCACCATTTTATTGACCTACTAGCTGAAGCACCCAGCGTTGCCCGGGATAGTAACTGTATCTCTGTTTCTCTCCCAGTCTCTGTCTGTCTCTCTGTCTGTGTCTGTCTCTCTGTCTCTATCTCTTTGTCTCTTTCCCTGTCTGTCTCTTTCCCTGTTTGTCTCTTTCCCATTCTCTTTCCCTGTCTCTTTCCCAGTCTGTCTCTTTCCCTGTCTGTCTCTATCTCTTTGTCTCTTTCCCTGTCTGTCTCTTTCCCTGTCTGTCTCTTTCCCATTCTCTTTCCCTGTCTCTTTCGCCGTCTGTCTCTTTCCCTGTCTGTCTCTTTCCCTGTCTGTCTCTTTCCCATTCTCTTTCCTTGTCTGTCTCTTTCCCTGTCTGTCTCTTTCCCTGTCTCTTTCCCAGTCTGTCTCTTTCCCTGTCTGGCTCTTTCCCTGTCTGGCTCTTTCCCTGTCTGTGTCTGTCTCTTTCCCTGGCTGCATTGTGACATGCCAACCTTCCATTTAAGGGCGTGGCTGCGCATTCTTTTGATGTTTTGACTGCACTGTAGCTCCCAGCTCCATTGACTTTAATGGTGGTAGGTTTTTTTTGCAAATAACTTTATAGCGTGGGCTTAAAATTTCCCCTCAAAACATTGTCTACGATGTTCCCTGAGTCAAATGGAGTGTCTCTGATAAGTTTCGTGATTGTACATGCAACGGTGCAAATTCCTTTAGCGGACATACACACACACACACACACACATACACATACATACTTTTTATAATAAATGTTTGCTGTCCATGTATCAGAACTTTCTTGTTTACATCCAAAAACAAAAAGCACATTTTATATAAGAAAGTAACCAACTAATATTTCTCGCTGTTACAATTGTATCCGATGTAATAAGCGTTCTAGAAACTAAACAGCCTGGACTGTACGCTGCCGCATTTTACCTACAGGTATAGATGGTCATAAACTATCCGGACAGTCTAGACTGAATACAAAATGAACAAAAAATGAAAAATATTCAGTGTTTACATTGTGATCTCCTCCAAATGTAAACAAGAATACTATTCACTGACAGCAAACATCATGATGACGGCATAGTGATAATACACCAAAGAACAAATTATATTACTGATGACTATGCTGCAGCAAAATATAAGTAAATAAATAAATAAAAATGCATAAACAAGTCAAAGGGATTTTGAAGTATTGGTAAGAAATGATGCGATTTCTCGACGTGTCAAGGAAGGGAAATAATGGAGCATAATTCATGTCTATCAGTAAAGTGCAGCGTCACTTCTCCTACAGGTGCTTTACCCTCCGCAGACAATGACGCTTCATAATGGGCCCCTCGTGGTGGAGCGCCTGCCTGAGGGGCGTCCGTGTGCCTTTACCGGTGTTTATTTTTAGCTAGTGGGTGTGTGAGGATCAGATCGCAGCACGGAAGGAATTCTCTGCAGATTCACAAAACGCAGGGAGCCATGCTTTTTGTTAGGTATTTGGTACAGATTTGGTGCTGATGTCCAGAGGAAAGCATCTGAATACAAAGAAAAAAATCTGCATGTAATATATATATATATACATATATATATATATTTATTTATATATATATATATATATATATATATATATATATCTTCTTCTCAATACAGGCTTGTGAATATTGTCTATTTTTTAGCTAAACCTGGTGTTGGGTCTCATGTACCCCACATCGTTAAATGGCACTTCCATAAAATGAACAATTATTGTAAAGTATTGGCACTTTGTTAATCATTGAAATGCGCTTTTTCATTCAGTCCTATTGCCACAAGTGTATAACATGTATTCCCTTGCGGTGATATCTGCCTCTACTAATATTTGTGAAAGCATAGATCGCTCTAACTAGCTCTCAGAATTATAGTGATCCTGTAAAGCCGCGTTCACACACATTCTGTCTGCAGCTGCATGTGCGCACGCTGCCTTTTTGATGTGTATTTTGGTGCAGTTTGTGGCCCATATCAGCATGTCTGTCCTTATCCAGCGAGTCAATGAGAATTCTGATGTATTGGGTGCACATTGCTTCTTTTTCCTTTCCAGTTTTGGGTGTAGAAAAAAGAATCAGCATGTCAGTTGTTGGTGCGTTTTTTTCCTGCGTTTTGTAGCCTTACAGCCAATGATTTTGCAAAATAAACCGCTCGGCACAAAAACGCACAAAAAAAATGCACAAAACCACACCAAAACGGCACCAAAATGCTCCAAAAAACAGGCAAAAAAAACACCAAAAAACACACCAAAACACTCCAAAAAAGTACCAAAACATTCCAAAAAAGGCACCAAAAAACGCACCAAAACTGCATCAAGACACTCCAAAAATACAGCAAATCTCTCCACAAAAACGCACCAAACACTCCAAAATTGCAGCAAATCTCTCCACAAAAACGCACTAAAAAACTCTAAAAACGCACCAAGATGCTCCAAAAAAACATGCCGAAAACACTCAAAAAACGCACCAAATCTTTCCAAAAAACACACCAAAAACGCACTAAAAGACTCAAAAAACCCACCAAAACGCTTAAACAAATTCATCAAAATGCTCCAAAAAAACGCACCAAAATGCTTAAAAAAAGCATGCATTTTTTGATGCGTTTTTCTGCCACAAGGTGCAGATTTTTATACAGAAAACTTCTGCACCAATAACTGAGCGTGCGCACATGGCCCAAGGGTTTGTTCACATAAACTGCATATGGTACACAGCGTTTTACAGTATCAGCATTATGAAAAGGATTTCTGAAATCTCATGCACACGCTGTATTTTAACATGCTGATTTTGTTGCTACTTTTTTTACAAGATGCAGCGCGTCAATTCTTTCAGCTTTTTGCAGCACTTTTTATTCAATCAAGTGACCAGAGCGTGCGATGTGAGGATTCACAAATCTGCAGTCACATAGAGGGACACATAGAGGGACACATAGAGGGACACATACAGGGACACATACAGGGACTGCAAATTCGTGGATTTACACCGGACAACTCCTTTAACCCTGTCTGAGAATTTTCTTGTCAGATTGGCCTCGGGCTGAGATAAAGTGAGCGTGTTTTCCATCTGTTTGCTGTCTATGCGCGTGATGGATCAATGTAAGTCAAAAGTACAATTCAGACAAAGGTTTTCCAAAAAGAACCCTATGAGTGCACATCTTTTTTTTGTAATCATTGGGCCTCAGTCACACATCCGTTTTTGTGTACCAGTACTATCCATGTCTTTCATATGTCTTTTGCATGACCGGTTGCCATCGTACCGCCCCCTTAGAAAAGACACGGTTTCGCTGGCCACAGCGACGTCGCTGGGAAGGTAAGTCTGTGTGATGGGTCCTAGCGATTTTGTACGCCATGGGCAGCGATTTGCCCGTGATGCACAAACGACGGGGGCGGGTGCTTTCACGAGTGACATCACTAGCGAGGTCACTGCGTGTAAGGCAGCCTTAAGTTACACTCCAAAAATCCTGTCTCTATTAAAGTCAATGGAGATAGCAGCTACAGCTTATTAATAGCAGCTGTGAGTGGTTGCTATAGGAACAAAATAAATTGTTAGTATAAGAAGCTTATGTGCAAGGTAATAAGATGTTGGTGGGTAGACAGATAGAGACAGACAGAAAGAGACAGACAGAGAGAAACAGACAGAGACAGAGAGACATAAGCACAAACAGAGACTGACAGACAGGAAAAGAGACAGAGAGAGAGAGAGAGACAGTCAAAGAGACAGAGAGACAGACAGAGACAGACAGGGAAAGGTATAGACAGAGGGGGAAAAGAGACAGACGGGGAAAAGAGACAGGGAAAGAGACAGTGGGGGAAAGAGACAGACAGGGAAAAGAGACAGACTGGGAAAGAGACAGAGGGGGAAAGAAACAGAGGGGGAAAAGAGACAGATGGGGAAAGAGACAGAGACAGAGGGGGGAAGAGACAGAGACAGAGGGGGAAAGAGACAGAGACAGAGGGGGAAAGAGACAGAGGGGGAAAGAGAGAGACTGGGAAATAGACAGAGACAGAGGGGGAAAGAGACAGAGGGGGAAAAGAGACAGACTGGGAAAGAGACAGAGACAGAGGGGGAAAGAGACAGAGGGGGAAAAGAGACAGATGGGGAAAGAGACAGAGACAGAGGGGGAAAGAGACAGAGACAGAGGGGGAAAGAGACAGAGGGGGAAAAGAGACAGATGGGGAAAGAGACAGAGACAGAGGGGGAAAGAGACAGAGACAGAGGGGGAAAGAGACAGAGGGGGAAAGAGAGAGACTGGGAAAAAAACAAGAGACAGACAGGGAAAGAGACAGAGGAGGAAAAGAGACAGATGGGGAAAGAGACAGATGGGGAAAGAGACAGATGGAGAAAGAGCCAGAGGGGGAAAGAGACAGATGGGGAAAGAGACAGATGGGTAAAGAGACAGAGGGGGAAAGAGCCAGAGGGGGAAAGAGACCGATGGGGAAAGAGACAGATGGGGAAAGAGACAGATGGGGAAAGAGACAGTCCTGGAACGAGACAGACAGACAGACACAGAGATAGTGAGACAGACAGAAAGACTGATACAGAGACTGACATAGAGATATACACAGACAGACAAACAGACATGGATAGAGACTGACACACAGGCAGACAGGGAAAGAAACAGACACACAGATAGAGCCACACACACAGACAGAGACAGACACACAGACAGACAGACAGACAGACAGAGAGACAGAGAGACTGGGAGAGAGACAGAGAGACAGTTACTATCACGGGCAACGCCTGGGTACTACAGCTAGTAACAAGATAAAGATCAGCTTCTATCACTAGTAAAATCTAAGGAATAATGACGTTTTTCTCAGGTGGAAAAACTAGAAATGACTGGAGTTTCCAGACCTGTATGATCCCTGTAATTATCAATATGAAGGAGCCGGACAACCGGAGGAGATGTGGGGTTAACGGTAGAAGAAATGTAAAATGACAGCTGGGAGCGTGTCATTGTGAGTGCACTTTAATCACTGGAAATTGTAGCAGTAATTAAGTATTTAATTTCAGCTTCCAGGCGGTTTTATAGGAGCCTTAACGGCCTTAACTATTGATCACCCTTCCAGATGCCTCAGGGATAAAGTCTCATTGATATACTGGGCAGCTTAAACACTGTGGGACGATTCATCATCGGCAATTTTTATGAAGTCACTTTTCTTTTTACGTCTTTTGGTCTTCATTTTTGTTTTTAACTAAGTCATTAAAATGTTTCTCAAAATAAAAAAATACTTTTTGTCTACAACACTCCAGTCCTCATTGTCCCCCAACAGATCATTGTTCCAAGAGTTCCTTAGTATTGAAGAGATGAGAAAACATATAGCAACTTCTGGTGCCCTCATGACTCCATCACCTGTGTAATACTAAGGACATCCCGAGTACATGATCCCTTAGGGGGTGAGGATTGGACTTTGGGTAAAACTGGTCTACAACCCTCTTTACGACTTTTTAGTGGAAAAAAAAAGTTGCATGTTTTCCTAAAGTGCTGCAAAGTTTTTGTCAACGCTTCAAGGCATACATGAACCTGGCGGGTCACTTAAAGGACATCTGTAACAAAATTTGCGACTACAAAATGCGAAACATCAGGAAACCAGAAATTCCATCCACAGTGGTAAGCTAAGTGGCTTAGTGCCATAACTGATTCTTGTATTGAGGTACAGAAAATTCTCACCAACACTCATTGTATAGATTTGTAAAGGTGTAGTGTGTAATCAGGAGTAACAGTAATGAATAATATTCCAGAGAAGTTACGCCCTCCATGTAAATGTATAGGATGCCATACTTAGCTGATATATGGAGCGTTTCGCCCTGCTTCATCAGGGTGTGTGTGTGTGTGTGTATGTATGTATTAAGTATTCGTATTATGTTAATCTGACCATATGGTTGATCTATGTGTCTTTTCTTAATATTAATAGCACTAAGCCACTTACTATTTGAATTAGACACCACATTATTATGCAATCAGGAGTAAAAGTAATGAATAATATTCCAGAGAAGTTGCCATACTTAGCTGATATATGGAGTGTTTCACCCTGCTTTCTCAGGGAACACGGGTATGTATGTATTATTCAGTATCCGTATTATGTTAATCTGACCATATGGCTGATCTTGGTGTCTTTTTTTTAATATTAATAGCACTAAGCCACCTACTATTTGCATACTATTGTGGTGCCTAATTCACTCAGGATTAAAAGTAATGAATAATATTCCAGAGAAGTTGCAATACTTAGCTGATATATGGAGCATTTTGCCCTGCTTCCTCAGGGGGCACATGTGTGTATATATTAAGTATCCGTATTATGTTTATCTGACCATATGGCTGATCTTGGTGGTTTTTTTTTATTATTAATAGCACTAAGCCACTTACTATTTGAATTAGACACCATATTAATATGTAATCAGGAGTAAACGTAATGAACAATATTCCAGAGAAGTTATGTCCTCTATGTAAATGTATAGGATGCCATACTTAGCTGACGGAGTGTTTCGCCCTGCTTCCTCAGGGGGTGCATGTGTATTAAGTATCCGTATTATGTTTATCAGACAATATGGGTGATCTTGGTGCCTTTTTTTATTATTAATAGCACTAAGCCACCTACTATTTGAATTAGACACCACAATAGTATGCAATAAGTAGTAAAAGTAATGAATAACATTCCAGAGAAGTTACACCCTCTACATAAATGTATATGATGCCATACTTAGCTGACAAAGTGTTTCGCCCTGCTTCCTCAGGGAGCGCATGTGTGTATGTATTATTAAGTATCTATATTATGTTTATCTGATCTTGGTGTCTTTTTTTATCAGTAATAGCACTAAGCCACTTACTATTTGAGCTAGACACCACACTACTGTATTGAGAATTAATTATATTGCTTGTCAAGGTCTGCATTATGTACAGTATATGTGCACCTTATGTACCTATGAATACATTGCCATTCTGCTGCTATAATTATAGCCATTCATGCTAATGCTTTACTTCAATTTGGACTAATTTACATGTCTCACCTATAAGTAACTTTGCCTATTTATTCTTTTGCTATTTTAACTTATTGAATAAAGTAAATACTTTTTACAATGAATGGGATTTTTTTGTCTCACTGGTTTTCTAAGTTCTATTAACTCTTAAAGGGAATCTGTCTCCAGATTTTTGCCACCTAATTTGGGAGCAGAATAATGTAGAGACAGAGAGCCTGATTGCAGCGATGTGTCACGTACTGGGTTGTTTATTGTAGTTTTGATAAAATCACTGATTAATCAGCAGTAGATTATCATTAGAGGACTACTTGGCTGCTGCAGGTAGTCCAGCATATTCATGAGCTCTGTATAACTGCTAGATCTGCAGCAGAGAAAACATTGATTTTATCAAAATGACAGCAAACAGCCGACCGCTTGAACTGCTATCAGAGCTGAATCTTAACAGTGAGTACATTGCACACTGTTAGTATTCATAAAGCTGCACTGCTTGCTGAAAGTTTTCCCTTGAGTGAAAACCTCCTTTAAAACATAACTTTACAGATTTAACTATAACATTGCATAAAGTTACAGCAGTCTTGCCGTTCTGTCCAGCTCTTTGCTATCAGCAATCTGCATCAGATAAGTGATCACATATTTAATGACTGTCATAACGTCTGTGTGACAAGTCCACACTGGGTGAGATATCCTTCACTGACCCACATCTGGGTGTTTTTATATAATTCTACAACCGTAACGATAAAACGTGCAGTAATAATAATCATGTGTTCTGGTGGCCACGATTGTAGTCATGGTCAAATGGATAGGATTATCTTCACATCTCTGCATAACAACCGGCTTATAGATAAGATTCGCAAAATTAGCGTTTATAAGGAAGATTTCACTTATTTGTATCTCCTGATCATATTATGTCCATGACACCTAATGTGTCCCCTTATTATGCCCATGACCCCGAATGTCTTCCTTTATTATGCCCATGACCCCGAATGTCTTCCTTTATTATGTCCATGACCCCGAATGTCTCCCCTTACGTTCATGACCCCTAATGTCTCCCTTAATATATCCATGACCCCTAATGTCTTTACATATTACGTCCATGACCCCTAATGTCTCCCCTTATGTCCATGACCCCTAATGTCTCCCCTTATGTCCATGACCCCTAATGTCTCCCCTTATGTCCATGACCCCTAATGTCTCCCCTTATGTCCATGACCCCTAATGTCTCCCCTTATGTCCATGACCCCTAATGTTTTCCATTATGTCCATGACCCCCTAATGTCTCCCTTTATAGCCATGACCCCCTAATGTCACTCTTATGTCTATGACCCTTAATGTTTCCCCTTATTATGTCCATGACCCCTAATGTCTCCCCTTTTGTCCATGACCATTAATGTTTCCCCTTATTATGCCCATGACCCCTAATGTTTCCCCTTATATCCATGACCCCTAATGTTTAACCTTATTATGTCCATGACCTCTAGTGTATCCCTTTATTATGTCCATGACCCCTAATGTTTCCCCTTATATCCATGACCCCTAATGTCTCCCTTTATGTCCATGACCCCTAATGATTAACCTTATTATGTCCATGACCTCTAGTGTATCCCTTTATTACGTCCATGACGCCTAATGTTTCCCCTTATATCCATGACCCCTAATGTTTAACCTTATTATGTCCATGACCCCTAATGTTTCCCCTTATATCCATGACCCCTAATGATTAACCTTATTATGTCCATGAACCCTAGTGTGTCCCTTTATGTCCTTGACCCCTTATATATCACGTATTCTGTCCATGACCCCTAATGTATCCCCTTGTTATGTCTATAACCACTAATGTCTCTCTTATTATGTCCATGGTGTTTAATGTATCCCTTTATTATATCCATGACCTTTAATGTCACCCCTTATGTCCATGACCCTTAACATTTCCCCTTATTATGTTCATGACCCCTAATGTCACCCCTTATGTCCATGACCCTTAATATTTCCCCTTAATATATCCATGACCCCTAATGTCTCCTCTTATGCCCATGACCTTTAATGTTTCCCATTAGGTCAGAGTTTATCTGTTGATCCTGTCTCCCCTAGAAAAGGCAAATAAACGGGAAGAGTTGTAGAAGACACCTGCCCCAACAACTATACTACGTACTATACCAATACTGATGTTATAAATACAAATCACTATTATACAGTCTTTATGGTGGAATGAAAAGCTTGTGAGATATTGAATTTACTTCCTCGGTCAGACCTGTCTTGGTAACTAATCTCTTGAGTAAACTAATAGCTTTTTCTCAGGCCTTTTGTGATACCAAACCAAACTATTTACACAAAACCACGGTACATAGTCATAGATCTCATTGCTCTCATTCCTTTAACTGTTCCAAAAATGACCCCGCCATGAGTTCCTTATTCTTTGCTCATCCGTTTTTTGTTTGCCTTATCTACATGTTTTGCAAATATTAATTTATAAGGCTGTGATCCACCCGCTTAAGGATTTCTCGTTTAGGAAACTCCACGTAACCTTCCACCGCCAGATCCCAAGTTTTAATATAAAACCTTCAACGTCCATAAAAGCGTCTTCTTGTAATTATCACCAAATCATCTTCTCTATATCTGTTTTGTTTGGAAGAAGACAATGGGAACTCATAAACACCGAGATGATGAACGGCACGGACTCGTCCAGGGGCTCCTCGGCCATTCACACATTCCCGGCTCCGCTTGTTGCCTTGCTAGGATACGTCATACTTAATGCAAGAAAAGGTGAAGAGGTCGAATTGATCACTCCCAACGTGAGACGGAAGAAATCAGGAGCAAAATAATAAAGGTTCTAGTAATTCCAGGACACAACATAAGGGAAATAGTAAAAGGGAAAGGATGAAAGGCAGGTAAGTGGGTCATGGTGAAGTACGGGAGCCGGGAAGAAGGATGCAAAAGGTAGGAAGGGCTTGGTAGTGAGGGATTAGGGATAGAAGAGGGAAACCATGTAGAATATACAGGTAAAAAGCTGCACAGTGTAAACAGGTGTGTAAACAGGTGGCAACAAATAATATATGCAATAAGGTCCACATGGAAGTCAAGGATTAAGGAAGTGTGTAATATCTCTGTAGGAAAGGTGAAGAGGCTAATAATGAAGGAGATGACTGTGTAGAAAATAAAGGACAACGTGAGCCCGAACGGCAAGTATGGAGGAGTCTTGGTAATGACATTGGGGAGGGTTGTAGGACAGTGAGCCCCCAGGTCACATAGGAGGGTGCTAGGGATGAAGGGGCAGGGGACAGCCGGCTCTCCACGACCCACGCTCCGAATACCAGGCTGTTGCTCCTTGTAGAAGCAGCAGGTGCCTCCATAAATATTGAAGTCAATCAGCCAGAACCTAATAGAAGCGATGAATATGCACAGAATACAAATCTGTAAACTTGAGCGTGAGTGCACATAAATATGTAAAGTGGAAGATTATTACAAACGCCTTCTTCCAATCTGACACACAAGAAGGTAAGGCAGAGAAGGATATGGGATGAGGATTGTCAGCTCAGGAGCAACTCCTAAGCACACAAGACTGAAGCAAACAAACCACCCAGCCAAGCGCTAGTGACGGGAATTAACTGTTGTGTGACCCAACCTTCCGCCAGAGACCCTAAACCTTAGTGCTAGGGATATCCGGGGTAATAGGACTTTACCAACAAGATGAACCACACAGCAACCTGCGGCACAGGGACACTGGGGGTCTACCTGTGACAGCAGGTCAGGAGGCAGGCAAGGTGTGCCCCTCTACATGTCTCTGCCAAACCTCAGCAGTAGAATACAAGGACGTCTGCAATGGGAAAATGCTCTCCAGCACTATTACCTTTACTGGCGGAAGCCTCCCGATTAATGTGCATCTTCCTTCTTGCCTCTGCTCCTCCGCGGATCCCTTTTCTCTCTTCCCTTCCGCTTGTACGTCCCAGGAAAAGACAAAGACAGCCTGCGAGGTGGGAAAAGGAGGAGGGAGATAGGACTGAGATGCCACTTCCAGATCTCCTCTAGCCTGGACTCCAGGGACAAGGACCAGGAGAAGCTCAGGGGCTGCAGGTGGCCTCGGGAGCTCTTGTGTGCTGCTTACAGGGTCAATGAATGAGGATCTTTAGGAAAGAAGCAACCTCTCTGCCTCTCTCTCCCTTCTGTGTCTCTCCCTTCCCTGTCACTCGCTTTCTCTCTTACATCCTCATGCTGCTGGCTGCTGGCAGGAACAGAAACTGCACACACAGGCGAGCATCCTAATGGGATCTGTGCTATTGCCACCTGGAGCACAGGCAGGAGAGGTGGCTCCAAAGCCCATCACATGTATGTGCGGAGGCTGATAGGGAAGCAGGCAACACCCTATGTGCATACCACTCTGCTGCATGAGCCCTGGAACCTGCAAGAAGCCAGGAATGGAATAAGAGAACGTCAGACACAATAATCAGTTATCACATCATTCACACATATGTCATTTCCCCCACAATAATCCATCTAGAAATAAAACAGCACCTCTCCCTGCAAAGACAGGGGCAAAGCCATCAAGAGAGTCACCAACACCTTCTGCATATAAAACCTTCACAAAACGGATGCAGCACCCAAGGATTATCTATCTATCTATCTATCTATCTATCTATCTATCTATATCTATCTATCTATATATCCATCTATCTATCCCTCTATCTATCTATCATCTATCTATCTATCATCTATCTATTATCTATCTATCATCTATCTATCTATCATCTATCTATCTATCTGTCCATCTATTTATCTATCCCTCTATCTATCATTTATCTATCTCTCTCTATATCTATCTGTCCATCTATTTATCTATCATCTATCTTTACCTCTATTTATCTATCTATTTATCTATCTATATATCATCCACTATCTATCCCTCTTTCTATTTATCTACAGTATCTATCGATCCCTCTATCTACCTATCTATCTATATATTATCTATCTATCCATTTATCCATCTATCTTTGTATCTATCCCTCTATCTATCTATCTATCTATCTATCTATCTATATCTATCTATCCATCTAGCTATCTCTCTAACCATCTATCTGTCTTATCTATCTATCCATCCATTTATCTATCCATCCATTTATCTATCCATCCATTTATCCATCCATCCATTTATCTATCTATCTATCCATTTCTGTATGTATTTATGTATCTATCTATCTATCTATCCCTCTATCTATGTCTATGTATCTATCTATCCATTTATCTATCTATCTATCTATCTATCTATCTATCTATCTATCTATATATCTATCCATTTATGTATGTATTTATCTATCTATCTATCTATCCCTCTATGTCTATGTATCTATCTATCCATTTATTTATCTATCTATCTATCTATCCCTCTATCTACAGTTAGGTCCAGAAATATTTGGACAGTGACACAATTTTCGCGAGTTGGGCTCTGCATGGCACCACATTGGATTTGAAATGAAACCTCTACAACAGAATTCAACTGCAGATTGTAACGTTTAATTTGAAGGTTTGAACAAAAATATCTGATAGAAATTGTAGGAATTGTACACATTTCTTTACAAACACTCCACATTTTAGGAGGTCAAAAGTAATTGGACAAATAAACCAAACCCAAACAAAATATTTTTATTTTCAATATTTTGTTGTTTGTTGTGAATCCTTTGGAGGCAATCACTGCCTTAAGTCTGGAACCCATGGACATCACCAAACGCTGTGTTTCCTCCTTCTTAATGCTTTGCCAGGCCTTTACAGCCGCAGCCTTCAGGTCTTGCTTGTTTGTGGGTCTTTCCGTCTTAAGTCTGGATTTGAGCAAGTGAAATGCATGCTCAATTGGGTTAAGATCTGGTGATTGACTTGGCCATTGCAGAATGTTCCACTTTTTTGCACTCATGAACTCCTGGGTAGCTTTGGCTGTATGCTTGGGGTCATTGTCCATCTGTACTATGAAGCGCCGTCCGATCAACTTTGCGGCATTTGGCTGAATCTGGGCTGAAAGTATATCCCGGTACACTTCAGAATTCATCCGGCTACTCTTGTCTGCTGTTATGTCATCAATAAACACAAGTGACCCAGTGCCATTGAAAGCCATGCATGCCCATGCCATCACGTTGCCTCCACCATGTTTTACAGAGGATGTGGTGTGCCTTGGATCATGTGCCGTTCCCTTTCTTCTCCAAACTTTTTTCTTCCCATCATTCTGGTACAGGTTGATCTTGGTCTCATCTGTCCATAGAATACTTTTCCAGAACTGAGCTGGCTTCATGAGGTGTTTTTCAGCAAATTTAACTCTGGCCTGTCTATTTTTGGAATTGATGAATGGTTTGCATCTAGATGTGAACCCTTTGTATTTACTTTCATGGAGTCTTCTCTTTACTGTTGACTTAGAGACAGATACACCTACTTCACTGCGAGTGTTCTGGACTTCAGTTGATGTTGTGAACGGGTTCTTCTTCACCAAAGAAAGTATGCGGCGATCATCCACCACTGTTGTCATCCGTGGACGCCCAGGCCTTTTTGAGTTCCCAAGCTCACCAGTCAATTCCTTTTTCTCAGAATGTACCCGACTGTTGATTTTGCTACTCCAAGCATGTCTGCTATCTCTCTGATGGATTTTTTCTTTTTTTTCAGCCTCAGGATGTTCTGCTTCACCTCAATTGAGAGTTCCTTAGACCGCATGTTGTCTGGTCACAGCAACAGCTTCCAAATGCAAAACCACACACCTGTAATCAACCCCAGACCTTTTAACTACTTCATTGATTACAGGTTAATGAGGGAGACACCTTCAGAGTTAATTGCAGCCCTTAGAGTCCCTTGTCCAATTACTTTTGGTCCCTTGAAAAAGAGGAGGCTATGCATTACAGAGCTATGATTCCTAAACCCTTTCTCCGATTTGGATGTGAAAACTCTCATATTGCAGCTGGGAGTGTGCACTTTCAGCCCATATTATATATATAATTGTATTTCTGAACATGTTTTTGTAAACAGCTAAAATAACAAAACTTGTGTCACTGTCCAAATATTTCTGGACCTAACTGTATGTCTGTCTATCTATCTATATATCTATCTATCCCTCTATCTATGTCTATCTATCTATATATCTATCTATCCCTCTATCTATCTATACCTCTATCTATGTCTATCTATCTATCTATCTATCTATCTATATATCTATCTATCCCTCTATCTATCTATATATCTATCTATCCCTCTATCTATGTCTATCTATCTATATATCTATCTATCCCTCTATCTATCTATACCTCTATCTATGTCTATCTATCTATCTATCTATCTATCTATATATCTATCTATCCCTCTATCTATCTATATATCTATCTATCCCTCTATCTATGTCTATGTATCTATCCATTTATCGATCTATCTATCTATCTATCTATTCCTACATCTCTCCTATAATTTAATTTGAAAGATCATCCCTTCCTGTATAATTATTGTTATTTGGATATTTTGTAAATACTGATTTGCAACATTTGCTATACCTCGTAAAGCATAGAGAAAGGTTTATCCCTCCAAACGAAGTCTCCATGCACAATGCCTAGGAACATAAGAGGTCATTAGAATGAATTAAAACATCAAGGTCATGTATAAATCATTCATTTTATTACAGTCATTTGTTATGAGATTTACAACTGGGATTATGTACACAGAAGACATGCTGACATATAGTTCTTGCTGTTGAGAACTACAAGTCTCAGCCAGGAAAATGTGTTATGGTACAAAATAGCCCACATTAAGTATTTATAAAATAATAATAATATTTACGCACTTATATAGCGCTATTAATTCAACAGCGCTTTACATACATCAGCAACACTGTCCCCATTGGGGCTCACAATCTAAATTCTCTATCACTATGTCTTTAGAGTGTAGGAAGAAACCAAAATACCAGGAGGAAACCCACAGACACGGGGGGAACATACAAACTCCATGCAAAATCTTGTCCTTGGTGGGATTTGAATACAGGACCCTAATGTTATAAAGCAACAGCGTTAACCAATGAGCCACCGTGCTCCCTAGAAAGTTACTAGTAAATCGACAACTGTGCAAAAGGCATGTATGTGTCACAGTGACATCTGCAGAACGGGTTGGACATTGTCAGAAGGTTTACACACATCATCTGCTAACACCCAGTTCTCAATTTATTTATACATTTCTAGCAGTAATAACAGAGGAACACCATAGAGCAGAACTCTAAAGCCGGCGTTACACGGGACGATATATTGTGTGATCGCATGAGCGATTGCACCCGCCCCCGTCATTTGTACGTCATGGGCAATTCATTGCCTGTGGCGCACAAAGTCGTTAACCCCCGTCACACGCACTTACCTCCCTAACGTCGCTGTGGGCGCCGAACATCCTCTTCCTGAAGGGGGAGGGACTTTCGGCATCTCAGCGACACAGCTGCCGGCCAATAGCAGAGGAGGGGCGGAGATGAGCGGGACGTAACATCCCGCCCACCTTCCTTCCTCATTGCCGGCGGGATGCAGGTAAGTTGTGTTCATCGTTCCCGGGGTGTCACACAGAGCGATGTGGGCTGCTACAGGAACGAGGAACAACCGGCGCAGAAGGAAAAACGAGATTATGAAAATGAGCGACGTGTCAACGAGCAACGATAAGGTGAGTATTTTTGCTCGTTAACAGTCGCTCGTAGCTGTCACATGGTACGACATCTCTAACGATGCCAGATGTGCGTCACCGAATCCGTGACCCCGACGGCATATCGCCCGATATATCGTAGCGTGTGACAACGCCCTAACATTCTCCGAGTTGCTCCAAATGTTTTCTAAAGCAGATTGTTTGGAGAAATTAACAATCCTATTTAACATTATTCATGCTGGTTGTCAACCGTTCAGGAATTCCAGGACAGTCTGTAAAGATAGCAGACTTTTTTACCCTGTCCATAAAAGAAAATTAAAGCGACTGTGATCTTTTTGAAGATGAAAAAATGTATACAGATTTTTTTTCCCTGTAATTATCATTATTTATCAATTTACAGGGAATGTCTTATGATCACAGTTATGGGCTGTAGACACAATGATTTATTATGGTGTTTCAATGTGTCCATAAAAAATATTGTCTGTTTGTAATTTTTTTTAATAAGCTTTCCAGAAAAAAAAAAAGAAGTCAAGTTGGCCACCCTGTATCCATTGTCCCCAGCATCGCGCTGCTCCTTCTCATGTCAGGCTGCTGTGTTGATCACTCATGCAGCTTTTCACTCTGCTGCATATTCCTGCAGTCTCCACCTGGCTATAGGAAGGTGAGGCCTGTTTTGCTGAGATTTATCTCTCCGGTGTCCTGCAGGGTTTATCTTCCCTGGCCAGAGGATTTACGGTATTAAGCAGGCACTCCATCCATTCCTTGCCACATCTTGTTTCCTACTTCAGTTCTGTCTAGTTTCCTGCTAGGTGCTTCTTGTATTTTCTGACCTGGCTTGTCTTCTCATTTATCCCAACTTCTATGCTCCTGACCTCGGCTACGCTTACTGACCCTGTGCTGCCTGCCCTGACCTTGGATTGCCTGACTACTTCCCTGCCTTTGCTCTCTGTACCTCATGTGCCTGAATTGACCTGTTGACCAGCTGCTGCTAGCCCGGGGACTGCCCTGTGAGTGGTACCTGGTGACTACTTGCGGGACAGCCTATTCTCGCCACTGGAGATTCTAGTGAGGACCAGGTAGTCACTTAGTTTCTCTCCTCCAGGGTGAGCCCGGTTGGTGGTGCAGTGGTCCTACACTCACCAGCGTAACATCCATGGATGTAAGATGAAAGGGACCTTAAAGTCTTACAAAATATATAATTTATTATATATCAGTACATAATTGTAGACCTGAATAATCAAAAATTTTGTATAAATTACCTTAAATTGTAATGTTAATCAAAAAATACCTAAAGAAGGAATAGGTGTCTCTTTATTACGTTAAAAAATGATTTTTTATTCAAAGATTTAGGTTAAAATTACATCAAATGCATATTTATAAATACCAATAATAGGACTGGATCAGATGCCCATAATACAACAGCAGCGGTTAAACCAAAATATACAACCTTTTAATTATTAGACCAACCAGTGTATAATATAATTTTGATGTTTTTCAAATAATGAGACATAAAGTGCAAAGTGCTTTTTCATTGTAGAAAACACCAAACAATTATAGTAAGAAAGGCATTAAAGTAAAAAAATCATTATAATGCAAATGCTAATAGAACGCAATGAATATTGCTGAATACAAAATACCTTAGAGATGGTCAGGGTTGTTAGGTATGCCGCATATATCCCGACGCGCGTTTCAGCGTGCTTTCTTCATACCTAACAACCCTGACCATCTCTAAGGTATTTTGTATTCAGCAATATTCATTGCGGTCTATTAGCATTTGCATTATAATGATTTTTTTACTTTAATGCCTTTCTTGCTATAATTGTTTGGTGTTTTCTACAATGAAAAAGCACTTTGCACTTTATGTCTCATTTTTTGAAAAACATCAAAATTATATTATACACTGGTTGGTCTAATAATTAAAAGGTTGTATATTTTGGTTTAACCGCTGCTGTTGTATTATGGGCATCTGATCCAGTCCTATTATTGGTATTTATAAATAATTGTAGACCTGTAGATGTAAAAATAATGGAATATTATTTAATCACTCTAATTTCTAGTTATATTTTAAATGATTCGAGAAGATTTCAGACCCAGGTGTAAACTGTTCAGAGCATTAAGAAACCCCCTGTTAGCTTTATGACACTTGCCAGTCTTTTGTACCTGATCTTGACCCCCTTTTGAGTCAATACTAGCAGACTGATGAATGGGTGTCACATCATCCCTGCTCTCTCATATGTCAGCACTTGTACTGTGCGGTAAAAGCACCGTCACCATCTCGCTAAATCTCTACTTCTCCAGCTTACCTTTCTCTGTGTAAAGTCATTCTTTCCCCAGCTCTTCTATGTGCTACACCACTCCTTTCTCAGTAATTTCGGGTTTCAGCCACACCTTCTTCAGCCATCCTGTCCCAGGACACAGCACGTCAGCCTCGTCTATATCAGATACAGCAATCCCTTCTTCAACTCGTTTTATTTCCCATCTCCTCAGTGTGCTAAATCCCAGCTCTCATAGCTGTATATATATATATATATATATATATATATATATATATATATATATATATATATATATATATATATATATATATATTTTTTATTCTTCCTGTAGATAGCTTCTCACTCAGCTTTTCAATGTGTTTGGCCTTTTTTCGTTTGGCCTCTCCTTCAACTGTTTTATCAAAAGGACTCCTCCTTTATGTGACGTCATGTGCCAGATTTCTTCTCCACTTTTAAAAATTGTTTAAAAGAACTGAAGTCCTCAGAGGTTGATACCTTTTAATGGCTAACTGAAAAGATGGTAATAATAGCAAGCTGGCTAACACGGTACAAAGATATATTTCTCCACTTTTAGTGTGTTAGACTCCTTCTTTTCAAGGATCTATCTCTCCTCCAACTGTGAAGTGACAAAAGTTTTCTTCTCCATTTTTGGTGTGTCAGACGCCTCCTTTTCCATCTATTGTGTGCCAGAGCCATCCTCCAGCTCTAGTAGGTCACACTCCTCCTTCTCCAGCTTTGGAGTTCACAACAAACCTCTCCATCTCCAGCCCTAATAGGCCAGTCCCCTCGTTTTCCAGCTCTGGTGTGCTTGATCTTTGCTCCAGCTCTGGTGTCACAAACCTTTCCTTCACCAGCTCTGGTGAGCCAGATACCGCTTCCAGATCTAGTATGTCAGACTTCCTTTCTGGTGTGCCAGACTCCTCGTTTTCCAGTTGTAGTGTGTCAAACTCATCCTCTTTCTGTTCTGATGTGCCAGACTCCTCCTCCTTCTGTTCTAATGTGCCAGACTCCTCCTCCTTCTGTTCTAATGTGCCAGACTCCTCCTCCTTCTGTTCTAATGTGCCAGACTCATCCTCCTTCTGTTCTAATGTGCCAGACTCCTCCTCCCTCTGTTCTAATGTGCCAGACTCCTCCTCCCTCTGTTCTAATGTGCCAGACTCCTCCTCCTTCTGTTCTAATGTGCCAGACTCCTCCTCCTTCTGTTCTAATGTGCCAGACTCCTCCTCCTTCTGTTCTAATGTGCCAGACTCCTCCTCCTTCTGTTCTAATGTGCCAGACTCCTCCTCCCTCTGTTCTAATGTGCCAGACTCCTCCTCCCTCTGTTCTAATGTGCCAGACTCCTCCTCCTTCTGTTCTAATGTGCAAGACTCCTCCTCCTTCTGTTCTAATGTGCCAGACTCCTCCTCCTTCTGTTCTAATGTGCCAGACTCATCCTCCTTCTGTTCTAATGTGCCAGACTCCTCCTCCTTCTGTTCTAATGTGTCAGACTCTTTGCTTTCCGGTTCTGGTGTGCCAGACTCCTCATCCTTCCATCCTGGTGTGCCAGACTCGTTTTCCAGTTCTGGCATGCCAAACTCCTCCTTAAACAGTTCTGGTGTACCAGACTCCTCCTTTTTCAGTTCTGATGTGCCAGATTCCTTCTTTTCCAGCTCTATCGTGTCAATCTGTCCTCCAGCACTGGTGGGCCAAAACTTTCCTTCTCTGGATACTTTTTTCTCCAGTTCTGGTATGCCAGAATACTCTTACATCTATTAACATATCCCTTAAAAGTTGATTTTTGAAAGAGAGTTTGGATGGTAATGAATAAAGTGTTGGTTTCCATACCATTTCAGTTCTAATTATTAGTAAATAACACTGTTTAAATGGAACCTGCCATGTTGAAAAAAATATCTGATCTGTTGGTCTGCACAGTTCTGTATGGCACCAACAATCATCAGAAACAATTCTACTATGGCTGAAGTCACAGTCTGATAGCAAGGCCTCAGATAAAGATCTCCTCCTGGTTCGCTTCTGCAAGTGCTGTCTCACGCTGGCAGCCATTTATATCCACTCACAAGCAGCTGAGTGGACTCTGCTCGTACAGCAGTCAGCGGCCTTCCTCTCTCACTCCAGGTCTGCTAGCACGGACCAGGACACCGGCAGCCATCTCTCTCCAGTCTCTCTGCTCTGAGTCTCTCCTCTTTACTTCTCACTTCCTGTCTTTTCTCCTCACTGCCTCCTCCTCTAAGCCTGAGCAGATCTCCCTCTGCTGGACAGAAGGAGACACTGCAGCTGTTGCAATATCAGCACTCTCACATATCTCTGGCACCATCTTATCGAAGATGTCTACTCCTGCTTCCATATGTGTCCGACACTGTTGCTGAGGGTGGCTTCATTCCAAGAGTCCCATCTGCTTCGCGTGTAGTGAGCTGCTGCTTGGGGCGGGCTCCTCTTCTACTGTGACCGCATGCTCCTGCGGTCTTGAAGAGGGAAAAGGATGCGAGGGAACATACAACACCCTCAGCAACAACATAGGCAGCAGGAGGAGACCGTCTTCAATAAGATGGCGTTGGAGCTGACTCTGATGCCATCTTAGTGAAGAGTTGATTAAATACTTCCCAATGCCACTGTGCATGTGTCTATAAAAAGGATACAAGAGTGGAGGAAGAATGCAGGAGCCAACCTACATAGTCCCGCACAATGCACCCAAACGAACAGTGCATTACTGGAACTTGGATTAAAGATATTTCAGCAATCACGCATGCAATCTGTGAAGTAAAGGTATCATTGCATTTGTCGCGGGCGGGGAGGAGGGTGTCAGCACACCGCGCTCACCCCTTCTGCTCGGGTCCGGCAGTTGCTCCTGGTGGCTCGAGCTGCGGGCCGGATCCCGGGGTGTCTCGAGCGACACTCCTCGCCCGTGAGTGAAAGGGGGGGGTGTTTGTTGGGATTATAGTTCGTGACGCCACCCACGGTTGTGGTGATGGCACCACCGCTGCTCAGTGTGGGGGTCCCGGGGATGGTGATGGGAGCAGCCAGGTGTTGTATTGCCCCTCCGTGGGTAGGGGTTGGTGATCCCGGGGCCCGGTGAAGAGATGTGAAGTGTAGGGCCTGGAGGGCGCAGGGACGCGGGGGCAGCGCTGTGCCTTGCGGCACTGTGGTACTCACTCAGCCTGAGACACGGACACAGTTTGTACGGTAAACCAACGGCTGGTAGGACGGTCCCACAGACGGTTGCACCTGCACTCCCGGTAGGTGACGGTGACGTCTCTCTTCCTTGCACCTGTTTGACTGATGGTAGCGGTGGATTCCCTCCGGTTACCCGCTCCCCGACTGCAATCTGGGCCGGAGGAGCTCTACACTTTGCCCGCAGGCGCTGGCCCTGGGGAAACTGGTGCCTTGGCGGTGGCGGTGTCTCCCCGGTAATGGTCGGGCTGTTGCCGTCAATCGGGACTTTGTTGCTGGGGGATCTGCGTCCCCTTCACTGACGGATTCGGCAAATTTGGCGACTCCTAGCCTTGCCGGGGTCCGAGAGGCCCCTGCCCTGGTGCTGACTGTCCTTCGGAACACTGCTCCAGACCACCGGGCACACAGCCAACGGGGTCCTTCCAGGAACTTCCAAACGGTCCCCCTCCGGACAGTTACCGCCGTCGCTGACCTTGCTGTTCTAGCCCTACACACAGCTGGGCTCTCAGGCTCTGCGCACTCTCTGCGCTCTCTCCACTTCTTGCTTTCCTCCTTTTCCACCTTCCTTTCCTTCACTTGCTGTTTACTTAAGCTCGTCCCTGAGCTGACTGCACTCTTGCCCTGCCTGGGCTACTCTGCTGTTCACTCGTTCATGTCCCTGACTGGACTGCCTGGTTACTTCCTGCCTCCAGAGTTGTGAGCTCCTTGGTGGGCGGAGCCAACCGCCTGGCCCACCCCCTGGTGTGCGTCACAGACTCCTGGAGGGAGGCAACAAGGATTTCTGGTTAGCAGGTGTGCCTACCTGGAGTGTGGGGTGTAGTGGTGTTGTTATCTGTGTCCCCTGGCTTGCCCAGGGCGACACATTCCCCCTTAGCAAAATGCAGACCGTTCGCGGGCTGCCGTCCTACACCGGTTTTATTTTTCTGTAAAAAGGGGATAACAGGGTTAAACATAACATAAGCATTTTCAATCAACTCTTCCCAAGACGGGAGGCACATTTTACTTCTAACGTTTCAACGGTGTACGGTCACGGTTTCCGCTCTCTCCCACCCAAGCAACCTGGCCCTGATGCTGCCCCTAAAACCCAGGCAGCACCCCTTGACCCACAGTCCAGCACAAGTCACCCGAGCGGGATCTGTCCTTCCCTCCAGAGGGTAGCCACCGGTCCCTTTGGTGGCTGGGCCCTGGCCTGCTCTGCTCAGGGCCCTCCCTCCAACCTGCCTCTCCGGAGGCGGCATTGCGGAAACGGTAACGGTACCCAACATATTTACAAGCCACTAACGTTTGTGGTTGCCCTGCAGAGTTCACGGGCTTGTCCATGGATAGTTCCCATGCATTTTTAAACTTTAAACGGTCCCCACGGGGACAACGGTGCCGGCTCCTGCCGGTTGCTAATCACAGCTGACAATCAGGTGAAAACTCGGTTCAATCAGTGTTTTTCATTTTTCAAAACTTTCAACAAACTTTTTCAAACAAACACACAACACTCTTTTACATTTGCGGGCCCCTCTTACTCATAGAACGGTCTCCCTGTACCTAAGTGGGGGTCTACCTAGGTTGGAACGGGTGGACCTTCGGGGCCCGGTGTCAGTGGTGCTAGACAATGGGGTAGAGGGAACAATCGGTTCCTCCTCCCTGCTATAGTGTGGGTCAGGCGGAGGTGCAGGGGGGCTGGGTACAGGTTCATCCCTGGGCACTGGCACTGGTTCTGGCTCACGGTTAACCGCTTCCACTACTTCTTCATCCACGGGTTGTGGGAACAGTATCACTGGAAGTATCACCGCGCCGTTCTGTGTAGGCCAGTTTGCTGGGAAGTCACCCATTACAGTGTGGATTACCTCTGCTGCCTTTTCCACTGGTGGAGGAACCGGTACTTCAGCCTCTGCTTTTAACGCTGGGGGGCATTTCTTTAGATGGTCCCGAGAAACTGTGGCCAGGGTGCCCCCTTGGTCACGACTGATCTGGTAGGTCTTCCCATTGTCCCACTCGGTGGGTTGTACGACGTAAGGGACTTGCTCCCACTGGTCATCCAGTTTGTGGGCTTTTCTCTTCCGTTTCAGCACCACATCTCCTGGCTGGAAAGGACCTGCAGGCGCCTTCTGGTTGAACCGGTGCTCTTGCTGTTCTCGACTTCGACTGAGGTTTTTCTCCACATACTCCTGGATTTGCCGGTACTGGGCCCTCCTCCGACTTTCCCACTCTGCCGTTGAAGGGAGTGCTTCCGGAGCCTCCAACCCCATCTCCAGATCCACCGGCAGGCGGCCAGGCCGGGCCCTCATCAGATACGCTGGGGTGCACTTCGTCGAGCTGGATGGGATGTTATTGTACATGTCGACCAAGTCGGGTAACTTTTCCGGCCACATGTTCCGTTCTTCCAGCGGTAGCGTCTTGAGGAGCCCCAGGACCAAGTGATTCATTTTCTCGCACATGCCGTTGGTTTGGGTGTGGTACGGAGTGGTCCGGATCTTCTTGCAGCCGTACAACTGGCAGAATTCGTGAAACACTTCTGCTTCAAAAGCCGGGCCTTGGTCAGTCAGCACCTTCTCGGGGTACCCATGGGGTCGGCAAAAATAGGCCTGGAACGCTCGGGCAGCGGTTCGACCAGTCAAGTCCTTAACGGGGACTACCACCATGAATCTTGAGTAGTGGTCTACCATGGTCAACGCGTAGGTGTACCCACTTCGGCTAGGGGTGAGTTTGACATGGTCCAGGGCGACCAGCTCCAGCGGCTGATGGGTGACTATGGGATGTAACGGTGCCCTCTGGCTAGTCTCGTCCTTTCTCCTCAGTGTACAAGGACCGCACTCTCGGCACCAGGCTTCCACCGATTCACGCATCCCACTCCAATAGAACCGCTCCCGCAACAGCATCTCCAGCTTCTTCCACCCGAAGTGGCCAGCACCATCATGGTATGCCCGCAGGACGGTAGCAACCTCAGCTTGAGGAACGATCAACTGGCATATTTTCTCATGGGTCTTTGGGTTGATCAGCTCACGGTACAGCCTCCCTTGGTGTAGGTAGAGCCGTTTTCGTTCTTTCCACAAGCGTTGGGCTTCGGCTGGAGCGGCAGGGTCTATTCCCATAGCACCTTGTTCCACCAGGGTCTTGACAAGGCGGACAGCCGGTGCTTGGTCCTGGGCGTCCTGCCACTCTTGACTGGGCCGCGGGTCCAGGTCCGCCCGTTGCTGACATACTTGTACCCTCTCAGTAGGCGGCTGGTGAAACGCAGGCAACTCAATCTCCTCGAGGTCGTCATCCTCACACCCCTCTTCTGACAAATGGGGCATCCGGGAGAGTGCATCTGCATTGATGTTGACACGACCAGCTCGGTACTTTATGGTGAAATCATAGTTGGCTAACCGGGCTACCCACCGCTGCTCCAGCGCGCCCAACTTGGCCGTGTCCAGGTGAGTTAGCGGATTGTTGTCCGTAAACGCGGTGAATTTCGCCGCCGCCAGGTAGTGGCGGAACCGCTCTGTGATAGCCCACACCAACGCCAATAGCTCGAGCTTGAAGGAGCTATAGTTCTCAGGGTTCCTTTCGGTCGGCCGGAGTTTTCGGCTGGCGTAGGCAATCACCTTCTCCTTCCCATCCTGGACCTGGGACAAGACCGCTCCTAGCCCCACGTTACTGGCGTCCGTGTGGAGGATGAACGGGCGCCCATAGTCAGGGTACGCCAAGACCTCTTCTCCGGTCAAGGCCGCCTTCAACTGGCCAAAGGACTCCTCATGCTTGTCCTCCCACAACAGTGGGGCTCCAATAGGTCTACCACCTTTGGTCTGTCCCACGAGGAGATCTTGCATGGGGGCAGCCATCTTCGTGTACCCCTTTATAAAGCGCCGATAGTACCCCACCAGACCCAGGAACTGCCTTACTTCCCTCACCGTGGTTGGTCTCGGCCAGATCTGGATGGCAGTGATCTTCTCAGGGTCGGGGGCGACACCATCCGCACTCACCACGTGTCCTAGATACTGCACCCTGGGTTTCAGCAGATGGCACTTCGAGGGCTTCAACTTCATCCCGAACTTGGCAAGGGACGCGAACACCTCGGCCAGGTGCTCCAGATGGGCCTCATACGTCTGGGAATAAACAATCACATCATCCAAATACAGCAGGACGGTCTCGAAGTTTAAATGTCCCAGACAGCACTCCATCAACCGTTGGAAAGTCCCGGGGGCATTGCACAGCCCAAACGGCATGCTATTGAATTCGCATAGCCCCATCGGGGTGGTGAAGGCGGTCTTCTCCCGGTCCTCGGGGGCCACGGCCACTTGCCAGTATCCGCTGGTGAGGTCAAGGGTCGAGAAGTAGTTTGCAGTTCTCAGTGCAGCCAAAGATTCTTCAATACGAGGCAATGGATAGGCATCTTTATGGGTTATCTGGTTGATCTTCCGGTAGTCCACACACATCCGCATGGTACCATCCTTCTTCTTGACCAGTACCAACGGAGCGGCCCAGGGACTACAACTGTCCCGAATAACCCCTGCCTCCTTCATATTCTTCAACATATCCTTGGCACACTGATAATGTGCAGGGGGAATAGGTCTGTACCTCTCTTTGATAGGGGGATGTTCACCCGTGGGAATGTGGTGTTGGACCCCCTTGATCTGCCCAAAGTCTAGGGGGTGCTTACTGAAAACCTGTTCGTACTCCTGCACTACCCTGTGTACCCCTGCCCTGTGATGTGTAGGGGTATCATCAGTGCCCACATGTAGCTGTTGGTGCCACTCCTTGGTGTCCCCCTGGGGTGGGGAAGTGCTGGTGGTAGGTGGGAGTGTGGATGGACGGGCTTCCTGGATAGTGTGAGGGTCCAGGGTGAGCAGCTTGGCAATGGTGGCATACCGGGGGAGCCTGACTTCTTCCTCCCTGCAATTCAACACTCTCACAGGCACTCTCCCTTTCTTCACATCTACCACCCCTCGGGCGACCACTACAGTGGGCCAGTGCTCGGAAGGCATGGGCTCCATCATCGCAGGGTAGTCACGCCCCTGAGGCCCTACTGCTGCCCTACACCAGATCATCATCTCACTCCTAGGAGGCACAGTCAATGGAGCAACATCCATCACTCGCACTCCACCAATCTCCCCTCCGGTTGAGCTTACATGCTGGCGGTACATCAGGGCGCGGATCTCACGCTGCACAGCCCTCTGCCGGCTCCCCGCCGCCGTGGCGGCTAGCTGCTGCAACAGGATCAGCACATCAGCCATGCAGTGTTCCATCACATTGGTTCCCAACACTATTTTCGGGTTATGATCACTAGGCTCATTCATGATCACAATCATACCCTGGTGTTGCAGTTCAGCTTGCCCCACTGTCATAGCCACCTCTTTATACCCCACCTGGGTCAATGGAAGTCCATTAGCGGCAATCAAATTTATACTATTGTCTGGAGGCGCCAGCTCGTCTGTGGCCCAATATCGCTGATACAATGTGTACGGTATGGTAGTTACCTGTGATCCAGTGTCCAAGAGAGCCATCACGGGTATGCCGTCCACAGCCACAGGGATGATAGGGCGGGCCCCGACGTATCGGTCTCGCCAGTCCGGGGGGCCACGGTGTTCTACTCCTGAGGATTGGCCCGGGGCCCCAGGGGTTGCTCGTTTAACGGGCACTGTTGGTAAACATGGCCCGGCTTACGGCACTTGTAGCAGATTGGAGGTCTGCTCCGCGGGTTGTTAGCGCTTCTCTGCTGCATCCAGGGAACATCTTCGGGACTGTCAGCAAGCTGTATCTGTGCTGGAGGCTGAGATCTGGTCAGAGGTTGTAGCGCAGCAAGGATCTTGGCAAGGTCTCCGTCCAGGCGACGGACCTGGGCTGCCAGTTCTTCCACTGTGCTGCTCGAGGCTGCGGGTAGTAGGGAGGTTGGTTTGGCTGGGGCCGCCACAACGGGAGCTGTCTCGACGGGCCACAGGACGGGTTCCAGAGCTTCAGCAGCTGGGGGCTGTAGTGCTTTGATAGCCCGCTCCTTTAACACAGCGAAGTCCCCATCAGGGTGTTCCAGGACCCACAGCCGGAGTTGTTTACGATCCTCAGGGGACCTCATCCCCTGCGCAAATTGCTCCACTAACATCTTATTGCTATCCGCCTCATTAATAGAGTTCACCCGCTTCAGCGTGCGGAGGGCGGTCTGCAGACGTAGAGCATAGTCCCGAATGCTATCCTCAGCTCGTTGCCGGCACTGGTAAAACTGCATCCTCAGCTCAGCTTCAGTCCGGGTCTCGAAGGCAGTCTGTAGCTTCTCGAAGATGGTGGCTACAGAGAGCCGGTCCCCCTCGGCCCAGGTCTCCGCTTCCTGCTCCGCCGCACCGGTTAGCTGGCCTAGCACTATCGCTGCCCGTTGCTTATCAGTCAGGGGGTACAGCTCTAGCAACGGGTTAAGCTTTTTCCGGAAGGCCTGCAAGGCATCCGGTTTCCCGTCATACTGCGGTAGCCAGGCAGCTCCGGGCGCATAGGGCAAGGAAAACGGCATGACCTGAGCAAGCGCGGGGGCCGCGGCACCTCCCGCCAGTACGGCCGGGACCTGGGCAGGCCCATCCCCATCCGCGGGTGCCGCTGCGGCTGCGACCACCGCTCCCCCAGCGGCTTCGTCGGGCGCAGACATCTTGTTTCCGTCCCCCTTAGCTCTTTCCGGCCCCTCCTCTCTCGGGGCGGGGTTTTGGCCTTCGCGCCTCTACTGCTCGAGAAGACGCTCGAGCGGGAACTTTTCGCGCCAAAGATGGCGGCTTCTGAAATTTTTCTGCCGGATACCTCCGGCGGTAACAAGGCGCACCTCTACCAGACGGCAGAGCGGTAAGATCCTGTTCGTGACGCCAAGTTGTCGCGGGCGGGGAGGAGGGTGTCAGCACACCGCGCTCACCCCTTCTGCTCGGGTCCGGCAGTTGCTCCTGGTGGCTCGAGCTGCGGGCCGGATCCCGGGGTGTCTCGAGCGACACTCCTCGCCCGTGAGTGAAAGGGGGGGGGTGTTTGTTGGGATTATAGTTCGTGACGCCACCCACGGTTGTGGTGATGGCACCACCGCTGCTCAGTGTGGGGGTCCCGGGGATGGTGATGGGAGCAGCCAGGTGTTGTATTGCCCCTCCGTGGGTAGGGGTTGGTGATCCCGGGGCCCGGTGAAGAGATGTGAAGTGTAGGGCCTGGAGGGCGCAGGGACGCGGGGGCAGCGCTGTGCCTTGCGGCACTGTGGTACTCACTCAGCCTGAGACACGGACACAGTTTGTACGGTAAACCAACGGCTGGTAGGACGGTCCCACAGACGGTTGCACCTGCACTCCCGGTAGGTGACGGTGACGTCTCTCTTCCTTGCACCTGTTTGACTGATGGTAGCGGTGGATTCCCTCCGGTTACCCGCTCCCCGACTGCAATCTGGGCCGGAGGAGCTCTACACTTTGCCCGCAGGCGCTGGCCCTGGGGAAACTGGTGCCTTGGCGGTGGCAGTGTCTCCCCGGTAATGGTCGGGCTGTTGCCGTCAATCGGGACTTTGTTGCTGGGGGATCTGCGTCCCCTTCACTGACGGATTCGGCAAATTTGGCGACTCCTAGCCTTGCCGGGGTCCGAGAGGTCCCTGCCCTGGTGCTGACTGTCCTTCGGAACACTGCTCCAGACCACCGGGCACACAGCCAACGGGGTCCTTCCAGGAACTTCCAAACGGTCCCCCTCCGGACAGTCACCGCCGTCGCTGACCTTGCTGTTCTAGCCCTACACACAGCTGGGCTCTCAGGCTCTGCGCACTCTCTGCGCTCTCTCCACTTCTTGCTTTCCTCCTTTTCCACCTTCCTTTCCTTCACTTGCTGTTTACTTAAGCTCGTCCCTGAGCTGACTGCACTCTTGCCCTGCCTGGGCTACTCTGCTGTTCACTCGTTCATGTCCCTGACTGGACTGCCTGGTTACTTCCTGCCTCCAGAGTTTTGAGCTCCTTGGTGGGCGGAGCCAACCGCCTGGCCCACCCCCTGGTGTGCATCACAGACTCCTGGAGGGAGGCAACAAGGATTTCTGGTTAGCAGGTGTGCCTACCTGGAGTGTGGGGTGTAGTGGTGTTGTTATCTGTGTCCCCTGGCTTGCCCAGGGCGACACACATTCAGCTTCCTAGCACAAGTGGGGCACTGGCTTTACTTTATAAAGCAAAATTCTGCTGGTTGGTTCCCTTTAAGGCAGTCATAGAATGTCATGACACATCCTTATCTTATATGTACTTTTCGACATCAGGTAAGTGCTTCCCTGTTCTCTCTATTCACAATCTGATTTTTTTTCCCCTCAATCAGATCTACCTTACAATCATTTCCTGAAGCTTAACTGCAATGTTTAGTAATAGGCTAAGATTCTGTAATTCCGCCTCTTCTCTTAGGGACTCATGTTGCTGACCTATCCTTCTCCATACTCCGTACTGCAGCTCAGTTAGTACATATTGGCAGTCTCTTCGTCCCTTCCCCAGCCTCTGTTTGGCTGCAGCGGTGATGTCACATTGCCAAATCCGCAGATAATTAGTAGGGTCAGCCGCTTGTGCCGTCTGCATGGGCACAGCTGCTGAGCTCAGTGATTGGCTGCAGGGCTGTCCACGCTGCAGCCAAACAACAGAGATGGGGATTGCAACAGAAACTGGCTCTGGACCCAAGACTGGTATATAATACTCAATCTATTTTCTTATACTGCACATTATAGCGCAGATTTTTCTAAAAGTGGACAACCCCTTTAAGTCTCAATAAATTTCTCCTTAAAATGCAGTTGGCATCTCATTTCCTATCTAGTTTCATGTTATGTAATACAATTACTGAAGTGCACAAGACTCACACATGACTAGATTGTATCTGCCTTATCTTTCATATAAATGTTGGTCACTGTTAATTCTTAAATGTGAACATTAATATATATTGTTCCCAGGAAACATATGTTCCACATTATCTAGTATATATCCCATAGAAAGTGTGCATGCCCCATTTTTTTTTAGGTATATATCCTGTTTCCCTGAAAATAAGACCTACCCCCAAAATAAGCCCTAATAGAATTTGGTGGGCTTTTTGGAGTATGCTTAAAATATAAGCAAAAAATAAGCCCTAGTTGTGGTTCCATAAGGAGTGTCCAAGCAGCAAGAAAAGTTAAAGAATGCAGCAGGACTCTTTATCAAAAAAAGAAGGCACCCCCAAAAGAAAGCAGACATCCCCCCAAAAAAAAAGAGACCCCCCAAGAGAAAGAAGGCACCTCCAAGAGAAAGAAGATACCCCCAAAAGAAAGAAGACACCTCCAAGAGAAAGAAGACACCCCCAAAAGAAAGAAGACACCCCCAAGAGAAAGAAGACACCCCCAAGAGAAAGAAGGCACCCCAAGAGAAAGAAGACACCCCCAAGAGAAAGAAGGCACCCCCAAGAGAAAGAAGACACCCCCCAAGAGAAAGAAGACACCCCCAAAAGAAATAAGACACCCCCAAGAGAAAGAAGACACCCCCAAAAGAAAGAAGACACCCCCAAGAGAAAGAAGACACCCCCCAAGAGAAAGAAGACACCCCCAAGAGAAAAAAAGCACCCCCAAGAGAAAGAAGGCACCCCCAAGAGAAAGAAGACACCCCCAAGAGAAAGAAGACACCCCCAAGAGAAAGAAGACACCCCCAAAAGAAAGAAGACACCCCCAAGAGAAAGAAGACACCCCCAAGAGAAAGAAGACACCCCCAAAAGAAATAAGACACCCCCAAGAGAAAGAAGACACCCCCAAAAGAAAGAAGACACCCCCAAGAGAAAGAAGACACCCCCAAGAGAAAGAAGACACCCCCAAAAGAAAGAAGACACCCCCAAGAGAAAGAAGACACCCCCAAGAGAAAGAAGACACCCCCCAAAAAAAGAAGACACCCCCAAGAGAAAGAAGGCACCCCCAAGAGAAAGAAGACACCCCCAAGAGAAAGAAGGCACCCCCAATAGCAAGAAGGCACCCCCAAAAGAAAACAGAACCCCCCCGTCAAAAAATGAGAGTTATGGTAAAAAGTAACAATTTTAATGGAAACCTTTACTTTCCAAGTTAAACCAGAACCATGATACAGCAGCAGTATATAAAGAGTGATGTGCAGATGGACTATGAAATGCCAGGATCTACATTAGTCGGTCTTTTCATTTACAGATCATAGTTAAAACAGAATATTTTATCAAAATACCCTATTAGCTTATGATATTTTAATTTTCCAATATGTTCTAGAGAAGTCTGCAAACATTAAAAACTTTTGAAGAGCCTGTAACTGATGACTTTAACTTTACTAGCATGTCATTTCTCAGTCGGGCACTAGGGGCGCTCTTTCACAGTTGTGTCTTTGGACCTGTCTGATTTCTCCTACCCGAAGGGGAATATTCTGATCACCGAGGCTTTTTGTATTAAATAATTAACGTCCATATGTTGATCCGAATTTTGTTTATCTGAAGTTTTTTTTTTTAGGCTTTCATTTAATACATGAAAAATAATGAAATAATGACATGCACAGTAAAATAATATCTAGAGACACATTCCTGATGAGCTGCTGTGATACCATATGTCATTCTTTGGCTGGAAACCTCACAAAAAAGCATTTATGTTCATTAAGTGATCATTTTATAGGAGTCTGGCTCAATAGATACTAACCCAAAAGTCCAGGATATTAATTAGGAGAATTAAAGGATTTTTAATAAATATGTAAATATGGCTGAATTAATAGAGTACTAAGCATGATCTGATTTCCTAATAGGCGGTGATTATGTCTCTAAGCACTGGGCGATGTTTTCTTATCTATATGAATAGGATTCTTCCATAGATGATAATGGACACATAGTAGATACAGTTGTGCTCATGTCGCGGGCGGGGCGCTGCGCTCGCTAACGCTCGGGTCCGGCGCTGCTGCTGCTGCTCGGTGGCTCGAGCGGTGGGCCGGATCCGGGGACTCGAGCGGCGCTCCTCGCCCGTGAGTGAAAAGGGGGGTTGGTTTGTTTTGGGGATTTAGTCCATGACGCCACCCACGGGTTGTGGTGAAGATGAGCACCACCGCTGCTGGTAACGGGGATCTCGGGAGCGATGGTAGGGAGCAGCTGGGATGTTTTTTTCCCCCTCCGTGGGTAGGGGTTGGTGGTCCCGGGGCCCGGTGGTGTGACGGGGAGGCTGGATGGCTGGGGTGCAGGGTTGCAGGGACAGCGCGGCGCGGTGCCGGATGGCACGGGTGTACTCACTCAGTAAGAGATGCGCAAAGTCCCCGGTAAACCAAACGGCTGGATAGACGGGTCCCGCAGCCGGCTGCAGTGTCTCTCCCCGGACAGGTGATGGCGGCTGTCTTTCCCTGCACCTTTGTGTACTGTCTTGACTACGATGGGTCCCCACCGGTAGTCCGATCCCCGGTGTATGGAAGCCGGAGGAGCCCGTTTTGCCCGCAGGCGCTGGGCCCTGGGTCACTAGCCGTTGGCAGTGGCTTTATACCCTCACGGTGTGGACGGTTGCCTTCTAATGGGTCTTGGATAGTTAGCAAACCCCTGGGGTTCCTGTCACACTCGGATTTGACTGTTGACGGCGGCTCCAAGCCTAGTCGGGGTCCGATGGCCCTGCCGGTGTGTGCTAGCTTCACTTCGCTCCCTGGTCGGTACCGGCAGGCCACTGCCCGACCCCGGTCCTACGGTTCCGCGTTGATCCACCACTCCTGCAGACGGCCACCACCGTCTGCCAACCTTGTTGTCAGTGCCTGGGCCACAAACCCAGACACTCTCTACTTTACTCCTCTCACTTCAACCTCCTCAACTAAACTCCGTCTCTTTTCCCACCTCCAGGCCTGTGAACTCCTCGGTGGGTGGGGCCAACCGCCTGGCTCCGCCCCACCTGGTGTGGACATCAGACCCTGGAGGGAGGCAACAAGGATTTTTGTGTCTGACTAATGTTACTGTCTGGGGTGGTGGGGGTGTGTGTGTGTTACCTGTGATGACCTGGCTAGTCGTCACACACTGAGTCTTATTTATTGTCAGACAACTGTGTTTTCTCATTTAACATCATAATGACAACCGAAAACATCCAAATGACCCTGATCAAAAGTTCACATACCCTAGTGATTTTGGCCTGATAACATGCACAGTTGACACAAATGGGCTTGAATGGCTAATAATGGTAAGTGTGTGTGCATAAAAGCTGAGTGAGTTTCTGGGATCCAGACAGACTCTTGCATCTTTCATCCAGGCACTGACGTTTCTGGATGGTGAGTCATGGGGAAAGAAAAACAATTGTCAACTAAGTAATCCACAAAAGAAGAAAAAGTGGATCCACTCCAAGGTCCATTAAAAGGATTTATTAATACAAAAAGGTGTGCATAAAAAAGTCAGTGGCAGAGCTGGGTGTGAGCTCCTCTGAGCATCTTTGATTATTGGATCTGGAGCAGCTTTTCCTCTGGCCACCTAACCATGAAAAGTAAACCCTGGTAGTGCAGGATCAATCCTTTGTTTTACTGAACAAAGAGTTGTCAACTGATCTATGGGAAAAGATAGTTGAACTGTATAAAACAGGAAAGGGATACAAAAAGATATCCAAGGAATTGATAATGCCAGTCAGCAGTGTTCAAACTGTGATTAACAAATGGAAAATCAGGGGCTCTGTAAAAACCAAACCACAATCAGGTAGACCAACAAAAATTTTGGCCACAACTGTCAGGAAAATTGTTCAGGATGCAGAGAAAATCCACAAATAACATCAACTGAAATACAGGACTCACTGAAAACGGTGTGGCTGTTTAAAGATGCACAATAAGGAGGCACTTGAAGAAAAATGGGCTGCATAGTCGAGTAGCCAGAAGAAAGCCATTACTTTGCAAATGCCACAAAGTATCTCGCCTGCAATACGCCAAGCAGCACAGAGAAAATCCTTCAAACTTCTGAAATTTGGAGTGATGAGACCAAAATCGAACTTTTTGACTACAACCATAAACGTTACATTTGGAGAGGTATTAACAAGGCCTATGATGAAAGGAACACCATTCCTACTGTAAAGCACAGAGGTGGATCGCTGATGATGTGGGGATGTGTGAGTTATAAAGACACAGGAAACTTGGTCAAAGTTGAAGGAAAGATTAATGCAGCACGTTATCAGCAAATACTGGAGGCAAATTTGCACTCTTCAACCTGGAAGTTGCGCATGGGACGTACTTGGACGTTCCAACATGACAATGCTCCAAAACACAAAGCCAAGTTGCCCTGTCACTGGCTACAGCAGAACAAAGTGAAGGTTCTGGAGTGGCCATCTCAGTCTCCTGACCTCAATATTATTTGAGCCACTCTGGGGAGAACTCAAGCGTGCAGTTCATGCAAGAAAGGCCAGGAATTTCCAGGAACTGGAGGCTTTTTGCCAAGAAGAATGGGCAGCTTTACCATCTGAGAAAATAAATCATCCACAACTACCACAAAAGACTTCAAGCTGTCATTGATGTTAGAAGGGGCAATACACAGTATTAAGAACTGGGGTATGTGAACTTTTAATCAGGGTCATTCGGATGTTTTTGGTTGTCAATATGATTTTAAAAGAGAAAACACAGTAGTTTGACAATAAATGGATTCACCCAACCACTAACCATGAGTGGAAAAAAAGATTTAGTGTTATCATTCACATTCTCTGAAAAAAGCCCAGAAAGCAAAAGATATGCCGGGTATGTAAACTTTTGAGCTCAACTGTACTTATGGATATATTTTAAGTGTAAAGAGTGGCCAAAAAGAAATGTGCAATATTTTTATTTATTCTTAGAAAAAGGGTAAATATTTAAAGGGGTTTCCTGTTCCATAAATTATACTACTTGGGGTGGCACAGTGGCTCAGTGGTTAGCACTGCAGTTTAGTGGCACTGGGGTCTTGGGTTCAAATCCCACCAAGGACAACATCTGCAAGGAGTTTGTATGTATGGTGGCTCGGTGATTGGAACTGTATGGTGGCTCCATGGTTAGCACTGTATGGTTGCTCGGTGGTTAGCAGTGTATGGTGGCTCAGTGGTTAGGAGTATATGGTGGCTCCGTGGTTAGCATTGTATGGTGGCTTCATAGTTAGCACTGTATGGTAGCTCTGTGATTATCACTGTATGGTGGCTCCTTGATTATCACTGTATGGTGGCTGCATGGTTAGCACTGTATGGTGACTCAGTGGTTAGCACTGCAGTTTAGTAACGCTGGGGTCTTGGGTTCAAATCCCACCAAGGACAACATCTGCAAGGAGTTGGTATGTTCTCCCCGTGTTTGCATGGGTTTCATCCCACACTCCAAAGATATACTTATGGGATTTAGATTGTGAGCCCCAAAGGGGACAGTAATGATGATGTATGTAAAGCGCTGTGGAATATGTTGGCGCCATATAAAGATTATTACTATACTACAAACAGGCTTCCATAGTCGCTTACCAGGCTCTGTTTATCCAACTCCATGAAGATGTTATCAGAAGGGACGGAGCATTGTCCCCCCCTCCCCCCGGGGCATTTGCGGAGGCCCTCATGACACTTGATTGGTGGGGAGGTCAAGGTGTCATGAGGGGAGGGGGAGAGCGAGCCCGTTTTTTAAATAAAACAATGACCATAGGGGAGGAGCGGCACATTTCCTGCTCTTGGTGACAGTCCCTGTACCCTACCTGCTATGGAATCGGTGGATCAGCTCCTGGAGCGGCTTAGAGCTGCGGCCGGCAATCATCCCCCTGGGTAGCTGCAGGATACTGTGGCAGGGATCATCGGCGGGAGGCGGGAGGCTGGAGGCGGCAGGGTCTTCCCCCCTGCAGGAGCGGCGCTCCCGTAGGTCTAAACCGCCGCAGCGGTTTTCTCCTGACCTGCCTCCCCGGGCCCAGCGTCGCTGCAGAAGCCCCTCCAGGCCGGGCACCGCGAGCAAAGAAGTCCAGTGCGCCCCGGCCTGGGAGGAATTCTACTGTGCGGCTGGGCCCAGCGGCGGTCAGCAGGCCTCTGCTGGAGCTGGAGGCGGGATCTGCTGCCGCCCGGTCAGTGGTGGATGTCGGCACTGCGGCGGGGCGTGTGGGCGATGTGCCTGCCCTGAGCCCTGAGCCTTGTCAGCAGGACAGACTGGAGGAGGGGGCGGAGCGCAGATGCTGGGATCTGTGGTGCACCGGGCCTGGAGTGCAGGGCCTACAGCAGCAGAGGCCCGGATTGAAGACGGGGCCCCCTGGAGGAGCACTGGGGAGCTGCACTGGCAGGGTGTGGAGGAACGCAGGCAGCTCTCTGGGGCTGACGGCTGGCAGGACGGACGGCAGGCCCATATACCAGGGTCGGAGGTGTCTTCCGGCCTTGCGGCGGCAAGGGCTAACAGCGGGGAATCCGGTGGGAGGAGCCAAAAGTTGCGGATCGTGTGGATGGACGTCAGGAATCAGGCGGTCCGGCTGGCGGGGCCTCTTCCCTAGTGCAGCCCGGTGAGTATGCTTCTGTGTCGTGTCTGTCTCCTCAGCTTAACGGAACGAAAGGGGAGGGGTAGATCAGACGGGGTTAAGTCCAGGAGTACCGTTCGGTGTTGGAGGGTATGCGTCGGGGGGTGGGGAGCTGGGAGAGCTGTTAGGTTGCGTGCGTTCATTGCTGGAGCGAATTGGGGGGCCAAGGGAACCCCCGGCGCCTGTGGGGGCGTGGGTTAATCCGCCCATTCTGGGGGTTAGTGAGTCCGTGGTTGCAGGTATTTCTTCCCCGGTTTCTGTGTCGGTCCAGACGGAAAAGAATAAGGAGGACAGGATTCATTTAGATGATAGGGCGCGTGGGGAGGTTTATGTATGCTTTGAGGGCCCCTTAGGTTCGCACCTTAAGAAGGAGGTGAGGGAAAAGATCTGGATGGACGAATATGTCGAGATCTTTTCCCTCCTTCCTTTGGCAAAATTTAATTTGGATAAAGGGAAAAAGGAGGATAGTAAGAAAGAGGATGAGGAAAAGCGGCGGTGGCGCTTGATCCCTTTGACATTTACTAATTGGTTGCAAGCCTTCGCTATTTTGGCAAGTGTGATAGGCGAAAAGGCGCCGGAGAATTGTTCTCATCTATTTTGTTATATGGATTCGATAGGTGAGGCCTACAGGGTGTACGGGGGGCAGACGTGGCTTCGGTATGACGAACAATTTCGTCAGATGAAGGCCGTACGCCCATCTATACGATGGGATCAAAAAGATATAGGGTTATGGTTGCGGGTCATGACACCGGCTAGGTATGGCCAGCCCTTTCAAGGCGGGGCCAGCACTTCCGGCCAGTCGGGAAATCAAGGGACCAGTGGTCAGCAGGGTCAGGCGGGATTACAGAAGCCAGGTATATGCTGGCAATTCAACGACGGGCAGTGTAAGTTTGGGGCCACGTGCCGTTTTAAGCACCTATGCACCCATTGTAACGGGACATCCCACGGAGCGTCTAAATGCTTCAGGAAGGGGAAACCCAAGCCCGGCGGCTCTAATACCCAAGGGTCTGACGCCAGTGAAGTTAGTCGCGATGCTTCCGTACCTAAATAGGTACCCGGATCGGGAAAAGGCGGAAGTGTTGCGGTTGGGTTTTGGGGAGGGTTTCAGGATTCCTGCCCCTGTTTTTGAGGTTCCGGGGGCAACCAGGAATCTCGTTTCTGCATATCAGCATGCGGCGGTTGTGGCGGAAAAAATAAGGAAGGAGGTGGCATTGGGGAGAATGGCGGGCCCATTCCGGGCCCTTCCTTTTCCCGACTTGGTGGTGTCGCCGCTGGGGGTGGTGCCGAAAAAGGAACCAGGGAAATTCCGGCTGATTCACCATTTGTCTTATCCAAGAGGCAGATCGGTGAATGATGGAATACCTGCTGAGCTGTGCTCAGTGGTATATACGTCATTCGATGAGGCTACAAAGTGGGTAAAGAGATGTGGGAGGGGGCGCTGATGGCTAAGACGGATATTGAATCAGCTTTTCGGCTCTTGCCGGTGCATCCGGATTGTGTTAGGCTGCTGGGTTGTTGTTGGGAGGGTGGCTATTTTGCAGATCGTTGTTTGCCCATGGGGTGTTCGATTTCGTGCGCATTTTTCGAGACTTTTAGTTAGTTTTTGGAATGGGTTGTTCTGGACGTTTCGGGTTTGTCATCAGTGGTACATTACCTAGATGATTTTTTGTGTGTAGGTCCTGCTGACTCGGCGCAGTGTGCCGGGATCTTAGCGGCAATGGAGTGGGTTTCGGCTTATTTTGGGGTGCCTTTAGCACCTGAGAAAACAACGGGGCCGACGACTTGCATAAGTTTTCTTGGTATTGTGATCGATTCCGTTGCTTGGGAAGTTCGGCTTCCTGAGGAAAAGGTCAACGGGCTAAAAGACGAAGTGGCAAGGGCACGGCGTGTGAAGAAATTGCAATTAAGGGAGGTTCAGTCTTTATTGGGAAAGCTTAAAGGAGTTATCCGGCTTCTTTGACTTTTTTTTTTTATTACCCTATGGGGCTACATTGGGGCAGGTAAGTAGATAGAGACCACTTACCTGCCCTGCTGTCAGCCCCTCTCCCCCGGCTCAGAGCGGTCATGTGACCGCTCCTTCCGCGATTTTGCTGCTTCCGGTCATTTCATGTCAACATGGGCAGGGCCATGTTGACATGCAAATGTGGAACAGCATGTCGCCTCCCTGCTGGGCGACTACAGTGCGAGGAGTCACTGCCCCCTTCCCTGCACCCTCCCACACATTGCCCCGCACCTCTGTTACTCTCCAGTAACCTCCCCCTGCACTGATGTGGGGTCCGTGACCTGGGGGCGGGGCCTGGCGGCAGCTCCAGCACCAGGCCCCTGCTCAGGATCACACATTCAAATGTACCGGCATCACAGATGCCGGTACATTTGAAAGTGCTGATGAGAAGCAGCGCAGCGCAGCTTCTCATCACTGTCCCTCCCGCTGTCTGAGCTCTCTTCAGCATCAGCACAGTGGTGACGTCAGAGCACAGACAGCGTGCGAACGTGCAGGAGCGGCGGGGACCGAGGACGGGTGAGTATGTATTCCTTACATGTGTTCCCGATGGGGATGGGGATGGGGATGGGGGGCGGGCGGTGCAGAGCCATATGTGTGCGTGTGCAGAGCCATATGTGTGCGTGTGCAAAGCCATATGTGTGCGTGTGCAGAGCCATATGTGTGCAGAGCCATATGTGTGCGTGTGCAGAGCCATATGTGTGCGTGTGCAGAGCCATATGTGTGCGTGTGCGGTACAGAGCCATATGTGTGCGGTGCAGAGCCATATGTGTGCGGTACAGAGCCATATGTGTGCGTGTGCGGTACAGAGCCATATGTGTGCGGTGCAGAGCCATATGTGTGCGTGTGCGGTACAGAGCCATATGTGTGCGTGTGCGGTACAGAGCCATATGTGTGCGGTGCAGAGCCATATGTGTCCGTGTGCGGTGCAGAGACATATGTGTGCGTGTGCGGTACAGAGTCATATGTGTGCGTGTGCGGTACAGAGCCATATGTGTGCGTGTGCGGTACAGAGCCATATGTGTGCGTGTGCGGTGCAGAGCCATATGTGGGCTGTTATTTGCAATGCTGTAGTGATAACAGGTCAGGTGCTGGGGCAGAATATACTGACAGGGAATGTGTGTGCAGAGGGCGAGGCTGGACACTGGGGTGGGGCTGGACACTGAGGCCGGGCGGTGACAGCTCTGACTGAGGTTTTGCACAGGAAGTGGTCAGTTTGCTGGATCTGAATGTAAACAAGGAGCTGCAGAGAATAAAGGGTGAATTCAAGAGGAACAAAAGTTAGAAAACAAAAAATAACAATGTAGGTGTGATTTATATGACAATACAGCACAGATTAGCTTAACAAAAATTTTTGAGTTTATGTCGGATAACTGCTTTAACTTTGCGTGTCGGGTAATGCCAATGGGGCGAATTTTTTCGCGCCAACTTACTGGTGCCACGGCGGGGGTGCTTGCTCCGCACCATTACGTTCGTTTATCGGCGGAACACAGAGCGGACTTAGCAGTTTGGGGACAGTTTTTGGAGCATTACAACGGTCGTTCGCTGCTGATGGAGGACGTAAAGGACAATTTTGATTTGGAGCTGTTTACTGATGCGGCGGGCAGCTCAGGTTTTGGGGCTTTCTTTCAGGGTCAGTGGTGTGCGGAACGGTGGCCTGATAGGTGGGTTGATGAAGGCTTGACGAGGAATGTGGTGCTATTGGAAATTTTTCCGATATTGGTGGCGCTTCATCTGTGGAGGGAATAGTTGTCGAACAAGAAGATTCGCTTTAATTGTGACAATATGGGGGTGGTGCTGGTCATTAACAAGTTTTCGGCGTCCTCTCCTCCCGTTGTTCGGGTGTTACGGGAGCTGGTGCTGGTTTGCTTGCAAATCAATGCGTACGTTACGGCAGCTCATGTGCCAGGTGTTCAGAACCTAATAGCCGATTCCCTCTCTCGTTTTCAGTGGGATCGGTTCCGGGTTTGCGCGCCAGAGGCAGAGGCCAGCGGCTTGGAGTGTCTGGTACAGCTTTGGAACGTGGTCTTCAGGCAGTAGGACCACTGATTCGGGCGTCCCTGTTGGGTACCACATGGACAGCGTATCAGGCAGCGTGGAGTCTTTGGGAGCAGTGGTTGCAGGGTTGTGGGTCTGCTGAGGGAGATCAGTTGGGAGTACTGTTGGAAAGGTTGGGGGAGGCAGCGGTTACAGGATGGTCATTTGCAAAGGTGAATCGCTTTATGGCGGGATTAGCATTTGGTTTTCGGTTGCGGGGTTTTTGGGTGGTTCAGACTTTGAAGGGATTTCGGAAACGATGCAAGCCGCGGGATGGTAGACGGCCTGTGTCATTTAGCTTATTGGAGCAGTTGGGTAGGGCATTGCGGGGGGTTTGTATATCGCAGTTTGAGGTGAGTTTGTTCCGGTTAGCGTTTTCCTTGGCGTTTTTTGGGGCGTTGCGGATTGGGGAATTGTTATCGCCCAGTAAGACTTCTCCTGGCCTGGGTCGTGGTGATATTATCGCCGTGGAAGGCGGGATCGAATTCTGGATTTGGAAATCGAAGACAGATCAAAGAGGTGCGGGTAGGCGAGTTCGCTTGGGTGTGGTTATGGCATCTGAGATGTGCCTGCTCAAGTGTTTCGGGAACTTTGGAAGGATTCGCCCGCAGGTCGATGGCCCCTTGTTGTGTCATGAGGACGGGTCTTTTTTATCTAGATACCAATTTGTAAGTGTTTTTAGGGCATGTTTGAAGTCTTTGGGGTTACATCCGGGGTCGTTTGCGTCGCATTCTTTTCGCATTGGGGCAGCGACAGAGGCCGCTATGTGTGGTTTGCCGGAAGAGACTGTGAAGCGGATTGGTAGGTGGAAGTCGCAGCGTTTTAAGTTGTATGTCCGTCCACAGGCGGTCATCGGCAACTGAGCAGGGGGTGCTGCGGCTGCGAGGGGGGGGGTGGACTGGGTATTTTTCAAGTTGGGTAATAATGAAACTGAATGGTTGTTTGTTTGTACATTTTGTATTACAGAAACACCCTCCCCCCCATATCTGGTTTGGATCCTGGGCCATTCTTATGTGTACTGGGGAGCCCAGCGAGCGGATGCGAGAAGAAACGGGAGACAACTAGGTTTTGAAAGGGATATGGCTCTTGTACGTTGGTTGGGGGTTAGGGGTTTGGGGTGGAACAGGGTATTGCAAGAGGTGAATAGGTATGCCCGTTTAGACAGGCCTCCCGACGTTTTGTTTTTACATGTCGGGGGAAATGATCTGGGGGTGCGTCCTTTTAGAATTTTGATAAGACATCAAGCACGATTTATTGCGGTTATGGGTGTCATTTCCACGGCTAACTATAGTTTGGTCCGAGATGGTGGCGAGAAGGTGTTGGTGAAAAGCGCGGTCGGTCGATAGGTTGAACAAGGTGCGGGCAAAAGTGAATAAGGCGATTTCGAAGTTTGTTATTCGTAATGGGGGAGGTGCGATAAGGCACGTTGAGTTGGAAAAGACGGATGAGGAATTCTGGTTGGCAGACGGGGTGCACTTAAATGCGGTGGGGATTGATTTATGGGCCCTCGGCCTGCAAGGATGTATTGAGAGGGCTCTGCGGTTGCAGGGGTTCTCAGGCACTTGAAGGTTATCAAGGTGCCCTCGTTGTGGCGGTTTTATTGGTGGGTCCTTGAAGTTGGTTAAAAATTGGTTCTGGGAATCCATCTGGGTATGGATCCCCTCATTGGCAGAATGGCTGGTCACCTGGTGATTTTGTGGGGATTCCCGACAGGGTATGTCGGGGTCCCTGTGGGTGGTTGGGGTTAACGGAGGATTAACCCTTACTGTTTGGTGCTCCTGAGCCAGTGTGGGTAATGGCTGGGGGCAAGTTGGTGTTTATGGTTCGGTTGGTAGGAATCACCAGGGTTTGTAGCTTCAAGGACCCTACCATATTGCAATGTTTTTATTTGTTATGTATTTTGTTTAATAAATGGCTGCTATGGCCAAAATTATCCAAAGAAAAATTGGTGTCTGTGCAGTCATTTTAGATACGAATTGGGAAAGGGGGGGGTGGAGTATGGGAAGACCGGAGTCAACAATTCCAGTGTCAAGTGGACAGGCATGATGCCACTAAAGCCAATTATTAGCCATAGCATCTGGTCATATATCTGAAAGCATGACAAAGATGGAGTTCAGTAAAAAGAGACTTACAGAGGACCAGAGAAGCATCACAACAGCAATAGCAGGGTATTGTAAAGGTGAGAATTTCTCCTTTTGCTATTTTACACTATTAGCAGCTGTTTGTGGACAACCCCTTTAAATGAAGGCATACAGTACCTTTTTTATGGCTACCTACAGCCTCCAGGTGCAGAACCCCATAACAGGTATTTATAAAGCTGTAATCCATATGTAGTGAGCTCCGCAGAACCACAGGTAGTGGTATCGGTGGGCAATTATATTACCATTAAGCCCTCACCACCCACTGCCAGTGATATCAGCCATTAATCCCAAGACTATAAAGGGTGTAAGTGGGGAGTGATGTTACCCCTGAGCTACCTTATGTAAGTAGGTTTGTTATAGCACATGTCAAAAGTTTCTCCCTGTTTACTTCACAGGGTTCATGAGAGGACAGCTACAAACGAACTCCAGGACTGAAGATGTTGCATCCCGGTAGCAACATCAGGGAGAAATGCGTCGGGAAAACTATGAGGATCTGATGTAGCTCTGCCAGACAAGTCATTTTACTACGTTGGCAAGCTATATTATTAGGAGTTTGCATTTTAAATGTTTAATTTCTCACGTTTGGTGCACATATTAGTGTAGTGTAGGGCATTCTAGGATGACTTTAAGGGTCTCCCGTCAGTGAATGGGGATGCCACAACGCTAGGACGTTATACCCTCCATTACCAGGTAGGGATAAAATTAGAGGCGAACTAGGGACAGCCTTTCCCCCTCCCTTTTTCTAAATATAATTTTGGTATCTACCTTTTTTGCCCTTGTACTACTAGGGTGAGTGTTACAATTTTGGTAAATTGTATACCTTTTAAATGCCTAATTAAAGGTTATTTTTTATGGGAATTTTTTCTTATACCCAAGGACCTTAGCCAGTGGTGCACCGCCTATGGCGGCAGGCCACAAGACCGCTATGGGACCTGGGGCCAGTGCTGGCATCGCACCCCCCATCGAGGATCGCACTTTCAATTGTATAGGCACCACTGCGCACCTGATGTGCTGAGATGTGCAGAGCGGCAGAACAGTGGACATGCTAAGGAGACTGAACCAGCAGGGGAACAAGGAGAAGTGAGTATGAATTTAATCACGATGGCCAGAGGACTATGAGGGTGCATTAAATGACATGGGGTTTGTGTGCTACTGCATGGGGATTGCATAATGGTATGTGGGGGCTGCATAATACTATATGGGGGCACCTAATACTATATGGGGGCTACATAATGCTATATGGGGGCTACAGAATACTATATTGAGGCCTATGGGGATGCATTATACTATATGGAGGACTGTGAGGGTGCATTAAACTATATGTAGGACTATGGGGAGTGTATTATAATATGTGGTGGACTATGGTGAGTGTATTATAATATATGGAGGACTATGGGGAGTGTATTATAATATATGGAGGACTATGGGGCGTGTATTATAATATATGGAGGACTATGGGGAGTGTATTATAATATATGGAGGACTATGGGGAGTGTATTATAATATATGGAGGACTATGGGGAGTGTATTATAATATATGGAGGACTATGGGGAGTGTATTATAATATATGGAGTTCTATGAGATGTCTGATATGATATTAAGCACTATGGGGGATGTATTATAATATATGGATAACTATGGGGGGGTGCGTAATAATTTATGGAGGACTATGGGGGTGCATTATACTATATGGAGGACTATGGGGGTGCATTATACTATATGGAGGACTATGAGATGCATTATAATATCAGATATTATATCGAGATATCAGAGTATATGGGGGCTACAGGATTCTAAATTGAGGCCTTGGGGGTGCTTTATACTATATGGAGGACTGTGGGGGTGCATTAAACTATATGTAGGACTATGGGGAGTGCATTAAACTATATGTAGGACTATGGGGAGTGTATTGCAAGATATGGAGGACTATGGGAAGTGCATTATACTATATGAAGGACTATGAGGGTGCATTATAATGTATGGAGGACTATGAGATGCATTATAATATCAGATATTATATCGAGATATCGGAGTATGGGAAACCTGGGTGTTGAGTGAAAGAGCCAAGTGTCAGCGTAAGTATCCTGTACCCCGAAGGGTGGGGCTCAGGTCCATATTTTGCACCGGGACCCATAGAACTGTAGTTATGCCACTGCTTTGAGATCATATTTGTGTTCATACAACTTCTTTAGCTGTAGAATGAAGTTAAAAAAGGTCATCTTTCTTCCATGAAGAGTTCAATTGCAATGCAAGACGCGACCTGTTGATAACAGTGGCGCTGTTTCTGAAGGAAGCCATATTTTTTTATCTCATAAGACTACTTAAAGTTTTCCTTCAACAAGAAGGGGGTTTGCTAGTGACTTTATTTGAGGCCCTATAATTTTTAGTTATCCTCTTTGTATTTCATCTATAGACTGTGATATATGAACAATTGCATTTAGCAATGAAGCCTTGGGTTTATCTATGTAAACAATGAATTCTTCAAAGATAACTAGTGAAAGCAGTAAGGCTATGTGCACACGTTGGTTTTTTTTCAGCGCGGAAAAAAACGCACCCTCTGGCAGAGGGGAGAATTGTAAACAATGCTTTTTGAGAAAAACGCATCGAAAACGCTTGCGTTTTTCATGTTTTTTTAGGTGCGTTTTTTTAAGACTTGTCAGTGTTAATAAAGTTGGTTGAACCCAGACCTTTGGAAAAAAAAACCTGTGATGTCATTTCCTTCTCCACATTCTGTTTGGATAAATGGGAGGGCTTGGAATGGAAGGAGCACCATTTGAATTTTGGAAAAGTTGAAATAAACTTCGCGCACCATGTCACATTAGCAGGGCCCCTTGGGTACCTATACGTCAGAAAACCCCCACAAGTGACCCCATTTTGGAATCTGCACCCCTCAAGGATTTTATTCAGGAGTATATTAAGCATTTTGAATCCACAGCTACTTCCCCCAAAATGTTGCTGTAGCAATAATATTCTCACTTTTAGGCCCGTTTCACACATCAGTGAAAAACACTGACGTTTTTCACTGGCGTGTAAAACACGCACATGTCACACATGGGTTGTCTAAGTGCAATCCGGGCTCCGTTCTCCGTGGCCCGTGATTGCACTCAGTAATCAACTCACCTGCGCCCGCTCCCGCTCTCCATGGTGCTGATCGCTCCCGCAGTGCAGCATCCGGCTGGCGCTGACCCCCGCAGCAGCTGCTTCCGGGTCGGCTGTGTCGCGCATCATGAATATGCGCGACAATAATGAGCCAGCTCAGAAGCAGCAAGCTGCACGGGCTGCAGAGGACATCGCTGGATGCCGGGTGAGTTAAAATGATTTTTATTTTAAAAGCACGTTTTTTTCTGGCACGTGTTTCACGGACCACACCACTGCGTGGTCCGTGGAACATCAGTGATGCCAGAAAAAAATGGACATGTCTCCGTGCGGCAATCACGCACACGCGGGCACGCCGCACGGAGACACGTGCAGTGAAAAATCACTGACGTGTGAGCAGACCCATTCATTATAATGGGTCTGCGTATGTCAGTGATTCTGGTACGTTTAAAAAAAAGCACAAACGTCCCAGAATCACTGACGTGTGAAAGAGGCCTAAGGCTATGTTGCCATGATCCAGCGACACGGCGTCTAGTACACAGTGTCAGCCTTCCTGCAGCTGCCCATGCCCACGATTTGGATTCAGGCTGCTGTGGAGCTCTATTCTACCTGCAGAGAGCACTCTCGTCTCCGCAGCATAAATTGAGATGCTGATGCTCGGGAAGCCACGCCACCGGTCAGTTTATGCTGCGGAGAAAAGAAGCACAGTGGGCATGGGATCTCCAAAAATCCTTCCACTGTGCTTCTACTGCACAACGCAGCGTTATGGACGCAGGGAAAACACTCAGCGCCCAAAACGCTGCAAACCCTGATTGTGGGCACACAGCCTAAAAAGCGTCAATGGATGAATGGATGTCAAATATATATAACGTCCCACCCCCGCCTGCATATTCTAAGCTGGCACCTTTAGTACCTTTCATGTGGCACTAAAGGGTGCCTAGCTTAGTATTTATCCAAAAAAAAACAACAATGAAAAAAATGGCGTGGGGTCCCCCCTATTTTTGATAGCCAGTCAGGGTAAAGCAGACAGCTGTAGCCTGCAAACCACAGCGCAGCAGCTTCATCTTGGCTGGTGATCAATTTGGAGGGCTCCCCAGGCTTTTTTTTTAATTTATAAATAAAGAATTAAAAAAAAATAACGTGGGGTCCCCCCAAATTAGATCACCAGCCAAGGTGAAGCTGACAGCTGCGGTCTGGTATTCTCAGGGTGGGAAGAGCCATGGTTATTGGACTCTTCCCAGCCTAAAAATAGCAGGCCGCAGCCACCCCAGAAGTGGCACATCCATTAGATGCGCCAATCCTGGCGCTTCGCCCCAACTCATCCCGCGCCCTGGTGCGTTGGCAAACGGGGTAATAAATGGGGTTGATACCAGATGTGTAATGTCACCTGGCATCAAGCCCAGCAATAGTGATGTCACGGCGTCTATCAGATACCAGACATAACTGACAGTAAACAAAAGCAAAAAAAATGACAAAACATTTTTTATTAGAAAAAACACTCCCCAAATCATTCCCTTGTTCTCCAATTTAATCAAAAAATTTGAAAAAAATGGGTCCGCAGAAATCCATTTGGACGTCCCACGTCGCCTCTGGACCTTCTAGAATATGGGGGGCACGTTCAGGGAACGTATCCCCCATTTTCTAGGAGGGCAGACCCTCCATTTGAGGAGAGTGGGTGCCAAAAATCTGCACCCACTCTTCCCGGGTCACAGCTGCAGAGTGCCGAGCAGCCAGCACAGCTCTCTGAACACAGTGCTGGCTGTCAGCTGCTCTGCACATGTGACCGCACTGACCGGCGTCTGCTGTGAAGGAGGAGGGGGCCGCGGGGGATCAGCGCTGCGATTGGACAGGTAAGGGGGAATACCGGGGGGAATAGGGGGTGACCTGGCAGGGCCTGGGAGGCATTTTTCTGTCGCATGTCTCAAGGCACATGCGACAGAAATCATAGGAGCAGGGCGGCCGGTGCGCTACTGTGCGCGCGGCCATGTTGGATTTTCGGGAGGGGGGTCGGGGCGGGCACTTTGGCGACGCCGGGGGCTTTCCAGGACTTTGCCAGGAAGTGAGGTCAACAGGAAACCTCTTGACCTCACTTCCAGGTAAATGCCTGCGTTCTGGCATGTCGACAAAACCCGCGGACTGCAACAAAAAAGCAGCGAACTGCGGTGTAGCTGCGTTCTGACCCCACATCATTGATTCAATGGGGGAGAGAACGCAGCCACAACGCACAAAAGAAGTGACATGCTGCTTTTCTTTCCGCACCGATTTTTGGCATCCAAAACGCTGCGTTTAGAAACGCAGCGTGTGCACTGATTTTTCGGCTTTCTCATACACTTTGCTGGGAAAGCTGAACGCATGCAATTTGCCACTGAAACGCTGCGGTTCTAAATGCAGCGTTTCCGCGGTAAAAAACGCAACGTGTGCACACAGCCTAAGAGGAGGTGACCATCTGCTAAAAAGAGGTTGCACCACATACTTGAAGAAAGCCTGACATCCATTGTACAGTGCTCTTGGATTAGGAGATGTATAGAAGTACAGAAGATGAAGACGTCCTGTAGGTGAAGAATGAGGAAGTCACCACTGAGCTTCAGAAAGGGAGAGGCGCTGGACGCATTTCATGACGACTGTAGTAAAAAGATTCTTGGATGATTAACATTACTTAAGAATGGCCTGAAGGCAGATTTGCTATTTGTAAGTAGGTTTTATATATGCCATGGGAAGGCTTTAGAAAGTCTGGAACGTCACACATAGAGTCACATTGTGGTCTTTTATTGGACATTACATCATGACGAAACGAGCACATGCAAAAAGGTCTGAAAAGTAACAGATCCAGGCAGAAAACCAAAATCAGCAATAGAAGAAAAAGCGTGGAGAAGTCTGTAATGAAACAGAATAAAAGAAAAATCCTTTATAAGTCTATGTGCACATGTGGCGGTTTTTCATGCTTTTTCCTTACTTATTTTAGTCACTAAAAGCAAGGAAAAAGCATCCCAGCAAAGTCTATGAGAATCCTGACTTGCTGCTTCTTTTTTCCTTGCAGATTTGGTTGCTGAAAAAAGAAGCAGCATGTCAATTGTTTCTGTGTTTTTTTTCCACGGTGCTATAATCCCCTGCAATGCTTTACCACTACAGTGGAAAATAGTGCAGCACTTTGCCTCACACACCGTGTATACAGCATGGTGTGTGAAGCTCTACGTAGCTCAATAACCCGGGGTCGTCATGGTGTTTGCATTCAGGGACCCGATCACCAGGGAGAGGTAAGCGATTCCTCTCCCTGCCTCCTGAATGCTGTGACTGCACTGATCGCAGCATTCAGGAGGTTAAACTGCTGGGAGTTGAGCAGGCACCAGTCCTGGCAGTGAGAGCCGGGTCCCTGAAGTAACATCAGCTGGAGACTCCCTTCGGACCAAACGAACAATTAACATGAAGTGAGGGCAGCAACAGTGCTCCCCAGTGTTGATTAACTTGTTTGGTCCGAAGGCAGAGAGACGCTGACTGGACGTGGGGCTTGCGTGACATCACAACCCCACATGAGCCCTGGCACCGCGATACTGGACACCGCTGAAACGGCTTTATTATTTTTCTTGGGGAAAATTGTGAAATCAGAAGGGTTTGTCATAGTGGACAACCCCTTTAAAGAGCCTGACTGCCATACAAGAAGGTCCAGCTTAGGACCCAAACAAAAGTTCAGCAGAAGTCATCTGTCCGTCCAATGATAACAAAGCTCACAAGGCAATTACTTGTAGACACATACACTCTCTGCATGGATGTAAAGTAAATCCGGGGTACCTGGTCCAATCCTGGACACAGTAGAGTATGTGTGTTCTCACATTTTCCTTCATCCTTAAAAAGATCTTACACAACTTTTTTTATTTTAAAAATGGGCCCATGGTGGCCGGAAAAAGAACCAAAATCACACATACTGCCTTACAGGACCTCGTCATTCCTCAGCACTGCTGCCTGTATCCCAGGCCATTCTCCTTTATTTTTTTCTGGCAGGAAACCACTGCAACCAGTCAGTGTCACACTGAGTTTTGCACAAATTTCGCCGAGTGTCATTGTGGCGCCCCTGAGGCTTCAGTCGCCATAGGGCATTGCATTTTATTTAAGGTGCAATGTTTGGACTCGGGTGATGAAGGAGTTAATCACTGGTGTTGTTTTTCCCTTACAAAACATCTAGCTATAAGTCACCACTTACACAGGAAGCCGGACAGTCTGGGGAATTCCAGGTTACCAGGGCAACAGCCACTAAGAGTCATCCCAAGAGTTGGGGCACTGAGTGAATAAGAAACACACAAACAGATTCTAGGCCCTAGGGAGATCAGTCCAGGAGCAGGAGAGACCAGACAGACGTAGGAGAGCAGTGTTTAGCAAGGCTGGTCCTGGGGACGAGAGACTGTTGGACATTGTCCCAGGACCAGGGGCTACAACATCGTACGGAGTCTGCAGGAATTAGACTGGAATAGTGTGAGATGCGACCGGTGGAGATTGTGAGACAGAAAAAACATTGTAGCTGAGGTCGAGCCTAACTATTCCCACAGTGCCAATGCAGTTGGGGTACAGAGCCCTCGGTTGGACTCTAACAAATCTGCAGGGGTTGGGGATTCATGTCCCATCACCGACCACCCACTTTCCTGGAGCACAGTGACATATAGGATCCGGGGTCAGGTTTACAGCCAGGCCCCACAGTGAGGACCCGCGTCACCTGCATACAGGACGGAACACGAACAGCAGGGTCCTCAAGTTGCTTCAGGCCACAGGGAGCCGAAAATCAGTGTAAGGAGGAAGGTCTCACACATTTCCACAGACACCGCTGATTGCCTCTGATTCACCCAGGACCAGCTGGAGTCCATCCATGGTGGCAGGAAGCGGCACCTCCGGGGAGTTTTAAGAACTGTGAGTAAAAAGAACTTTGAACCACAGCCCCAGTGTTGTCCTTGTCATTGCCGGCGCCACCGCCCCGCGCTTCGGCGCCATCAGCCACCACACTCATTTTCTCTGGGGCTCTGGACTATCAAGGCTGCATTAACATCAGCCACGAGCAGAGCACAGCACTGCAAAGCATCCCCCATTCCCATCCGACACCGCTCCTGGAAGAGGAAAAGTCGCAGGAAGGGTCTGCGGCGGAGGAGGCCGAGACCCCAGTAACCGCTGCAACTGGTGATACGCTTCCCAGGGACCCTTCACCCACCTTCCATCCTTCCTTTACATCTTGCACCCGCTTGTTTGTCTTTTACATGTAGCTGACGGAGCCACGGAACCGGGTCAGGCCAGTCACAGCAACCCCACAAAACCACTGGCCCAGTGATGAGTAACCCCTTAGGCACCGTGGGGCGCTACATCATGGCAGCATCAGGCGCTGTTCATATTGCAGATTCTGACACTCCGCTCGATGGTTTCTCTGGTGTTTGGGATCAACACAGGCAGACTAAAGGCCCCGTTACATGCTATGATTTATCTGACGGTCTCAGTATCGATGTGACACGCCCAGATCGTAGTTAGGCTTTTCCAAGATCGCACATAGGTTGTTTATTAGGTCACACGTAATGGTCTCACAAGCGACGCAAAATCGTTCAGCGATATATTGTTTGACCAAGGTGGTCGTGTGGATGTTGTTCGTTGTTTGCAGGGTGTCAAACGTACCAATATGTCTGCTGCGATCCAAACGACGAACAATATTTTGAAACTGAACGACGTGTCAACGATCAACGATTTTCAACCTATTTGTGATCGTTTGGAGTCGCTCATAGGTGTCACACGCAACGACGTCGCTAACGATGCCGTATGTGTGTCACGGAAACCGTGACCCCGACGACATATCGTCAGATAAATTGTAGCGTATAACGCCAGCTTTAGGTGTTGATCTGCTGTCTGTTGATTCATAGGCAGGCTAGCGGGAGTTAATTTCTGCTAGTATGTTTGTTAGGCCAATGTCACACTTGCGATTGCCTCGCGTGTATCTCGAGTGAGTTTCGCGGAGCATCACTCGTCACAGACTCACACTCTCCTCACAGGAGCGTTTCAGCTGCATAGAGATGCATGCAACCAACCCGCTCCTGTGAGGAGAGTGTGAGTCTGTGACAGGTGATGCACCGCGAAACTTGCGCGAGATACACACGAGGCAATCGCAAGTGTGATACCAGCCTTAGGTTGCTTTGGTCACATGTTGTGGCAAGTCAAATCACATCTGCTCCCCTCCTGTTTAAGCTGGATGAAATAGTCTACCCATGCCAGCTATTGTTTCAATGTTGGTCTGTTTGGTATGATGTCCCAGATTCTCTGGGGAAAATTGTGCTGTTTGCATGTTGCAGTAGTGGAATTTACCTCAGTTATTTTGGAGCTTCCTTCCTACTCTTGTGTTTCCTCCTGAATCTCTTATTGTCTTTACCTTTGTGTGTCCGTGTTGTGTGACAAAGGTTTGGTTTCCCTTGTCTGTCTGTCTGTGACTTTCATTATACTCCTGTCCCGTCACTCCCTGGGAGGAAGGGGAATCGGATCAGGACTGGTCAGGAGCAGGGCCAGGAAGGAGACTCAGGCATCCCCACCATTAGGAGAATCCCTGAGGTTAGGGATAGCATAGGGGCCCCTAGCTTGAGGGACAGCTTAGGTGCCCCGGTTCTCCACTATCCCAGAGTTATCGTGACAGTCAGTGGCACCTGGGACTAGTTATGGCTGTAGAACTGCTCACATGACTATTGAGAGTGGAGAATAGAACTTTTACCACTTCAGTTACTCCATCCTATTAAAAGCAGTTGTTGACAAAGAGGGTGTCTCAAAAGGTACATTTGAGTCCTAAAGAATCCTGATGGTGCTCTAATCCCTACACTTTTGGATGTCATCAATATCGACCCTTTAATAAGCCTTGCCTCATAATTTAGTGTAAGAAGCCAAATCAGAAACTCCATTTGCGTGTTTTGGAGTTTTTGCCCCTCATCAGTGCAAAGCAAAAGATCTGATTTTGCTGGGTGAGAGGGGTAAAGTTTCTCCTTATGGTAAATTCCAAATCGGAATAAGGACACTTATAGGCCATGTAATGCTGCTCTGGGAATTTAAATATGTAAATATCCTCTTCAGACAGGAAGGAGGATTTGAACGCTAGTGCCACCTATTGGATGTAGCAATCCTAAAAGTCAATATCGACCCTTTGAGAATTGCCACATGGCTTAAGATAATATAAAGTATACATCCAGCCTAAATTCAGCGTGATAGAATACTGCCACCTAGTGCCCACATCCAAACAAAGCTTGCGTAAAATGTTTGTACAAGCAAAGCTTATGTCATCGCGCCCTATTACCATCAGGTCCCAGAGTGGCTGTTTATAAGAATTTCAATGAGGTGCACTTAGCAGATCTGTAACTTTTATTACGTGTCCCGGGGTGAGCTTTCCTCAATACTCACGGATGTATAAATACAAGTGTAAAGCTGACAGCCGGGCGCTTGTTCCGTGCACGTCAGCTCCTACAAATGACGAGACGCTTCATTTATAAATGGAACCTGACTTGAGAATACACCTATATTTACACAAGGAGATCAGAGCCTATTGGGGCGGAAGCAAAGCATGAACCCTGGATGCTTAAACCTCATTATGTCAGACACGGTGGCCTCTGCTGTCAGGCATTATTGGAAGCTTTGTCTCCCCAGTTGCATGCGTCCTCGCCTCCTGCATCTGCCATTGTGTACCCTGTAAGAATTAATGAATAATGTGCTGGATGCGGATATTTCCCGTCATGCTATACATTTCCTACATGTCAGCAGTGGAAGTGGGAAAAACGGACAAGAGCAAAGTTTATTTAACCCTTATATACCATGTCTGATATTGCACTTGCTTAAGTCTACAATGTATTGTTTTTATTTTTTTACATATGAAACATTTTGTGACATGACGGGAAACTCACCTGCATTGCTGAATTGTTACTATTTTACAATTTTATTTTTTATTCTGTTTTTAAAGCTATTTTTTTTTCGTTTCTGACAAATTCTTCCTTTAAGTTGCACCTTAAGCAGCTTTGAAATTGGTGACATATTGCCGGTATTTGCAATCAACGATGATTGATGAGATTGCCAATTGCTAGAATAAAGTAGAAGAAATGGAAAGCATTGGTGGACATACAGAAGAAGAGAACAATATATGGACCTTTTCAATCCAATAACTCGTCAAAATGTACAATTTTACCAGCTTTGGAGGTGGAAATGGGCCTCCTTACCTCTTGGGTCCCAGTGCAGCTGCACAGGCTGCACCAATGATATGTCCACCAAAGTGCCATCCGTTACATCTGATAAAAACAGCAACAAAAAGAGGAATAAATATCCTCCAAAAATTAAGCATTACTTACAGCAAAGATAGGCCTGCAGTTGTAAAGCACCCAGGCCAAAAACTACTACTCTAGCAGCTAAACCCCCACTAAGTGGAGGCATCACAGGTGCAGGAGGAGCAAATCACACACACTTCCAAAAAAATGGAGGGGGCGATTGCTGGATAGTAAAACTGCACACTGATGCTTAGAGCGCTGTTCACACATGCAGATAACAGTCACAAACCCGCAGCCTATTAGGTGACGCCTAAGTAATAGTTCCAATGTGGCCTTAAAAAATATTGTCTGTCCGTGATTTTTATAGAAGCTGTCCAGAAAAAAATAAAAAGTCAAGTTGGCAACGCTGGTCTTTGCAGATTAGCTGGAGGACATACAAATGTTCTGCTCACATTGCAGGGCTCTTTTCACATTGCAGATTTTGACACTCCGTGCAATGGTCTCTCTGGTTTCTGGGATCAACACAGGCAGACTCGGGCATTGATCTGATGCGCTGATTCATACGCAGGCCAGCGGGAGTTAATCTCTGCTAGTCTGCTTGTTAGGCTCCTTTGATCACATGTGGTGAGGAAGCCAATCACATCTACTGCTCTCCTATTTATGCTGGATGAAATCTACCCATTCCAGCTATAGTTTATTCTGTGTTGGTCTGTCAGCTTTGATTTCCCAGACTTTCTGGGGAAAGAGTTGTTCCTTGCTTGAAGCAGTTGTGGAGTATACCCCTGTTGTCTTGTTGCTTCCTACCTGCTCTTGTTTTACTCCTAATCTCATCGACTTATTCCTCTGTGTGTGTGTGTGTGTGTGTGTGTGTTTGTGTGTGTGTGTGTGTGTCTGCTGCATGACAGAGTTTTGGATTTCCCTGTCTGTCTTAATCTGTGGGCTTCATCTCACTCCTGTCCCATCCCTCTATTGGGTAGGGGGTATCAGATCAGGACTGGTGAAGAGCAGCGCCAGGAAGGAGATTCAGGCATCTCCACCAACAGGAGTATCCCTGAGATTAGGGATATCTTAGGGTCCCCTAGCTTGAGGGTCAGCGAACAAGCCCAGATTTCCTGCTATCCGATAGTCATCGTGACACCAAGGTACATGACTTATGTCACTAGTTCCCCTGGCACTGGTTACCGTTCCTCAGTACCAATTACGGCTTGGTATCTCTTTAGAGATAGCACACTGGCTAACAACATTTGCCCCTACAGGTTCTATATTGCAGGCTCTCCTGTCATCTCCCATCACTGTATATGGTTGCAACCAAACACTTCACTACTGCTGGATATCCTCTATTTTTTTCTCCCAGAGCCACATTTCTTCTGACCAGCTTAGGCTGGTTTCACACTACGTTTATTTAACATCCGTCCTTAACGTTATTTTAGCGGAAATACGGATCCTGCTTTTACAGCAAATAACGTATGCAAACGCATCTGTTATTTTGCAGGATCCTGCACTGGATGTTTAGGGGCGGGCATTGGAGTCATGTGATCGGGAGTGAGGGGAACTAGACTGGGAGCCGGCTTCTGACAGCTGCAGACGCTGGTAACCAAGGTAAACATCGGCCTTGGATACCCGATATTTATCTTGGTTACGAGTGTCTGCAGCTGCTAGGAGCAGGGCTGCCTGCACGCGTAACCAACGTAAACATCGGGTAACTAAGAGAAGTGGTTACGCGATATTTACCTTGGTTACGAGTGTCCGCAGCTCTCAGGTGGGAGAGAGAGGAAGGGAGAGGAAGGGGGAAAGACAGAGATAGAGAGAGAGAGGGTGAGGGAGGGAGGAGGAGAGACAGACAGATCACGCGAGACTGGTTCTGGGCATGCTCAGTACTTTCTGGGCATGCTCAGTACAAAAGCAGGATCCTGTCTATCAGCATGCCAGCGTTCACCTGCGTTTGCGTGCTGTTTAGTCAGGATCCAGCAATTTGCAGTATTTGGACGCAGCTCAAAAACGCTACAAGTAGCGTTTTTGAAACATGTTAAAAAACTGCAAGTCACTGGATCCTCACTATAACGCACGCAAATGTAGGTGAACGGATGTTAACGCGAGTCCATTGCAAATGCATTGAAATGAAAACGCATTTGCACTGGATCCGTACTTCCGCTAAAATAACGTTTTCAACGGATGTTAAAAAGACGTAGTGTGAAACCAGCCTTAGACCTTTAACTCGGGTGGGTTTCACTGCATTTTTCTCCTTACAGCTCTTTTCAGCCCCTGGAACACCTTATTCTTGGCTAAGCACGCAATCTGAGACTGGGGGTGGGGGGGGTTGGAGGACGCCAGACATAAGGGTGCTTTACACGCTGTGACACCGCTAGCGATATATCGTCGGGGTCACGTCGTTTGTGTCGCACATCCGGCGCCGTTAGCGACATCGCAGCATGTGATATCAATGAGCGACGATCAATGAGCACAAAAATGTGAAAAATCGTTGCTTGTTGACACTTCGTTTATTTCCTTAATATTGTTGCTGCTGCAGGTACGATGTTGTTCGTCGTTCCTGCGGCAGCACACATCGCTAAGTATGACACCGCAGGAACGACAAACATCTCCTTACCTGCGTCCACCAGCAATGAGTTAGGAAGGAGGTGGGCGGCATGTTCCGGTCGCTCATCTCCACCCCTCCTCTGCCATTGGGCGGCCACTTAGTGACGCCGCACTGATGTCGCTATGACGCTGAACGCACCTCCCCCTTGATGGAGGGATTGTTTGGCGGTCACAGCGACATCGCTGTCAAGGTATGTGCGTGTGACGCTGCTGTAGCGATAATGTTCGCTACGGCAGCGATCACCAAGTGTCGCACGAGCGATGGGGGCGGGTGCTATCACGCACGACATCGCTAGCTATTGCTAGCGATGTCGCAGCGTGTAAAGCACCCTATAGGCTCAGCACCAAATCAATTCTTTAAACCTTGTCCTCCACCTTTCTCGAGAAGTCCACAGCCAACGTGCTCTGTGAAATTATCTCAGGGTTCCAGGCAACTAAACCTGCAAGTGACAAAAAAAAATTCAGCTGTCTCAAATTCTGACGGCAGCAATCAGGAGGTCAGTGTCATTCATCTGTCACACAAGTGAAAAACCCCTCCCATGGAGACAAGCTCCGTGGCATACCAACAAAACCACAAGTTACGAGTCAGTATACACACAAATACAGTTAGGTCCAGAAATATTTGGACAGTGACACAATTTTGGCGAGTTGGGCTCTGCATGCCACCACATTGGATTTGAAATGAAATCTCTACAACAGAATTCAAGTGCAGATTGTAACATTTAATTTGAAGGTTTGAACAAAAATATCTGATAGAAATTGTAGGAATTGTACACATTTCTTTACAAACACTCCACATTTTAGGAGGTCAAAAGTAATTGGACAAATAAACCAAACCCAAACAAAATATTTTTATTTTCAATATTTTGTTGCGAATCCTTTGGAGGCAATCACTGCCTTAAGTCTGGAACCCATGGACATCACCAAACGCTGGGTTTCCTCCTTCTTAATGCTTTGCCAGGCCTTTACAGCCGCAGCCTTCAGGTCTTGCTTGTTTGTGGGTCTTTCCGTCTTAAGTCTGGATTTGAGCAAGTGAAATGCATGCTCAATTGGGTTAAGATCTGGTGATTGACTTGGCCATTGCAGAAGGTTCCACTTTTTTGCACTCATGAACTCCTGGGTAGCTTTGGCTGTATGCTTGGGGTCATTGTCCATCTGTACTATGAAGCGCCGTCCGATCAACTTTGCGGCATTTGGCTGAATCTGGGCTGAAAGTATATCCCGGTACACTTCAGAATTCATCCGGCTACTCTTGTCTGCTGTTATGTCATCAATAAACACAAGTGACCCAGTGCCATTGAAAGCCATGCATGCCCATGCCATCACATTGCCTCCACCATGTTTTACAGAGGATGTGGTGTGCCTTGGATCATGTGCCGTTCCCTTTCTTCTCCAAACGTTTTTCTTCCCATCATTCTGGTACAGGTTGATCTTTGTCTCATCTGTCCATAGAATACTTTTCCAGAACTGAGCTGGCTTCATGAGGTGTTTTTCAGCAAATTTAACTCTGGCCTGTCTATTTTTGGAATTGATGAATGGTTTGCATCTAGATGTGAACCCTTTGTATTTACTTTCATGGAGTCTTCTCTTTACTGTTGACTTAGAGACAGATACACCTACTTCACTGAGAGTGTTCTGGACTTCAGTTGATGTTGTGAATGGGTTCTTCTTCACCAAAGAAAGTATGCGGCGATCATCCACCACTGTTGTCATCCGTGGACGCCCAGGCCTTTTTGAGTTCCCAAGCTCACCAGTCAATTCCTTTTTTCTCAGAATGTACCCGACTGTTGATTTTGCTACTCCAAGCATGTCTGCTATCTCTCTGATGGATTTTTTCTTTTTTTTCAGCCTCAGGATGTTCTTCTTCACCTCAATTGAGAGTTCCTTAGACCGCATGTTGTCTGGTCACAGCAACAGCTTCCAAATGCAAAACCACACACCTGTAATCAACCCCAGACCTTTTAACTACTTAATTGATTATAGGTTAACGAGGGAGACGCCTTTAGAGTTAATTGCAGCCCTTAGAGTCCCTTGTCCAATTACTTTTGGTCCCTTGAAAAAGAGGAGGCTATGCATTACAGAGCTATGATTCCTAAACCCTTTCTCCGATTTGGATGTGAAAACTCTCATATTGCAGCTGGGAGTGTGCACTTTCAGCCCATATTATATATATAATTGTATTTCTGAACATGTTTTTGTAAACAGCTAAAATAACAAAACTTGTGTCACTGTCCAAATATTTCTGGACCTAACTGTATAACACAGACATAATAAATGAGTAGACAGATAGGCAACAGGATATGCCCCTCTGGGCACACTCTTACATCATAATAGTAAAAATGTGACTTCTGTATTTTTCAGCTATTTTTAGTGAGTGATATTCCATTAGGTGACATCCCAATGGATTTATGACTCTGTGCGAATGACCGCTACAGAACACCCATGCCCCTAATGGCTCCAGTGATCCACTTTCTGTACTTGCTCAAGTAATCCGTCTGCTAATGACTCTGGTTCTCCTCCACTAGTGGCTAGTTAGCGCTGGTGTGGGCACCTACCTCACGCTCCCCCCCACATGATGTTTCCGGAACATTCCTCTGACGCCATCTCTTTATTGTCCATGGTGATGGCTCCTATCAATTACACAGTGTCCTCTTTATCTGTTAATGGCCCAAATAGTTCCCGTCTGTCCCAAAATATCACACAACAATTGCAGTCTATGTAACATAATGGAAATAATGGAAATTACCGAATAGCACCAATCTTATGTAACATAATTGTGAAATTTAATAATAAGAACAATAAAAAACAGTATGATAATATATTAATGAATGAAGCTATTAACTCATACAGTGTAACCAGAGGATACATTAAACGATGTTAGTAGCATATATTGACCTTCATGGTATAAGACCTCTACCCAAACAATATTTATTCTATTTATTCTATAGAACATGGTCGGCAGAAGTTAAAGTCAGGGTGATATCCCAGACCTCTACCATCCCCAATAGAGCCCTTTCATTGTAGAAACTAAGTAACTTTTGGAATTGGAAAAAATGCTATCTTCCAAACAAGGATTTAATTATTTATATCTTCCCAACTGGATCATATCAACGTGTCATGAGCGGCGTGACAATTATTCTAGCTTTGGGCTAGGCTGGCAGCTCAGGTCAATTTGCACATAGTTCTAAAGCAATTCAAACCTGAACCTATGGCCTCATCCTGAGGTTCTCCTTTGTGCCTTGCTTAATGTTTATTCTTCATACTTTCACTGTGTAAGTCTTTAGTAAACATGATATTTTTGTGCATCTCATTATTTACTATGAGCTTTCTTACCGTATATACTATATACTCCTGTATAAGCCACATTTTCAGCATATTTTTATGCTTATCGGCTTAAGGCTACTTTACACACTGCGATATCGGTCCCGATATCGCTAGTGTGGGTACCCGCCCCCATCTGTTGCGCGACACGGGCAAATCGCTGCCCGTGCCGCACAACATCGCGCAGACCCGTCACACATACTTACCTGCCCGGCGACGTCGCTGTGACCGGCGAACCGCCTCCTTTCTAAGGGGGCGGTCCATGCGGCGTCACTGAGCGGCCGCCCAATAGCAGCGGAGGGGCGGAGCTGAGCGGGACGTAACATCCCGCCCACCTCCTTCCTTCCGCATTGCGGCCGGGAGGCAGGTAAGGAGAGCTTCCTCGTTCCTGCGGCGTCACACGGAGCGATGTGTGCTGCCGCAGGAGCGACGAACTACATCGTTACTGCTGCAGTAACGATAATCGAGAATGGACCCCCATGTCACCGATGAGCGATTTTTCATGTTTTTGCAATGATGCAAAATCTCTCTTCGGTGTCACACGCAGCAACATCGCTAATGCGGCCGGATGTGCGTCACAAATTCCGTGACCCCAACGACTCCGCATTAGCGATGTCGCAGCGTGTAAAGCCCCCTTTATACTCGAGTAAGGGTCTCACAAAAAATTGTTCTCACCTGTCCTCAATTCCCGCGGTGTCCTCTTACTTGCTTCTTGCAGACCACAGGCACATAGACTCCTCGATGATCTCGGCTGGTACACGAGGCCACCATTACCATCAGCACTTTACTTCAGTTGAATGATTTGTGGCGTTGAAAATCATTCAACTTAAGTACGTAAAGCACTGATGGCAGCGGCGGCCCTGTGTATCGGATGAGATCATCAAGGGCTCTATGTGCCTGCAGTTCGCAAGAAGCGGGTAAAAGGACACCGCGGGAACGGAGGACAGGTGAGAATAATTTGTTGTGTGTGTGTGTATGTGAGCACCAGTATAATAGGTGACAAGATGGGGACAAGAATGAGAACATTACTAATGGATGGGCACATTAATACAGGGCACAAGGATGGGGCATATTGTGGCACCCCTGACCTGGTCAAGCACCACAGAGTATTGCACCCATCCTGGGGCAGTGCTTCCAGGTAATCTCCAAAGGCCAGGATGAGGTGCACACACAAACACATAGTGACCAGGTCTCCCACACCATTAGAAGGGACCCTTGGGTAGCCAGAAGGGGTTAACTTTCAATTCCCATCAAGGGGTGTTCCCAGAGGCTGGTTGCTAGGAAGCAGGGCAGACAGGAAGGGAAAGAGGAGCAAGCAGTCTGGAGCAGAGTGTTGAGGAGTTTGGAAGGGAGCAGGGGGGCTCTCATGCTAGCCAGGCCCTGCGGAGTGCAGTAGCTGAAAACCGGGGAGAACGGGTACCTGTGGGTCAGCCTGAAAGACACCCAGAGAAAGGTGACCGAGTAAGGGGGTCACTGGTATTCCAGCACGCAAGGGGAGACAGGTCCCCAGAGCAGACAGAGTACTTCACGCCCTCACCACCACAACACAGAGTCCGAGCCCAAGCAGCAACCAGGAGAGCCCATAAGGGGATAGGGCCAGAAGCCATCCCAGCAAGGTCTACGCTGTTTGCAGACGGGCCAGAGAGGGGAGCGGGGGTCAGAAACGGCTTCCCTGGAGGAATCCTACCATACTTCATGTAAGGGGTCCTCCCAAACAAAAGGAGTGCAAGGAGGGCGAGTGGACAGCTACCCTCAGAATGGCCTGGTATTCCTGGTTCCACCTGGTTATCACAGTGTCGCCCGGGCATCTCACCGTAACCACCAAACAATAACTAAACACGTTAAAAGACTCCCTGGATTGTGTTTGAGTCATTCTGCGCCTTGTGGTTCCACCCACTCAAAACGGGCCCTGGGGCCAGCCCTACTCTCGAGGGGCCACACCATCTAACTGCACCTACCAACAACCCGAGGCATCCCTTAGCCTGCAGTGGCGGTCCTCTGACCGCAATACCGAAAGTGGCGTCACGAAAATCCTAAAGAGAAGGTTCCCTACCTGTGACCAGACCATCCCACGTGGAGTCCCTGAAGGTAATACACCGACATAACACCTGTGGGGCTTCACAATATTACTACAGGGGACAAAGATGGGGCACATTAATGGGCACATTATTGGAGGGCACAAGGAAGGATGGAACTCATTACTACAGAAGACAAAGATCGGGAACAAGGATGGGGCACATAACTACAGGGCTGTCACGCTCCCCGGGTCCCGACGCCGTCCCTCACTCACCGCTCCGGTCCCCGGTCCTCCTGCCCATGGCCACACAGCTCACTCTTCCCCCTCTGCGTCCTCCATGCTTCCTGTCCCCCGCTCCCGGCGTTCTCTTGCGACCCAGGACACACTGTCGGGCTCTCCTGCATCCTCTGCACCGCTTCCTGCTCTGGTCTCCGGCACTCGGGCTTCGCGCATGCGCATTAGGGCGCGCGTGCAGTTATTGACCTCCTCTTAGAGGGCCAGCGTTCCAGAAAAAGGATATTGCCAAATTCAGGTACAGGGTATATTAGGACCTTCCTTCCATGTGGGCGGTGCCTGTTTGACGTGTTTCCTAAGCTAGGTGTTCAGGTCCCCTACTGCCTTGTCTCCTAGTAACCCCGTGTCTTTCGCAGAGCCTGTCCTGCCACTCTAACCTGGTCCTGACCACGGTTCGTCCAGGAAGTCTTTCGGTGACTGTCGGCTGTGACCCCACGATCTTCTTCAGCCTGAACCCGTCTCCGATCCTCGGCTTCACCCCCTGACCTCTGCCCTCTTGTTCAGCTGGACCTGGATCCCGCCTGACGTCTCTACCCTGCACCTGAACCTGAGTCTCGTCATCTGGACTACCTTCAGGAGCTCCGTGGTTCCAGAGACATCTTCATCCCAGTCTCCTGAAGGACTCTGTTCCTGTACCGTTAGTGCACCGTGCATCTAGGCCCTCTGGTGGGGTGATCGGACAGTCCCTGTACAGGGGTTAGCTCCGGGTTGCCTCACTGGAGGAGTCCAGTGCACGGCCCAGAGTATCCACCACCAGGACATAACAAGGGCACAAGGAAGGGCACATTACATTTTATTAGTATCCATTTTTGTTTTTGAAATTTACCAGTAGCTGCTGCATTTCCCACCCTAGGCTTATACTTGAGTCAATAAGTTTTCCCATTTTTTTGTGGCAAAATTTGGGGCCTTGGCTTATATTTGGGTTGACTTATATTTAGTATATATGGTATTTGTGTCCCTATATATCTTAGAAAAAAGTCAGCCGAAGCGGCTGACAATCTAATGTGTAAGGGTTCCTCTCGATTCTTCCCCGACAGACGATGTTGGGGAAGAGAAGGTTCTGACTTGTTGAATTTCCAAAAGTTGATTCTTTTGTTCTCCTTGAAATAACCTGCAGCCAGAGGAGTCCATTACTGGCTCTCTCACAGAGAACACAGGAGCATTCAGATGGGCTGATGTTCCTGTGTAGGGAGTTGTCAGAAGAGATAGTTGTCGCCAACATAGTGCATTGCATGCCCATGAAGTGCCCTACATCACAATCTGCTGGAAAGAAGAAAACAGAGCCTGACTGTGCTTTATATTTTGATTTTGCTGCATTTTCAGTTATTTCATGTCATTTGGAAATGACAACAATTCTAATTGTCTGACAGATATATTACCTAATAGCTTATTGTGTCATGTGAGCCGCCAAAATACTCGTACATTGCTTTCTGTAACAGGAAACCAGGAGAATTTTTAATTCAATTTCAGACATGAATAGTGAAGAAAATATCATGTAACGCAAAGCACGTTCTAGGAAACGAAATCAAAGTACGAAGTAACTCAGTTATTTATGAAGATGAGTAACTGTGAAATACAACGCCAATTCCAAAAAAGGTGAGACAAAAACAACAATGCAATGATTCAGATATCTCTTAGGCTACGTTCTCACGATCAAATGCTGCATTCTGGACGTAGTGTCATCCCTCCTGCGGAGACGCGAGTGTTCTCCGCAGGGGAACGCAGAGTCTGTGTCCACGATCAGGGTTCGGGGCACTGCGGACTTTTGCTGTGTTCTCCCGCTGAGAACACTCGCGTCTCCGCAAGAATAAGTTGAAATGCTACGGCTCGGGAAGCCACGCCACGGGTCAGCTTATGGTGAAAAGAAGTTCAGTGGGCGGGAGATTACTATATATCCCATTCACTATGATTGTATTGTACAACATAGCGTTTGGGTGCCGTCAAAATGTCTAAAATGATGCTAACACTGATCATGTGAATGTACCCTTATAGCCATATCTTATGCCGTACATAGGATACAGATCAGAAGGTAAATGTTGGACATTTTTCCATTTTATTTGAAAATAATTAGAAATTGGTGGCGGCAACACATCTCAGTATAGTTGGGGTCATGTCTACCATTGTGTAGAGTACCATCTTCACTTTACAGTAGTCTGTAAACATCTAGGAAGGAGAACAATTGCTGGAGTTCTGGTAGAAGGATGTTGTCCCATTCTTGTCTGATGTAGGAATCCCGCTGCCCAATAGTCCGAGGTCTTCCTTCACGGATTTTTCATTTCATAATGCGTTGCAGACCTCAGAGAAAAAAACCCTGTTTAAAAATTAACTTTTAATGATTAAGTTAAAAGGCCAAAAAAAACCACAAAAAAATTAGGTTAAAATTTGAACCACAGTACCACAATAGTTAACAGGGCAGCAACAGTGAAAAAACTTTCTTTGGTAATAATGGACAACATACAAGATAACATGCTAGGTAGGTTACAAGGAGCGACAAAAAATGACCGAAATAACACGTATAAATCAATCACAACTCTCAGGTTGAGAGGTAATTAATTACCCCTTCCAATCGCTAGGTACTTAAAGAGAGATGACCCCGATAACCCCTAGACGTCCCTACCTAGCAATGGAGGGTGTGACACCGTAAATGTTTTGGGCGCCCCCATTCACCGTAGGGAAGCCCTAGATCAACGCTACTGTGACCCTGTCCAAACTGAAGCACCTATCACCAGAGGTAAAACAAGTCAAAATAACTTATCTGATTCATTTTTCATTCTCATAGTGACCCGACGCATTTCTCCCCAGTTTCCAATACACCAGGGTTCATCAGGGGACAAAGACACTCGATATTCAGGAGATCCAGAGACTCCAAAGAAAGGACAGCTGTGTGCCAAAATCTGGGGATGAGGATGTTACAGTCATATGAAAAAGTTTGGGCACCCCTATTAATGTTAACCTTTTTTCTTTATAACAATTTGGGTTTTTGCAACAGCTATTTCAGTTTCATATATCTAATAACTGATGGACTGAGTAATATTTCTGAATTGAAATGAGGTTTATTGTACTAACAGAAAATGTGCAATCCACATTTAAACAAAATTTGACCAGTGCAAAAGTATGGGCACCTCAACATAAAAATTACATTAATATTTTGTAGATCCTCCTTTTGCAAAAATCACAGCCTCTAGTCGCTTCCTGTAGCTTTTAATGAGTTCCTGGATCCTGGATGAAGGTATATTTGACCATTCCTGTTTACAAAACAATTCCAGTTCAGTTAAGTTTGATGGTCGCCGAGCATGGACAGCCGCTTCAAATCATCCCACAGATTTTCAATGATATTCAGGTCTGGGGACTGGGATGGCCATTCCAGAACATTGTAATTGTTCCTCTGCATGAATGCCTGAATAGATTTGGAGCGGTGTTTTGGATCATTGTCTTGCTGAAATATCCATCCCCTGCGTAACGTCAACTTCGTCACTGATTCTTGCACATTATTGTCAAGAATCTGCTGACACTGCATTGAATCCATGCGACCCTCAACTTTAACAAGATTCCCGGTGCCGGCATTGGCCACACAGCCCCAAAGCATGATGGAACCTCCACCAAATTTTACTGTGGGTAGCAAGTGCTTTTCTTGGAATGCCGTGTTTTTTTGCCTCCATACATAGCGCCTTTTTGTATGACCAAACAACTCAATCTTTGTTTCATCAGTCCACAGGACCTTCTTCCAAAATGTAACTGGCTTGTCCAAATGTGCTTTTGCATACCTCAGGCGACTCTGTTTGTGGCGTGCTTGCAGAAACGGCTTCTTTCGCATCACTCTTCCATACAGCTTCTCCTTGTGCAAAGTGCGCTGTATTGTTGACCGATGCACATTGACACCATCTGCAGCAAGATGAAGCTGCAGGTCTTTGGAGGTGGTCTGTGGATTGTCCTTGACTGTTCTCACCATTCTTCTTCTCTGCCTTTCTGATATTTTTCTTGGCCTTGCACTTCTGGGCTTAACAAGAACTGTACCTGTGTTCTTCCATTTCCTTACTATGTTCCTCACAGTGGAAACTGACAGTTTAAATCTCTGAGACAGCTTTTTGTATCCTTCCCCTGAACAACTATGTGGAATAATCTTTGTTTTCAGATCATTTGAGAGTTGTTTTGAGGAGCCCATGATGCCACTCTTCATAGGAGATTCAAATAGGAGAACTACTTGCAAGTGGCCACCTTAAATACCTTTTCTCATGATTGGATACACATGCCTATGAAGTTCAACGCTCAATGAGGTTACAAAACCAATTTAGTGCTTTAGTAAGTCAGTAAAAAGTAGTTAGTAGTGTTCAAATCAAGAAATTGATAAGGGTGCCCATACTTTTGCACCGGTCAAATTTTGTTTAAATGCGGATTGCACATTTTCTGTTAGTACAATAAACCTTATTTCAATCCAGAAATATTACTCAGTCCATCAGTTATTAGATATATGAAACTGAAATAGCTGTTGCAAAAACCCAAATTGTTATAAAGAAAAAAGGTTAACATTAATAGGGGTGCCCAAACTTTTTCATATGACTGTACCTGGTACTTCTGAGAGACTTTGCCACTCTAACATGCTCTTTTTATATACAGTCATGCAAATTAGTTGAAAATGACCCTCCAGTTGTTTTTCATTTGTACCACTTACTTTTTCAGCCTTCTATTAACCTGGGCCCAACCTTTTTGAGATATGTTATTGTCTTCAATTTCTAAATTAATTACATTTTTTCAAACGAAAATGAAAAATGTCCAATTTTCAACTTCTGATCTGTGTTCTATTGTAAACAAAATATGGCTATAAGAGATTTCCAGATCATTGCATCCTTCTGCTCTTAACATTTTACACAACATCCCAATTTTTTAGAACTGGAGGTTGTAATATAACATGACTAATTATCAGACAATGTTAAAATGATTATACACAGTTTTCTACATTTTTATCACCCTTAGTTGGCTAAGGACTATGGGCACATGTCACCTGATTCATATGAGTGGAAAGAAACATCACATATACCAGGTTTCACCTAAAATAAGACACTGTCTAATATTCATTTTTGCCCGGGGCTTTACACACTGCTACATCGCTAGCATCGGCTAGCAATGCCGAGCGCGATAGCACCCGCCCCCATTGTACGTGCGATATTGTGTGATTGCTGCCGTAGCGAACATTATCGCTACGGCAGCATCACACGTACATACCTGCTGTGCGACGTTCCTCTGGCCGGCGATCCGCCTCCTTTCTAAGGGGACGGGTCGTGCGGTGTCACAGCGACGTCACACGGCAGCCGTCCAATAGAAGCGGAGGGGCAGAGATGAGCGGGACGTAACCTCCCGCCCACCTCCTTCCTTCCTCATTTCCGGTGGAGACAGGTAAGGAGATGTTTGTCGCTCCTGCGGTGTCACACATAGCGATGTGTGCTGCCGCAGGAACGACAAACAACATCGTACCTGTGGCAGCAGCGATATAAAGGAAATGAGCGACGTGTCAACGAGCAACGATTTTTCACGTTTTTGTGCTTGTTGATCGTCGCTCATTTGTGTTACACGCTGCGATGTCGGTAACGGCGCCGGATGTGTGTCACTACCGACGTGACCCCGACAATATATTGTTACCAATTTCACAGCATGTAAAGCACCCTTTACACTCTGGGAAACACAGGTTGGTCCTAAATGCATTCCAGTGCAGGTTCTCACACTCCACTCTACTGTGTCCCAGGTACCCCTTCTGGCCAGATGCAATAGGTATCACCGGATATTGTGTGTGTGATCGGATGTGTGTGTGCCCAGCGTCGGTCTGGCATGCCGGGGTAGGCCCCAACCTTCTTGTCAAACTAAGCTGTCCCCGTCGCTCCTAAACACTGTCGGGCCGCCACCGCAGGTCTGTATGTGGCAGTCAGATCACCAGCAGCTACAGGAGGGGGCGCTCCTGACCTGGAGGCACCCGGAGCTTATGAGCTGCAGCGCAGCAGGGGCAGAACAAAAGCTGCTTCAGAGTTGAAGACAATGCATCCTAGTGGTGGATCTGTCAGGACCTGCGACGACTCATACCCATGTGACCGTGTAGGAGCAGCCAGGCAGGAGCTGCCGACCGAGGAAGATATGCCAGAGGAACATGTGTCTGGTGAGGGGGGGATGGGTGAGTGACATATGAGGGGTACAGACTGTGACACAGGGGTTTTAAGGGATACTGTGTGTGTGTAGTGCATAGGGTTTCAGTGTGTTTGAGAGATGCATAATTTGGGGTACAGCCAGTCTGTGTGAGATATGCAGGATATGAGGGTGCTGGGTGTGTATTATTTGGGGGTGCAGGGTGTGTGTGATTTGGGGGTGCAGGGTGTGTGCACCAGTTCTTGCTGCGTGACATAGGTGAAGTTCACACGGTAACCATATATCAGTAGGGATTAGGGAAAGCGGGATAGCAGCAGAGCATGGGATGGGATTGGGAAAGCTGGGTGCTGAGCTGAAAGAAAGGCGCTCTCTTACTCATCACCCAACTTTTCTATGTTCTGATATCCATTATGTCCTCAGCTCCCAGCTTTCCCATTCTCTGATATCATGGGAAAGCTGGGTGCTGAAGACAAGATGGCAATCAGAACATAGAAAAACTGGGTGCCGAGGAAAAGAACCGAGTGTCCAGAGTAATTATACTGTACCCCAAGTGTCTTATCCTGTACCGAGTATCAAGTGTCATTATCCTGTACCCCCAGTGTCAGTGTCATTATCATGTACCCCCAGTGTCAGTGTCATTATCATGTACCCCCAGTGTCATTATCCTGTACCCCCATTGTCAGTGTCATTATCCTTTACCCCAGTGTCAGTGTCATTATCCTGTACCCCCAGTGTCATTATCCTGTACCCCCAGTGTCAGTGTCATTATCCTGTACCCCCAGTGTCAGTGTCATTATCCTGTACCCCCAGTGTCAGTGTCATTATCCTGTTCCCCCAGTGTCAGTGTCATTATGCTGTACCCCCAGTGTCAGTGTCATTATCATGTACCCCCAGTGTCAGTGTCATTATCATGTACCCCCAGTGTAATTATCCTGTACCCCCAGTGTCAGTGTCATTATCCTGTACCCCCAGTGTCAGTGTCATTATCCTGTACCCCCAGTGTCAGTATCCTATACCTTTGACCGAATTCGGAGTGTCTGTAAAGTATACATGGAAATGCACCTAGGGAAATTATTCCAAAGCTCACCTCTGATGCAAGGCTCTAGGGCAGTGTGAACAGAGATTTACCACCTCTGATTAGGTCCTCAGCTGCAGATCTTCTGTCTTCCCGTCAAGTACAGTGGCCGCCATTCTTTGGTCATAGCTACTGTATGATTTCAGCATAGACAGAAAATCATCATACATGAAGATGGATGTAATATCAGAATTCCTTTTTTTACATCTTTGGCACAGAGTGCTTCAGTAAGTCTGGTGCTCAGTTTTTTGTGTGGCAAATTCTAATGTTATTTTGAGAAAGACTCTTAAAGGGAGCTACTCACCTCCCAGATCAATATCTGCAGATATAGAATTAATCTAAGGCAATTAGTGATCTAATGCTTCCTCGTTGGTTTATTGAAATCGTGACAAATTTCCTCCCTTGACCCTCCAGCGTTCAATTATCGGTACAGGTTCAGTCACTGCTCACGGCACCGCTCACTATACTGTAAGTGGCGGCCATAAGCACGCCTTGGCACTGAGTGACAGTGAGTCTGCACAGATGGGCTTCAGAGCAATTTGTTAGTAGTTTTTCGTTTGTGACCCCACCCATACCTTGCCGGTCCACATCATACATATATAGCCTGTGTCTCAGCTTCCCATACCTGGTAAGTTTTTTAACTGCATAAAAGAACACACATTAGCTAGGGACCCCAAAAATAAGAGAATACCATGAAGAGGTTTTGGGGCTCTGTTGCATTGATCAATTCAATAGCTAAATTTATCTTTATTCATATTTCATGGCAGTAATGCAGATTCCACTCTCATTTTTTTCATTTTTGCATATAGCTATTGGATTTTTCAGACCAGTATTCACACAGCAGTTTCTGCTATTATATGTATTCCCCTTGCACTGTCACTGGTGTGCAGCCCTTCTCTCCATATAGTGATTTTTTTTAGGTTTTTGCACCCAGTTCAGACTTAGAATGGTGTTCCAAACGTTATTTCTTTATTCACTATACTGTAAGTGGCGGCCATAAGCACGCCTTGGCACTGAGTGACAGCGGAGTCTGCACAGATGGGCTTCAGAGCGAGCTATCAGAGTGTCGGGGCATGACTACTCCTGCTGCTCACTGATTAGTGAATGGTGTCTATAGCCCACCGATGACTGAAAGCTGGCGGCTTCAGGGAGGAAATAATTTAATTTCTCCCGATAACTGTTTTTTCAGTAATGCGGAAAGCCACATTAGAACTTTGTTTATCCACAGATTAACCCGTTACTTACAGGTAAATAGCATTTTCCAAGGTGGCAGATTCTCTTTTAATGCCATCTTTACACAGCTGACATACGATAAAGTTGTGTACACACATTGGATTGTTTTTTTGCATTTTTGATGGGTTTTCTCAGGGCAGATTTATCACAAAACCTGAATGGTTTCCTGATGCCAGCAAAGTGAATGAGAATCCTGAAGTCTCCTGCACACGTTGAGTAATTTCTCCTTGCAGATTTGGTGCAGATTTAAACCTACAGCATGCAATTTCAGTGTTTTTGCTGCAAAATTCACTCATACCAATGAATGGGAAAATCTGTACCAAAAATGCATCAAAAATACATGTTTTTGTTGCTGTGCTTTTACTGCCAAGAGATGCCAAAATGGTGCAGAAATTTCTGCACCATATGCTTAACGTGTGCACATACCCTTTCGCTTCCACATTTTACAATGGTGTATGTTACGTGCGAGGCGAGCCCACACTGTGGTGGTGGATCCACTCTGCCCGCAGATCCAGGACAGACTCGCGGCTCAAATGGAAACACAAGTGTAAAATAACAAAATAACAAGTTAATGTAGAGTGAAACAAATAATAAACAGAAAATGGACAACAACAGAATCACAGTACTAAACGAACAGAAAACGTGAGATGAAAAGGCAGGGATACAGATGACTGTGACAAGGTGGCTGGAACCTGCTGGCAGAGAGGTAACTAGATTACTGACAGGCGGAGTCAGGTAACAGCCTGTGGTCTCTAGTCATCCTGCCACCTGTCTGCCAGCGGTCATCCGTCATCCTGACAAGCAGCAGAGTTACCAACAGGTGGTCACAGGATGACTGGATAGTGCTGGTAGCAGAGATGACTGGAGACTGCTTGCAGACAGAAGACTAATGGAACAGAAGCTCCAAGACACGGGGCAGATTACAGACAGGACTCCAGAGTTGCAGTAGCCATGATGCAGAGTAACATACAAAGTCCAGCTCAGTCCCACAAGCCCCAAAGTAAGTCTCCACCAGCCAATCAATCAATACCCAGGGCCAAGGTAAGAGTCCTCCAAGCCTTAAGTTCTCTTAGCTACAATTCTGTCAAGGGCAAAAAAAATGTTCACTGGAGGCTTAATGGCGTCTCTATAGTTAAACGTGTTTCCTAGCAGTGTTGGGGTTCTGGGTTAGAATTCAAGGGGTGGTTCACTGCTCTGCAATAGTGGCCACATCTCTGTAAAACTGATAGAGAAGGCTTTTTTCAAAAACCTTGTTCAGCTAATCGTGCCTGTGAGCGGTGCTATTGCGGTCCCCCTTGAAGTGACCCCTCCCAGGCTCTGTGACCTCTGAGTTCCAGTGATGTCACATCAACTTCCAGTTGACCTTACCTCACCAAGGCGGCCCCAGTCTTCCTGAGTGACTGCATTGTGTGTGGCGTCTCTCCGCTCATCACAGCCCAGCATTGCATGTCTCCTTCACTGCAAAGTGCCGCAAGTAGGAGACATGCTGGGCTGTTACTAGCGGTGAAACTCTGCCCACAGCCCAGTCACTCAGGCAGACTGGGAACGACCTCGGTTATGTCAGGTCAACTGGAAGTTGATGTGACATCACCGTATCTTAGAAGTCCCGGAGCATGGGGAACCTGGGGAATGAGCGCACCACAATAGCGCCACTCAGAGGCAGAATTGGCTGAACAAGGTATTAGAGAAAAGTCTTCCCTATCAGTTTTACAGGGATGTGGCCACTATTGCAGAGTAGTGAACCACCTCTTTAAACCCGATCCAACGATAACATCATCAGAGAGTTTGTGTTATATGTTTTGGTGTATGTTACCTTTAGCTACTCAGGTTATTTTATAATAAGCAATAAAATGAATGTGCATCAAACTTCACTTAGCAATAATCAGCATTTACTTTTTTTTTGCAGAACACAAAGAAGTACCACGTACAAACTCCATAAGTGTATTATAAAATCCATAATCTCGTGTCCTTTGAAGGTGTGTTTTTTTTGTATTTTTTCTTATGAGGCTAAAAATATACAGGCAGGTAGTTGATAACTACCTGCCTGTTGTGCCCAGCACCAATCTCTACCGGTTCAGGACCATTGCTGCTGATAATTCTGCGGCTTCCATTGATGTCACTTTGACAGAGCAGCTCCTTCTCTTCTGCACTACTCTGTTGAAGGGACTTTACTGCTGATGTTATGGAGAATGACAGCCGGCTCTCAACTGCCAAACTGCGGGGAGCCAGCTGTCAATCAGCATGATGTTGGCAGTCACACCCGTCAACAGAGCAGACTGAAAACTGATGTTGATGTGAGATCATGTGAAGCAGCAATATTATTTGCAGGAGCGTTCCATGACTTCACTGTGTCAGAAGAGATTGTCGCTGGGCAGAGCGGACAGGTAGTTATCAACTACCTGCATGTAAGTTTGTAGTGAAATAAGAAATAAAATTCAAAAGTCCCTTTTAAAGTATTATTCCACAGGACATCTTTCCATGGTGATTTAAAGGACACGGATTTGTGCACTTAATGTCACACTAGGGTTTGTACATGATGCTTCTTTGGAGATTGATGCAAATTCATTGTTTGTTAATTGTGTGTTACAACTGAGCCTTTCCACTCACAAGAACAAACAAACCGGGGGAGTTAATATCCACATGATCTCTGTACAAAGTAGGAGATCCCTAAACCTTATCCTGTTTTGTCCCTGCCTGACCTCAGAGGTTTTTCACCCTAATATTACTCAATGGTGCCCCCATTCAATGTCGGGCTGAACCTGACTATCCTTAACTGCATCCTAAACGATAAACCAAATGTAACACAAAATATCAATAAACATAAAATAATTGTACACAGGGAGAGTGTGAGACATAGAGCTCAAGATAAGTTCACACTGTCATACAGGGAAGATGGAGAAAACGGAAAGAAACCCCAAAAGACCTACGGAATAAATGGAACCCCTCCAAATCCTAAATCAAACAGAATGGGAGAATGCAAGCAAGGGAAACAGACAAACAAACAGTAGGGCAAAGCAAAAATGATTAATCTGTCAGATTATCCTAAACTAAGGAGCTGGGACTCCAAACATCCATCAACCTTGGACTCTAGCAAGCACTGAAGGCAAGTGCATGGCCGGTATAAATAGCACCTCCGAAGATGTGATAGGGCAAACAAAATGAGGAAATGAACACATCTCAATAAAAATATAATAGAAAAGCAAGACAAAGGAAAGGAAGACGAGATAACTAACAGCAGTGGTCCAACAAAGAGGGAAAACGACCACACAACCAGAAATCACTAGATCGAGCCCTGGAATCCAGCCATGATATTGTGACTATGCTAAGAATGTTATGGGCGTATTTCTCATACATGCATAATATGTGGACCAATATAGTCCCCCGTGCTATGTATTTGTGATATTGCCCAAGTTTTTATCCCACACTGACTAAGCCTACTGACAGATGAATTATCATCTTATAAATTGGCTCTAGCTTGCATACCCGTGTATATGGCACATGTCCATATTATTATGCAATGACTTTTACACTACACTGAATTAGTTTTATACAAAGAAATAAAACATCACATCAATAAATCTGTCAAAAGCATCCCATGCCGAGATGATCGAGTAGGCGACTGGCTAAGATCATGCTGCGAGAATATGTATGGGTGTAATACGTTTCAGAGAATATGTAATGTTTTGTCATGGGATAATGACCTGCACTAATCTTCTTGTGTAATCAGCCATCCCAAAGTAAATATATATAAAGAAGGGATCCCCTGGCCGTCTCCACCTCCCTCATATCCATGATCACTTATATACACATTACTTACAACCTTTCAGCATGTCCTGCTCCTGTAATCTACAAAGGAAGTCTCATTTGCTAAATAGGTCTGATATGTTATAGTGCACAGTCTGTCACTGGTTAGCGCCTGAGGTGCTGGCCGCACAGTGTACATTCATGGTGGAATAGGATGTTTGACTTCTTAGCAGAACAGACCACTAATAATGATAGTTTAGCTTTACTATTATGTTACAAGACAGAAGTAAATTCAGAGTTAAATATATATATATATATATATATATATATATATATATATATATACATACTGTATATATTGATCTAAAGGCACTTATACATACTAGATGCATGTATAAGTACCTGCTCTTGTCACTTGCACCTGAAGAACATCTCTAGAATCCACCCCTTTCTCACCATGGAAATAATGACAACCCTCACTGTGCCCCTGAGCCATTCCCGCCTACACTACTGTAATTCCCTATTAATTGGCCTTCCCCTCACTAGACTTTCTCTTCTGCAACCAGAGTCACTTATCTGGCAAACCGTTACTCGGATGCTTCTGCTCTGTGCCAGTCATTGCAGTGGCTGCCCAAACATCATAGGATCCAATTTAAATTGCTTGTTCTCACCCACAAAGCTCTCCACAGTGCGGCACCCCCCTACATCTCCACCCTCCTCTCTGTCTATCACCTTGCCCGTTCTCTACGCTCCATAAATGACTTTCAACTAACATCCCCACTAATCCGGACCTCCCACTTGCAGCTCCAAGACTTCTCCCGAGCTGCACCAATCCTCTGGAATGCTCTACGCTAACAAACTAGGACGAACCACAACCTACACAGCTTCAGACTCTCCTTAAAAAACACATCTTTTTAGGGTGGCCCATCACCTTCCCTAATTGAAGTTAATTCATAAATATCCCTTCCACTATTTCTTAGAACATAACTTGCCGTCAGACTCCACTGCACCCAAAAGCATCACAAAGATTGGCAGATGATTGGTTCATTGCAGCCTTTATCCATTACCCATTTCGTTAAGATGGTTGGACGGTCATTGGAAATAAGCACTTGTACCTTGTCACCCCCACCACACCCCAATGTAGATTGTAAGCTCTCATAACCAGGGTTGTCTTTATTTTTGCTTTAGTTATTGTATTTTCTTTAACTGTTACTTATGAATGTTTGTTTATATATGAACCTCTGAATTGTAAAGCGCTGCGGAATATGTTGGCACTATAGAAATAAAGATTATCATTATTAGATGATGATATCTGGAAGGACAGGACGGATGACCATCTGATGTCATGGGAGAGAAGGATCGGTCAGTTGGAATGTCAATGCCCAAATCTTTTGCTTTCAGAGGAGATAAGTCGCTATCCAAGGTCTCTTTCTCCTCTTTCCCCGTTGAAAACACATGAATGCTCAGTTCCTATGTATAGAGGGAAGGTTTGGAAGAAATAACTGTCTGCAGAATAAATATTTGGCCAATAGCTATCTCATGCGTATGGCCAGTTTTACAGTAATGTGCAGCCTTTAGAATCCTGGGATAAGAAACATCCATCTTTCTGATGTAAAAAATACAACAACCTTGGGCTTATTGCACTTGACCATTTCTGCTTTCCTTTTGTATAAACCCGTGATTGGACTCCATAAATCTTCCTCTACTTTATCGCCATATACTTCCAGTTTTATATTGAAGCATTCGAATTCAGGGTTTGTTTTGTTTCTGCTTAAAGCAGGAAAAAAAATGTGGCGTGCAATATGTGACACCGTACATAAAAAGCCTAATAAATCCAGCACCGCAACATGCTATTGTTGAACTTCTATGTTCACAGAACTGTGGTGTTCAAAAGTGTGACCTCCCCCTAAAGTGCATCACACAAAATATATATTTTTCTAAAATAATACAGATTTTGATCAATCATTGTGCAGTGTATTATGACACATCAAATTAAAGGAATGGAGGTGTGTGGCAATTCCTCCATAGCACCAGGCCATGACGAAGCTCCGGCGAAACGCGTTGGGGTGCGGGGCAGTGCGACCTGAGACTTGGCTCATCATTCTAAGGTGGTGGTTCGAGGGGTTAAACTCCCCACATTGTAACTATGAGCAGTCATTTTGACTAGACCGGGAGGCTTGGCACCAATGCTGCTTTCATTATATTCAAAGCAATTTGTTGTACATCTGTTATGTTGCACATGGTGGGATATGTGTAATATGTTTGAGGTGCAATAATATGAAATAGGTCATCTGACTAATAGCACTATAAACAAGCACCTTAATCTATGTTCACATGTCCCTGGGTGCCACTATATGTACATATATTTATATGGGAAATGTGCAATATCTTTATACTGGCTACATGTATATTATAGCTAAGTATTGTATCCAAACTGATGCCCATTTGTATGTTATATTGCACAGAGTATGATAGGTACTTTATGATTGAGGTGCAATAATATGAAATATGTCATTTGACTAACAGCACTATAAATAAGCACTTTAATCTGGGGTTATACATCCCTGGGTACCGCTATATGTACATATATTTATTGCCTTGTGAATGCTGCATATAAGATCATTGTACGAATTTCTGATTATAGCCTGTTACTTGGGTCGCACTGTCCTGTTTCTTCTGTTTACCCAAACGTATGTTGTTTTTATACTGCACTTTCTGCACTTTGTGTATCCAAAAAATATTAATACAAAAATAATAATAATAAAATTGATATTGAATCCACTTGGAAAATAATGTTTTTGAATATTTCTTTATATATACTATGAGTTTATTGTAGGATTAATGTAAGGTTTGGGAACCGTAGTATAGAAATAACAATGTTATAAAGATAGTATGGATCTACTAATTCTAATTTTGAGGTCTCCATGACTGGTACTATTTCAAAACACAGCCAAAGGACATTTTGCATTTTCTAGTTTGCCATTTCTTAGGTAATGACTGGTGATGAGTGAGCACTAAAATGCTCAAGTGCTAGTTACGCAAATAGAGCAGGTCGGATGCTCAGGTGCTCAAAGGAAGTCAATGGGAAGACTCAAAATTGCGAGATTCTGTTGAAAGTTGTCGTCACTACCGGAACTTCGTAGGAACATTTTTTTTTTATAATAAGTTGGTGAAAGAGACATATTGTGGGATTTTTTTTTTCAAATTATTTTTTCTGTGTGTGTGCTTTTTTTTTAAAATTCCTAGGTTAGTAATGGGGGTGTCTGATAGACACCTCTCCATTACTAACACTTGGGCTTCATGACAGCTAACATTACGCAGCTGACGTCACCCCCCAAAATTATTACCTTGATTGCCATTGCAGCAGGGCAATCGGAAAGATTCGAGCAAAGCACAAGAATTGGTGCATCTAATGTGATGTGCCAATTCTGGGGCGGCTGCAGGCTGATATTTCTAGGCTGCAATGGGCCAAATAACTGTGACGCCCTGGCAAAACCAGGTTGTCACAGAGACTGCACAAATCTACCAAGTTCAGGCCTCCATTCTCCTAGCCACAAAAGCCTAGTCACCACCCCGGGACAATAGGGACACACTAGTGGGTGGGACCAGGTGGATGGGGAACGCCCACTTAGGGGTCCTGAGGTGTCAGGGGAGGGAACAGTTTCAGTCTGTGGAGAGTTGAGAGTAGAGTGTGGAAGTGAGAGGAGTGAAAAGTGACAGGGTAGTCAGGGGTCGGAGCCCCTGGACTCCCGGACTATCTGAGCTGACTAGGTGGCAGATGGCAGAGCAGGGCCACAGGCGATGGAGATCCGGTCGCGGGAGACCTTAAGTGGACTGGGGCAGGGTTGTAGCCTGCCGGTGCCGACAGCAGGGATTCAGTCCGGACCCCATGCACAGTCAGGGTACCTGGACTCCAGGGCAAGGACTGCTTCAAGCACCTTATTGATTAGCCAGCAGGGGACAAGGTTCAAGATCTCGTCCCACGAGTAGTCCAGAGAGCGAAACGGAAGCCCAACGCGGGGGATAGGGCGTCCGCCAGAGCCCACAGAGATCCCACGGGTCAGCTTTTGCGGGCAAGTGCTTCCAACATACAGACACACAGGGAGCGGACTTCTCCCGTTTTATGCGGATTAAGTCACCACACAAGAAAATACAAGTGCAGGAAGAAGGGTCCCTGTCCTGTCAGCCCGTGTGTGGGACCAAGCACACCCCTCCAGAGGCTCCTGGCATCTGGCCTTGGTTTACAATACAGACTTTGTGTGTTTCATTACCACAGTGAGTACACCGGTTCCTTCCTAAAGACTTCTCCCTGCTCTCTCACCATCCTCAGGGCCTTGGGACTACACCTCCCCTACCCGTGGAGGGGATTTCACCTTGCTGCCCCGTACCATCATCCCCGGGCACCCACATACCAAGGCACCCCCATCACCGTAACCCATCGGTGGAATCACTGACAAACTCTTCCCTTGTAAATACCCCCCTTTTTGTTGTTGTGGGCGACGGGCCGCTGCACGAGCCCCGGATCCGGCTGCCACTCGAGCCCCAGCTGCGATCCTGGATCCGAGCGCCTCGGGCAGCCTTCCCTGACGTGGTTAGTCACCCCCCTGCCTGCGACATAACCATAGACCTTCTAAGCCTGATAATAGGCTACAGTTCTCTGCTTTATCTTGGCTGGTTATCAAAAATAGGGTGGAACCCATTCATTTATTAAGATAAACAAGGCTAAAAACACCCTTTAGTGTTCAAAGCCTGCTAAAAATTTAGTGTGCAAGGTCTGCTAAAAATTTGAAGGAGGGACTGCAATACACCCTGGAAGACAGGTAGTGGAGGGCCACAGAATATTTTTTTTCCCCATTATTAAGGAGTGGGACTCCTAGACTAGTAAAGCCTATGCACTGTGTGTAAGGCCTGCCAAAAATTAGGAGTAACTGCAATACACCCTGGACGACATGTAGAGGAGGGGCTCAGAATATTTTTTTTCCTATTCTTAAGAGTGGTATGCTTAAACTAGTAAAGCCTATGTACTATATGCAAACAACAGGTGTAGGAAAGGCCGTCTTCTTAGCACTTTGGGAGATGGGGATTTACCAGTACCCTTTTGTTAGGTCCAAGGTGGTAATATACCGTGACAGCCCCAACATTTCAATCAGCTCATCAACCTGAGGCATGGCATATGTCTCAAACTTGGGGACCTCATTCAGCTTCTGATAGTCAATGCAGAGTCTCCATTCGCCATCAAATTTTGGTATTAAGTCAATTGGGCTCGGCTACCCGCTCTTAGGGCGGCTTTGCACACTACGACATCGCAGGTGCGATGTCGGTGGGGTCAAATCGAAAGTGACGCACATCCGGCGTCACTTGCAATGTCGTAGTGTGTAAATCCTAGATGATACGATGAACGAGCGCAAAAGCGTCGTTATCGTATCATCGGTGCAGGCTCCGACCTTTCCATAATGCCGGTGCCGCGACAGGTACGATGTAGTTCCTCGTTCCTGCGGCAGCACACATCGCTGTGTGTGAAGCCTCAGGAACGAGGAACATCTCCTTACCTGCCACCAGCGGCTATATGGAAGGAAGGAGGTGGGCGGGATGTTTACATCCTGCTCATCTCTGCCCCTCCGCCGCCATTTTCCGCCTGCCGTATGATGTCGCTGTGACGCCGCACGACCCACCCCCTTAGGAAGGAGGCGGGTCGCCGGCCAGAGCGACGGTCGCAGGGCAGGTGAGTGCATGTGAAGCTGGCGTAGCGATAATTATCGCTACGCCAGCTATCACAAGATATCGGACCTGCGACAGAGGCGGGGACTATCGCGTGCAACATCGCAGCATCGGCTTGCGATGTCGCAACGTGCAAAGCCCGCCTTAGACTTATCAGTAACTCCCAGACTCAGCATCCGCTTCACGTCGTTGGAAATCAGTTCTTGGCGGGCCTTGGGGATCCAGTTAAGCTTCAGGTTCAGCCTCACATGGGCTTCCATCAGAACTTTTTGCTCCACTATCTGCATCCTGGCAATTCTGAAAACAGGTTTCAGTTTTGCTGGAACAGTTCTTGACACTATTGTTTCTGAGCCGCTGACAGTGTCTCTGCCACTGTGACATCTTTGATATCGGCTTCGGGGATAGCCTAAAAACATGGAGTTTCAACCTGCTTCCAATCTAACCACATCTTGATCAATTTGAGTTGGTATACTTTGTAGGGCTTCCGTCTTCTGGGCTGGTGAACCTTATAGTTCACTTCCCCAAGTTTTTGCAGCACTTTGTATGGTCTCTGCTATTTGGCCAGAAACTTACTCTCCCCCATAAGGATCAACACGAACACCCAGTCTCCAGGGTTGAATTGTATCTTCCCCATTGTTAATGAGCACACACAAGGGGAACTCATCTCCTTTTGACTGTGATTGGGTTTCTTCAAGGGTGAACTGGCTTTTATGTGAAAAACTGGGCACCTCCACCTTTCGTCACAAGTCTCAGAAAAAGGAAGTTACGCCCTATTATCACCGAGTGTAGCAGATCCTTGACCACCCCGTCTTCATGGATCTCAGTGCCACAATTTGTTTCTATGATCATTCTGGGAACAGGGTAGTGATGTGCCCACGGGGCATCAGGGCTACTCGTCACCAGGCCAGTGGTATTTGGGGTTGCTGTGAATGGCCTGATCCGGCTCCGTGGCCCCGTTGGTGTCAATAAAAAGGTGCAAGGTGACCGGTATAGGGGATCGTGGTGGTTTGCTTTGCAGTGCCATCCGTAGTGTGCGGCCAATGATTAGCTGCTTCTGCGAGATGTTGCTCTCCTCCTGGGTGGATGGTAACACACCAAAGATGGTCCAGCTCCCCATAGGTAGAGCTAGGCCCCCAGGGAGGACAATGGTGGGTGGTAGTGGCCAATGGCATTGGAGTACAGGGCTCCGGCAATGATGGGACGACACCAGGACTGCGGGAAAAATTATTTTACTCACTGATTAGTCGTCACCCTTGGAGGGCCAATTTCCGCCGTGATGGGCCGCAGCCAATCCCGGTTGATTGAGAGCCCACCACCGGTGTTGTGAGGCTGTGAGACCTTCCTTCCTTGCGCTCTGTAGTGTGGATCTCCATGGCGTGAAGCTAATTGGGGACCCCAGTGTCTTTGGGTTTAGTTCCCGTCCCATCTGAAGGCAGCGCGAATCAGATGTGGAGCCGATCGTGGTTCTGACTCCTGACTCTATGTGCTACTGTACCTTTGTGGTGGGCAATGGGACATGAAATTCCCCTTCCCTGCAGATTCTGATGGCGCAACGTGGAGTTTACGCCACCCTAGGGTTCTGCGCCCTGACTGTGCCGGTCCCGAAGGGGCTGTTAGGCTTACCCTTCGGCTACCGTGTTGCTCCTCTGTCTTTCCAGCTCACCCGGTAAACTCCTGCTTCTTCCAGTTTGTCCAGTCCTAATAAAGGAAGCTCTGAAGCACTCTCCTTAGCTGCCATGTTTCTCCGAGTACCTGGATGTTATGGTATTCTTGTCCTTCTCCCCCTTCAAGGCAGCTCTCAAGCACTCTCCTTGGCTGGTATTTCTGAGGGGAGCCCTAAAGTGCGCCCCTCAGCGACTGACTTCTTCCAGTTCCCAGACTATTCTGAGCTAAAAGTCTGTGTGTTCTCTCACTTCCCCTGTGCTGCCCCCACCTTCCTGATGACTCACTAGTGCTGGGGAAGTTCCGTTGCTATGATGACCACCTTTAGCCCAATTCTAGTGGAAAAACACCTGAGCTGTGTGTGTGTTGTGTAAGTGAAAACCAGTGGTTAACCTCTTCCTTACCCGGGATCAGTCTTGTACCTTAAGTCAGATGCAATACTCTGTGGCGACTGAGCCTCAGGGGCACCATATTAGTACTTGGTGTCTCCGTGGATACAGCAGATACCCACTTTTTTTTCTGGGGATAAACTGGTGAGGGAGTATGACTCTTACCAGGGTCACCAAACTCTGTGAGTGCAAATGTCCAGTCAATGATACGCCATTTATAGTCTTTGAAAATTTTCTGAGGAACCTTCCTGGGTTGACCATCCTTACTGCAGACTGGGTGGGAGTAATATGAACAGCGCCACTATAAGCTGCAGTCCATGTACTCTGTAGTCAGAGAACAACGGGTGGCTAAGTGTCCTGGGCTGTGACACCTCCAGCAAATGATGTCCTTAGCTGAGGCATTTGGCAAAACCTCAGCTGTCACTAATGGACTTGGACTTTGAAGTTTTTGGTCATTTTCCTGATGAAGAAGTGAGGAAACACTTTGAAACGCGTAGAATAAAACCACCTACATTTTATTCAGTACCTTTTGTATTTTGGTCATTCTTATAGAATCTCAGAAAAATTCCACTTTTTTTTGGTTCCTGACCATCCCTGGCTTTTGAGCTTATGGACTCTGCAGCAGCTGAATTACGTGTCTAAATACTGGTTGAGTGTCATACAATCCTACAAGGTGAGCACAGCCCCTTTTTACCTTCTGCATGTATTTTGGCTAAGACCCTATTGCGCTTTCTATCCTTAGCTTTTATCTAATGGCAGTATTGCAGACTCTGCACCTTACTGCATGCACCCAAAACTCAGGCCGCTATAATTCTCAATGGCCCAATTGTTTGATTTCAAAATTGTACAGCCACTGCACAATAAGTATGGAGTTTCATGCACATGTTCATCTGTAATCACCCTCCCATTATGTTTACTCGACTGCATTTTTGGTCTGAGTTTTGTCCATGGAAAAACATACAGTACTTGGACCATTATATTTTAATTGAGCTATTCAGATCACATGACGACAACTATATTTTTGGTCCGAGTGATTTCCGTCAAAAGAATTGGATGTTATTCAATAAGGCAGTGCACAAGCCCAATTTGTTCCTTGGTTCGAGGGAAAAAAAAATCTTAACATACACGATTTGCCTCCGAGAATCAGGTAGCACTCAACCATTCAAGTCTATGGATCTGTGAAAAAAATCGGGCTGCACTCTGATGGCGTCCAAGTACAGTTCAGTGTTGACAGAGTGACAGAATGGAGAAGATGGAGAAACTTTTATTTTCTCTCCACCTTCAAGAAAAACGGATCCCACGGGGTCTGATTAGCATAATTGGACTATTTTTCTCGGATGTCGAAAATATGGTGGTGTGAACGCAGCTTTAGTGAGGGGGAGGTCAGCTTATAAAGGAAAACATTTTTGTAATAGGAATATATCAGGGGATTGAAGTATATGTAAAGAGATGGCCTACTACAAAGCATAGTGGCCACATCGATGTAAAGCTGAAACAGAAGGATTTTCCTAAATACCTTCTGTTGCGCCCAGGGTTATGGGGTACTCGGTCCCAGGCAGTGTGTATCATGGGAATGTCACTGTAGTGGCCATTGCCCAGTTCCGTGCCCTGGTCCCTTTTTCTAATGGGGTGTATTTACAGGGGATTCGATTAGTGTTCATACGTGACGCCACTTGCGGTGTTGCGGCTATATAAATGAAACCGCCGCTGCAGAATGTCACTACTGGCGCTGGTGTTAATTGCAGCCTGGATGGTAGGCCCTCCGCAAGCAGGGCTGGGCCCCAGAGGATGGGTGATGTGACGGGCATCGGAAGAAGATAGTCCACACAGAGGTTTAGTGCAACTGGTCTTTTACTCACTGCTTGTTGGTGGTAACTGGTTACCCGAGGCTGGCTGGTTTCACCTCCAGGTCCCCTTCGTCCCAGTGCCAGTGTAGTAATCTGGTACCTTTCTCCCCTGCACCTGTCTCTGGTTAATGGATCCTCGTGGTGTAGAGCAACTGGGGGTCCCCGTCCGGTGGTTTGTCCACTTCTGTCCGCCTGACGGTAGCGTAAACCCTGTGGGGTTGGAGTCTCTGGTCCTGTCCCCAGTTCTCCCTTTGCTACTGAGTCTTCTGAGTTTTAGGGTCCCCTCGCTGTGCAGGTTTGGGTCGGCTTGGAGCTCTTTCCTATCCTAGGGTCCTGTACCCCGTCGGTGCGTAGTTCCGGGAGTACTCCACCGTACTCCACCGGCAGCTACTCTCCTGGGTACTAGGTTACTGTTAACCTCATGTCAGTCTGTCTCCTCACGTCCACCTTCACTCCTCGACACTCTACTCTGTACTGACTCCTCTCCACTGTCTGCTCCTCCCACCTGGTCAACTACTGGACTGGACTGGCGCCACCTCTAGGTGGCCCTCCTAGCTTTGCACCATTGTATGTGGGATTGTTGGTGAAAACTGGGATTACCTGGAGTTTTTATTTGTTACTGGTCTTCCGGGGCCCTAGCAGGTAGGCCTTGCATTCTTGTGGGGATGCAGAACCTTGTAGCACCCTGATGGCTTCAGGGGCGCTACACTTCTATTGTCAATTCTGCTTGTGAGCGGTGCTATTGCTGTCCGCTTAGTTCCAATGAAGTGACCCGAGCTTCAGTGACCTCTGATGTCTGGTGATGTAACATTAACTTCCGGAATTGGATGTTGACCCAACATCATCGAGGTGGGACCCAGTATCTGTGAGTGACTTGGCTGTGGGCAGAGTTTCACCGCACATCACAGCTCATCATCTCGTGTGTTCTCATTCACCACAGAGTGCTGCAAGTAAGAGCAATACTGAGCTGTGATGAGCGGTGAAACTCCACCCACAGCACAGTCACTCATTGAAAAGGATCCCGCCTCAGAGATGCCGAGTCAACTTCCAATTCCGGAAGTTGACATGATATCACCGGATATCAGAGGTCACTGCAGCTGGGGGTCACATGATGGGGATGATCAGGATGATCGGACAGTGATAGCACCGCTTACAGGCAGAATTGACAACAGAAAGTATTTAGGAAAATCCTTCTTTTTCAGCTTTACATCGATGTGGACACTGTTAGAGCTGAGCGAGTATATAACTATTTGTACTCGCTATACTTGTCGCCGGCGGCGGGGCGCTGCGCTAACGCTCGGGTCCGGCGCTGCTGCGGCTGCTCGGTGGCTCGAGCGGTGGGCTGGATCCGGGGACTCGAGCGGCGCTCCTCGCCCGTGAGTGAAAAGGGTGGTTGGTTTGGGGGATTTAGTCCGTGACGCCACCCACGGGTTGTGGTGATAAAGGGCACCACTGCTGCTGGTGACGGGGATCCCGGGAGCGATGGTAGGGAGCAGCTAGGATGTTGTCCCCTCCGTGGGTAGGGTTGGTGATCCTGGTGCCGGGTGGTGTAACGGAGAGGCTGGATGGCTGGGGTGCAGGGCCGCATTGACAGCGCGGCGCGGTGCCGGATGGTGTACTCACTCAGGCAGTCAATGACAGAGTCTCTGGTAAACCAAACGGCTGGATGGACGGGTCCCGCAGCCGGCTGCAGTGTTTTTTTTCCCCTGACCCCGGGTTGGTAGTATAAGTCCTTTCCTGCACCTTCTTGTACGCTCCTCCTGTGCTCCAGTTTCCAGCTGGCTCCCCGGTTTGGTACCGGACAGGCCACCACCCTGTCCCGGCTACCTACGGTTCCACCAAGACTGTCTTCCCGGCTCCTGCAGACAGCCACTACCATCTGCCTGACTGGCTACATGAGGGTCCTAGGCTTCAACCTAGGCCCCAGTCTGCGCCTGCCTCTCTGCACACCTCCTCTCCCTTCCTCTGCCTGGACTTGTCTGAACTTGTTTTCTGCCTCAGGCCAGCTAGACTCCTCGGTGGGTGTGCCCATCTGCCTGACTCCACCCACCTGGTGTGTCTGTCTGAACCCGAGGGAAGAAATCGGGTCTCACTGGGGATGACTGCTGTGAACTGCTGGGGGTGGGTGTGTGTGTGTGTGTTGTTACCTGTGACCCCTGGCTAGTCAAGGGCGTCACATTCCCCCTTGGTGAAATACAGACCGTCCGCGGGCTGCCCGTCCATCACCGGTTTTATTTTTCAAACTGCAAAAAGATAAAACAAGCATATTTAGAAATCTTCCCTTAACGGGAGGCACATTACTTCAACTTTAAACTGTTCTGCCACCCCCCCACCTGCTGTGCAGATGGCCTCCTCCGGGAACTTGAGGACGTTCAGCAGGGGTGACAGTCCATAAAACAGTCAACTTTTAACTTGCAGGTAGCCGTCCATGTTCCGCTACCGTCGCTGCTGCTGCCACCACTCCCAGTACGGGGCACGGGTCCCGTGCTCTGCCTCCTGCTCAGGAGCCAGGCCCACTCGGATGCCCTCGGCGCCGGCTACAACCGGCCTCGCTAACTGCCTAGGGCCCCATCGTTCAGTAGCCTGCTCCTCCTCCCTGCAGGTGCACTCCGGCTGCTCCACAGCCGGGACGGGGTACCTGGGAGCGGCTGGCGCCACATCTGGGGCAGACTTTTGGTCGGGTGTCGCCTCTGCTGTGGCTGGGCGGACTGCCGGGGCCGGTGCCATCACTGTTGCGGCCGGGCGGACTGCCGTCGCCGACGTCATCACCGTTGCGGCCGCGGGCGGACTGCCGGAGCCGACGCCATCACCGTTGCGGCCTGGCGGACTGCCGGAGCCGGGTGAGATGTCATCGGGGTTGCGGCTACTGCTTCCAGGAACCAGACGTATAGCAGAGTCCTGGTGTCCCTGCTCTTATGCCCTCGGTTACATGAGGCAGGCTTTCACCCGCCCCCCCTTTGTTCTTTCTAGCACTTCCTCTTTTGGGGGCGGGGCTTCACTTTCACGCCTTCCCTGCTCGGGGAAGACGCTCAAGCGGGAAATCTTCGCGCCAAAGATGGCGGCACTTCAAATTTTTTGGCCAAACGCCACCGGCGGGGACTGCAAGGCGCACTTCTACCGGTAGGTAGAGGGGTTCAATCCTGTTCATGACGCCAAGTTGTCGTGGGCGGCGGGGCGCTGCACTCGCTAACGCTCGGGTCCGGCGCTGCTGCGGCTGCTCAGTGGTTCAAGCGGTGGGCCGGATCCGGGGACTCGAGCGGCGCCCCTCGCCCGTGAGTGAAAAGGGTGGTTGGTTTGAGGGATTTAGTCCGTGACGCCACCCACGGGTCGTGGTGAAGATGGGCACCACCACTGCTGGTGACGGGGATCCCGGGAGCAATGGTAGGGAGCAGCTGGGATGTTGTTTTCCCACTCCGTGGGTAGGGGTCGGTGGTCCCGGGGCCCGATGATGTGACGGGGAGGCAGGGTTGGTGAGGTGCAGGGTTGCAGGGACAGCGCGGCGCGGTGCCGGATGGCACGGGTGTACTCACTCAGTAAGAGATGCACAAAGTCCTCGGTAAACCAAACGGCTGGATGGACGGGTCCCGCAGCCGGCTGCAGTGTCTCTCCCTGGACAGGTGATGGTGGCTGTCTTTCCCTGCACCTTGATGTACTTGTTTGACTACGATGGATTCCCAACGGTAGTACGCTCCCCGGTGGATGGATGCCGGAGGAGCCCATTTGCCCGCAGGCGCTTGCCCTTGGGTCTCTAGCCTTAGGCGGTAGCTGTATACCCTCATGGTGTGGGCGGTTGCCTTCTATCGGGTCTTTGGCTGTTAGGAAACACCTGGGATTCCGATCACATTCGGATTTGACTATTGTCGGCGGCTCCAAGCCTGGTCGGGGTCCGATGGCCCTGCCTGTGTGTGCTGGCTTCACTTCGCTCCCCGGTCGGTACCGGCGGGCCAACGCCCATCCCCGGTCCTACGGTTTCGCGTTGCTTCACCACTCCTGCAGACGGCCACCACCGTCTGCCAACCTTGCTGTCGGTGCCTGGGCCACAAACCCAAACACCCAAGTGCTTGCTCCTCTCACTTCAACCTCCTGGACTCAACTCCTCACTTCAACCTCCTAAACTGTTCTGTCACTTTTCCCGCCTCCAGGCCTGTGAACTCCTCGGTGGGCGGGGCCAACCGCTTGGCTCCACCCACTAGGTGTAGACATCAGACACTGGAGGGAGGCAACAAGGGTTTTGTGTTTGGCTGGTGTCCCTGTCTAATGGGGATGGGATGTTTGTGTGTTATCTGTGACGACCTGGCTAGGCCAGGGCGCCACATACTCATAACGAGTACTGTCCAATACTTGCGTATTCATTCTGAATAGAGTGTGCTATGCAAGTCAATGGGAAATACTCACAATGTAACGAGTAACCCAAATGCTGTATTATTCGTGCGAGTAGCAAAATAGTGTCGCGGGCGGAGGGGTTGGGAACGCCGCTCACCTGAGGGGTTCGCTGGCGCTCGGGTCCAGTGCTTCTGCTCCTCGGTGGCTCGAGCATGAGGCCGGACCCGGGGGGCTCGAGCGGCGCCTCCTCTCCCACGAGTGAAAGGGGAGGGAAGGTTGGTTGGTGATGGGATGTCGGTTGTGACGCCACCCACGGGTTGTGGTGATGGTGGGCACCACCGCTGCTGGTGACGGGGGATCCCGGGAGCGATGGTGGAGAGCAGCGAAGGTGTTGACCCCTCCGTGGGTAGGGGCTGTTGGTCCCGGGGCCCCGGTTGGGGAATAGGGAGGAGGGATAGGTGCAGGTGCCGATGCGGGGAGGCAGCGTGGATGCGATGGCAGGGTTACGGTGCAGCGCGGTGCCGGATGGTGTACTCACTCAGGTAGACAAGAACAGAGTCTCTGGTAAACCAAACGGCTGGATGGACGTGGCCCGCAGGTGGCTGCGGTGTCTTCACTCTCCCCGGATGGGTTGATGGTGGCTGTCGTTCCCTGCACCTATGTGTAAGTGTTTGACCCCTATGGATTCCCACGGGTAGTCCGCTCCCAGGCTTGTATGTGTCGGGAGAGCCCGTTTTGCCCACAGGTGCTGACCCTTGGATCTCTGGCCATTGGCGGTGGCTCTTATCCGGACGGGTTGGGCTGTTGCCTTCTGACGAGACTTGGTTGGGAATGAACCCCTGAGGTCCAGACCGCAATCAGAGAATTCGACCTTTACGGCGGCTTCCGAGCCTGGTTGGGGTCTGAGTACCCTGCATTGGTGCTTGGCTTCAATCCGCTCCCCGGTTTGGTACCGGCGGGCCACCAGTTCCGCAGACCTCCACCAACTCCTGCAGACGGCCACCACCGTCTGCCGACCTTGCTGATAGTGCCTGGGCTCCAACCCAGACACACACAGTCTTGCCTCTCACTTCCACCTCTCCACTTCAACTCCTGAACTAGACTGACTACTTTTCCCGCCTCCAAGCCTGTGAACTCCTCGGTGGGTGGGGCCAACCACCTGGCTCCGCCCCCACCTGGTGTGGACATCAGACCCTGGAGGGAGGCAACAAGGGTTTGTGTGTATGTGATGTTATTCTGTGACCCCTGGGGTCCAGGGCATCACAATAGCGTGGAATTTGGGTTACTTGTTACCTTGCGAGTATTCCCCATTGACTTGCATGGCACGTGCTATTCTGAATGAATATGCGAGTATTAGACAGTACTCGTTATGAGTATAGCAAGTACAAATAGTTAGGTACTCGTTCTACTCTAGCCACTATGCTTTGTAGTGGACCACCTCTTTAAGATGCCAAAATGTACCTTGTCCTATATTTCATGATAAAGAGGTTAGTACCAGTAATCATTGGTCAGTTCCACTACCGCCCAAATACCCTCAAATTGCACAAATAAATGACTTCTCAATATTGCTAATTTTACTACAAATGAGTGATTTCAGCTATTGCAGGAAAAAGTGAGCTGTCTTAATGCCTTTAACTGCTTCCATGTACTGCTCTGAGACCACAAATACTTCCTGCCTGATAAAATATTTATCAAGATGACCTTCCCCATTGGTATCTCCTCCGTTTGCTATAAGGGTTAACGATACTTACAATCTGCCCGTCCAAGTTACTCATTTGTAAATCAAACCCGGGAATTGATTTCTCATGACCGCTCCTGGGACACGCGAGCAGCCAAGGGTGCACGCGAGGCATGTATACATCCAATTAGCAAATGGATATGATTCATGTATCTAGAGAGCACAGATAGGAGTAAACCATTGTACATTTCGAAATAAGAAAAAACTCTGTAATTAAAGTAAAATCTATAATGTACCAATCGGTCTGATAATAAGAGGGCTGCACTTTACACTGAGATTGCCTGAAACTTAGAAATAAATCCAGGTTACTTACGGGCGGCGATCGTTATCTGTATCTGCATCTAAAGGGCAAATAGCCTCTCACAGAAAATAAGAGCACTACAGTCACGGGCAGGATTACAAGGAAGGCACGTGAGAATCCGCCTGTGAGCATGTTCACATTATAACTCTTATCTCACTTCGTCTGAGCTGATTTATGACAATAATGCTATGTTCTTGTAAGGGGGTGATGGACTCGTGGTCCCCGCCTTTTAAGACCTCCATCAACGTAGAGAATAATGTTGATGTGTTTATGTTGCACATGTGGCCATCCAGTGGCCGGTTTTAGGTACTGCTCCTTGGCAATATATTGGAGGTTGTCTAGCGATAGGAGTAGCAAGACAGTGAAGAGTTAAGGACAATATAAAGACAGAGTATTAGTAAGTGTAGAGTAAAGAAAGTACAGGGAGATCTTGTAGTGTGCAAGCCAGTCAAACACCTAAGGTTCGGAGAGTGAGTGTTCATGGCAAGACCAACCAGTAACAGGAACTGCAACTTAAGATGGAATAGCGGAGTACTTTATCCCTTCCTTAGTGAATACCAAACCTTAACCTGAGTAGCCTGGGTTGTGACTGTGTCCAGGGGTATTAGTCTAATAGTGGAGGGCTGGTATAGACTCGGGTGAACAGGTCAGCATGGAGAAGCTACTGAACAAACTATGTCTGCCGGCAGTGCAGGTTGGGAAGACCGTTTGTAAAAACAGTGCCGCACTAGCTAGACGCGACTGTAGCTGAATACTGTATATAAGAGCTCAGGCTGCTCTGTATAACATAAAAAAGACCTTTCATTATACCCACCTGAGGGGCGGTTCAGTCTGATGAATGTCGCTGGTCTCAATCCGGTGCCTACTTTCTTCCTTCCATCGCGTTTGTGGTGCCCCTGCGGCCTCAGGCGCCACAGGGTACTGCGCCTCACCAGAGGTGCAGTATTCATCTCGGATACGGAGGAGGTCGACACAGGTAAACTACCATCAACACACAAACCAACACATAACACTGAAGCTCTTCCACTGGGACTGGGCTAGGGTAGGTGCTGGGGTGGCCATCATGAGGTACGGGACCTCTTGCCCACTAGTTCAGGAACCCGGAAGGCGGGGCACCAACAGGGGTAGTTAGGAGCCATCTCACACATTAGTCAGTCTGTTCTGGGTGCAGCAAACACCAGGTTGCACTCAGGAGGAGAATAGCAGAGACATGGATAGTTCAGGACCTGTGGTCTGGAGCTGGAGGCTCGACCCGGGTTCTTAGGAAAGAAGGGGGATCTCAGGGTTCACGGTGGGTGCAGAAGGCCCAGGAGCTAGGGTGGAGGGAAACAGTCGAAAGGAGACGCACAGAAGGAAACACCATCCACGACCTCCGAAGTATCCGGGATCGGCTAAGACCCATCCAAGCATAGCTCGGTGCTCCAACGGCAGTGTGCTTCCAGTGAGAAAAAACCTTGAACTGCACCCTCTTTGTCATCCCGTTACTGCCGGCGCTTCCAACATAGCGCCCCCTCGCCATCGGCGACTACTACAACCCCTACCATTCTCCCTGGGGCCTAGCTCTACCTCTAGAAAGCTGTAAAACCTGAGCTGCGTCACCATCCGCCCCTGCAGAGAGAGACTCCCTGCAGCACCGGCTCACATATTAGCCGCCCACCACAGGTGGCGTCACAAACAACTACCCCCAACATCCCCATCTTTATTCACACTGCCGGGGTCACGGAACTGAGCAAGGCCACCGCGGTGACCCAGGAGAAGAACCACGGCCCGGTGACAGGTAACCCCAGACCGCATGGGCGCATCACGTCCTCTTTCCCTGCTTTGTGTGGATGACAAGTCCCTTGTCACCTACACAGAAGCCTCCATTGGGCTCCTGTGCATGAGTACGTCTTTCTAAATTGTTGAGCACAAAGTAGAGTACTGTAATATGGAGGCGCTGGTAAAGGTCAAAGGCCGCCCGCACATGTGCACTAGAATACCTGAGGGTAGAGAGAAGTGCGCATGCACAAGAGTGCAGTGGAGGACACTTTGTGTACGATGTAGGATGTGGCTTCTTCATGAAGCAGGGAAGGAGGTCGGCGACCGCAAGCAGAGAGGAGGCGCCAGACTGGAGACCAGCGACGTCCATCGGACCGGACAGCCTCCTAGGTGAGTATAGTAAAAGTGTTTTTTACGTTCTACAGAGCGGCCTGGGCTCTTATATACAGTATTCTGGAATGCTGTATATAAGAGCCCACTGGTGGAGGCCACAGCTCATAAGGGAAATCCTGGTGACAGGTTCCCTTTAAAGAAAATGGAGGCATTATGTATTAGAGAACAAGTAGTGTCCCAATGAGGATATGTCGTAATAAATGTCCCTCATGTTCCTCTCTTGCCGGATGCGTCCGAGTTGATGACTCTGAATATATATCATCAATCAGTATCAATAATAAAGACTTTATTATCAATATTCATCCTGTAGTTAACATGTAAGGCTCATTAAGATTAACAACTGTGCTGGGACTCGGGGCGGCTTCCAGTCAGCGCTTTGATTTGGAAATCATTTTGACACCAGTGTTTAGTAAATCCCTACTGAGTCGGAAGAACAGGGACTGTGCCTGATAACAAATGGCTTCATTTTATAATCTCCGCAGCATTTAGCTCTTTGACTTTTTGCTAGACCAAGCTGTACCGCTCCAGCATGGAAATGCCTTCCAAAATCCTTCTAAATTTAGATTCAGTAATTAATTTTCAGACACGGTAGAGAAGGTGCGGCTGGACTGACTGAGGCTGCAGCCATCCCCCAATGGGGACTTTTGTATAGGTTTTATGGTACTGCAAGTTCTTCATGTTCCTCTGTCTAAATTGTAAAATACTTGCTAGTCTGACCTAGTTTTGCCTTGTCTTGCCAGTTATGGCTCCTTTGAGGGCGTTGTTTCTGAGTCATGGCATCTCATGGGAAGAAGTCATTGATCTTTTCCATCATGTTATCATGTTAAGCTGTTGGGGGACTTGTTATGGCCGACACTGGCTCATGTTATACTTTATTTTGGCCAGAAACAAATATTCTGACAAATACAAAATCTTATTTTTATACTGTCTACATTTCACACTGAATAACACTGATTGTATTCTTCATAATTTCACTAGAAAAGGTAAAGTAGAATTGTAGTTATTTTGTTTTGCGTTTATGGAATGTTTCCACAAAAAAATTTTTTCAAGCTAAATAATCTATTTTATTTTAAGTGGAGGGACTGTTTTTTGTTTTTTTGTTGTTGGTTTTTTTAACTACATTTTTAGTGCATTTCTTTACAATTTATCAGTTTTTCATTGTAATTATTCTAATTGTCCCTCCAGTGAGGAAGGAGACAAACTCTAGCGCCACCTATTGGAAGTAGCAATCCTAAAAGTCAAAAATGGCTTATTAAACAAGACTTAAGGCCCCGTTACACGCAACGACATCGCTAACGAGATATTGTTGGGGTCACGGAATTCGTGACGCACATCCGACCTCGTTAGCGACGTCGTTGCGTGTGACACCTACGAGCAACCGCTAACGATCAAAAATACTCACCTAATCGTTGATCGTTGACACGTCGTTCATTTCCCAAATATCGTTGCTGGTGCTGGACGTAGGTTGTTCGTCGTTCCTGAGGCAGCACACATCGCTACGTGTGACACCCCGGGAACGACGAACAACAATGTACCTGCGTCCTGCCGGCAATGAGGTAGGCGTGTCATTAATGCAGCTGGTCTCCGCCCCTCCGCTTCTATTTGTTGCCGGCTGTGTGACGTCACTGTGACGGCGCACGAACCTCCCCCTTAAAAAAGAGGTCGTTCACTGCCCACAGTGATGTTGCTAGGAAGGTAAGTACGTGTGACGCGTACTAGAGATATTGTGCGCCACAGGCAGCAATTTGCCCGTGACGCGCAAACGACGGGGGCGGGTGCTTTCATGAGCGACATCGCTAGCAATGTCGCTGTGTGTAAAGCAGCTTTTAGGATTTATTGCCACATCAGAATCCCAATTTGCAGACACAGTGTTTCGGGGTGATTGCCCCTTGTCAGTGCAAAGTGTGAGTGTCTGATCTGGCTTATGAGAAGCTATGTGGGGACCACGGGGAAGACTATTCTCCTTAAGGAGACCTGACAAACCAATCTGGCTGTCAGTATTATGGCATCCTAAAGGCCCCATTACATGCTACGATATATCGGGCGATATGTCATCGGGGTCACGGATTCCGTGACGCACATCCGGCATCGTTTGACATATCGTAGCGCGTGACAGCTACGAGCAACTGTTAATGAGCAATAATGCTCACCTCATCGTTGCTCATTGACAAGTCGTTCATTTTCAAAATATCGGTCACATTCCTGGATGCAGGCTGTTCGTCATTCCTGAGGCAGCACACATCGCTCCATGTGACACCTCAGGAACGACGAACACAGCTTACCTGTGTCCCGCCGGCAATGAGGAATGAAGGAGGTGGGCGGGATGTTACGTCCCGCTTATCTCCTCCCCTCCGCTTCTATTGGGCGGCCGCTGTGTGACGTCGCTGTGACGCTGAACGTCCCTCCCCCTTCAGGAACAGGATGTTCGCCGCCCACAGCGAGGTCGTTCAGGAGGTAAGTAACGGGTCACCGACTTTGTGCGACACGCGCAACAAATTGCCTGTGACGCACAAACGATGGGGGCGGGTGCGATCGCACGATAAATCGACGCATGTAACAGGGCCTTTAGTTAGAAGGAGAACTTGCAGTAGAATGTCTGTGACTGCCCCTAACTCCTCCCTCTCTATAGAATTTCAATCCCTCCATCCCCAGGTGATTTTCCATTTTTCATTTTTTTCCTCTCCTTCTTCCAAGAGCCATAACTTTTTTATTTTCCCATCAATATAGCCATATGAAGGTTTGTTTTTCTGAGGAACGCGTTGTACTGTTTTAACAAAACCATTCATATTGCACTGAAAAATAGGAAAAAAAATTCCAATTGAGGTGAAATTGCAGAAAGAAGTGCAATTCACAATTGTTTTTGGGATTTTTATTTATCGTGTTAGCTAATTTGAAAAACTAACCTGGCATTATGATTCTTCAGGTCGGTACAAGTTCGTAGATACCAAAAATGTACAGTTTTACTTTTATATAAAAGTTTGTAAAAAAAAAAAAAAAAAAAAGAATTGTGCTTTTGTCACCATTTTACAAGACCCTTAGCGTTCTCATCTGTGGCTCAGTGATGAGTTATTGTTTCTTCTTGAGCTGAGGTTTTTAATTATACTGGGTGCGTACAATGTTCTGACCTCCTATTATTGTCATTGTAATGCAATGTTCGTCGACAAAAAAAAATTAAAAAATTTGGCGTTTGGAATTTTATTCTCACTATGTTGTGTACTGATCAGATTAATTGATTTAATATTCTGATGGATTGGGCATTTCAGAACTCTGCAATACCAAATACGTGTATTTTTATTTATTAGTATTGTTCTATTTTCAATGTAGCAAAAGGAGGGCGATTTGATTTTTTAGTTATGTTGTGTTTCTTTTAGATTTTTTAAAACTCTTTTTTTCTTTTTTATTGATTTTACTTGTCCCCCTATGAGACTTTATGACTGCACACTCTGATCGCTTTTCCTGATCAGAGCGATGCTGCAGAACCGCTCTGATGAACAGAAATGCTGTTCTCCTGTGAGTGGTGGCGCTCTGCCGGCATTAACTGGAAGCACGTCATGACAGGGGTCATCATCATACCCCACACTGCCATGCCAACCCATTGGCGCCCCGTGATTGCATCATGGGGCTGCAGATGGCGGCGGGGAAGAGCGCAATCACAGCCGAAGCGATTTGGATCGCGCTGTCATAGTTTGACAGTGCAATCTAAGGCGTTAACAGGCACAGGGGATCGGAGATTCACCAACACCTGTTAGCTGTATATGTCAGCTGATCTGATCAGATCAGCAGACATGTGCGGGGAATAATGCAGGTGCACCACGCAACCCCGCATTAAAGGGACAGACACGGCCAAAGACGTACAGGTAAATCCTTGGCCGTGAAGGGATTAAAAGCACAAACTTCCATCTCCTATCTTAGTAATGGGAAAATTTGAATACAGATTTCATCATGAATTGAGAATATTGAGAATGGATGATGAGTCCTGGCAGAGAAAGAAGCAGATTTATTTAATAAGATATACAAGTTGTTTATTTTAGTATTGATTTATGAAATTAAAATTTAAGCGACCCTTACTCTTTAAGTTTATATAATGTGTTGATTACGCCATAGCTTCAACAAAGCTGTCCCTGACATATCAAATATACGTTGTACAGAAATAAGCAACTGAGCACAATTGGATCCCAGGTGCATGATTTACATTTTGAGTGACAGGATCCTTTTATCATCAGTCTGAGGCTTCACACCGGCAAAGAGTCTGAAGAATCAGTGGCATCTCACAACACCGGAAGAACAGAGGCGCGGAGTTTACCACAGCAGGCGCAGCCTCGGTGCGTTTGCTTATATTGCAAAAAAAAAGGATCTCTAAGTCTGATTTCTGTCTCCAATCACACTGAGATTGCAACTGTTAGTGTTTACAATGACTGTCAACAAAAGACACAAACATAATACTTTCTTCAGTGGCAAAAAAGACGTCTTAATGTATAAAAAAAAAAAAGCTGAAAATCAAGACAGTCAAGCGTCTGTCAGGGTTTGATGGTAAAATTCAGCCAAAGCTGCCTCTGCTTAGTCATAAAAGGAACCTGTGAACATTATCATACTGATGCCAGGATCTAATTATTAAGAAGGGATCCACTGAGTCATTGCAGAGAAAATATGCTTTGAGTCAATATTCATTTTAGACTGCAAGTGCACTGGTGGCTTTTTGTTGCACTTGCAGTTAATCTCTTGTCTTCAGTTCTCTCTGCATGGTCATCCTCTACCTAATTGACACTGCTGTTCCCTGTAAATTCATACACATGAGCGACTGAAATTTCACACATATGCCATTATTCTTTGGGTAGTCACATGCCCAGTAGGACACTAAAGAATTTTGTACACAAAATGTCCTTTTTAGGCCAATTTAGCCTGAACAACCACTTTGGCTTCCTCTTTTTCCTCTGACCATGCCTCAATGTACACAGCAATGCTGACATGCAAACTACAAAATCCCCCCACCATGAAAATTGCAGCCTATTGTGGTTCATCACCAGTCAACTGAGAGTTCAGAGTAGCTGTGAGGAGACTTCGCGACACACCTCCATTGGTATTGTCCTCACAGGAGAAGATGAAGCTTCTCAAAATGGTTTGCTGGACTGTTATAACATGTCATGGAAGTAATGTACTGCCACATGAAATCATAAAGTAGCTGCCTCTGAATTGTGTAGAAGAAGCCTTCATGAAATGTATTGCCTGATATCTGATGTATATACTTCTCCTCAAGTTATTTTTTTAGTAAAAAGTTTATTTTTGGATTTTGGTCTCCCTAATTCATCTCTCTACCATCTGGTCCGGGACTGCTACTTTCAACAGCAGTATGAAGTCTGCAGTTGCGTATCACCAAAGTAACAACAGCACACACACCTAGTCGGGACACCCATTTTCTTGTAGTTATTAGGCATGGAAGATGAGTACCTCGTCCACAACTACCGCCCCTGCCCAGGTTACACTTGACATAGTCAGCAGGATTAAATCTCACAAAAGAAAGAGAAGTGAAATGCAGGGAAGATTCATGAAAAAAGGGAAAATGGTGTTTAAAGATGGCACCTAGAATGGATTACAAGATGGTGATTGATGTCGCAGAACCAAAGGAGGACCTGCCCATGGGCATAGATAACACAAAAGGGCATGAAGAATTGCCCAGCCCTTCTGAGATTCTTCCCAAAAAGGGAATGTCCTGCGAAGAGTAGCAGGTCCATTATGGAAGGTGCCCCACTAAGGAAGGTGAGATAAAAAGAAAATGCCTGCCCACTAGGAGGTGAAGAAGAAAGATGGGGGGAGAAATACAAGAGAAAAGGGTTCCATGCAAGAAAAAGTAAGAGTGGATTCACGCAAGGACGTGAGCAGCGAAGAGAAACTCAGAAACATTAGTCTGGAGCCAGAGAGGAAGAAGCACTTTTTGGTTGAAAGGAAATATCCTCAGAGCCATATCATAGATTGTCCAACAGAGATTGTTGTAACGAGTGTCGAGAGCCAATATGGAGATCAAAATGCAGTGGATGAGTACTGACTACGATTTGGAGCCTTAAGCCTTCCCTGGTTCTGGAAGTGCCACCATCACCAGTTATTGAGGTTCAGCCTGAAGTGAGACAACCAGTGTTCACTGCTCAGAGGACTGGAGGCTATATAAGCAAGGATGGTTGACCTTAGGGAGATCAACATCCAACACCGCGGAGACACCATCACGTGTTTCTCAACGCAGTGATTCTAGAGCAATGTCCCCTGGGAAATATTCAAAACAAGAAAGCCTGCGGAGACACCATCACATGTTTCTCAATGCTGGCAGGAAACTAGCCAGGTCTTTCACCGGGAAGGAACAACCACAGGAAGGGCAGTCTCCAGTCAAGGAGACCACCTATGCCAAACATGGTATCCATTCACAGACAGCTGTTTCGGGGTATTTGACCCTCATCAGTGTGGAGTAGGAAACTGGCTAGTGGGAGCAATGCCTAGTAGAAGACTACATAAGCAAGGATGGTTGACCTTAGGGAGATCAACATCCAACACCGCCGAGAAACCATCACGTGTTTCTCAACGCAGTGACCACCAAAGCTTATATTTGTATATATATTTTTGGCATAGGTGGTCTATTGTTCTACGGCAGCGATCACTCCCATGACCCCATGACAAAACAGCAACGTGAGTGGGTGCTATCGCGCACGACATCGCTAGCTATCGCTAGCGATGTCGCAGCGTGTAAAGCACCCTTAAGTGATACATGATTGGATTCAGAGTCTCCTTTCCTACATTATGCTGCTCTCAAATGAGGTAGCAAAAACCTGCTGACAGATTCCCTTAACTGAATCAGATTTTTATTGCTCCACCATGCCCCTACACTACGACTGGCATGTATAGTGCCATTCCAAATGAATCGGGAATTTTCTTTTCCATTCTTTTAAAATATGATTGATGCAATAGGTCATTTTCCGATGACACATTCCCTTTAAGTTGTCTTGAATCCTCCATTTTTTTCCACATTTCAAGAGTCAAATTTGATGATTTTGTACTTGCCAGAATTGCAGAAACATATGCATTTTTATCACTTGCCCATTATTCAAGTGTTAAAACCCTGTTTATGTGTGGGATTTATTTTCTATAAATGTTCAGTAAAACATATGGACGCACTTATTTCTGTAGGGAAAATATTATCCCTCCCTCAAATTTGTTAATATTTTATGAGTTAGATTGCCATATTGCTAGGTTGTGTGAAATGCAATTAAATAATAGAGAGCAGCTGTTTGCATTTTATATGGTTAGAGAAAGTTACTTCTCAGATATTTTATTCAAAAGTTGCTGTCACACTAGGCCCGGGGCACTCATGCTATAGAGACACTCCATGTGACTACTATGTGGCCTTGCAAAGAAAGAATGCAGCAATGATTGGCATGCATGGATTTTATCACTGTTTGGAGATAATCGGTTCAGGACAGTGTGGCGCCCCTGAGGGTTCAGTCGCCACAGAGTTACTGCATCTCAGCCAGAGGTGTGGTGCCCCATCCTGAGTAAGGAAGAGGTCATCCACCGGTATGCACACAAAACACACAACACTTTCAATTAGCAACTCCTCATCGGGTCAGGGTTAGGGCTTGGTGCCATTAAAGCTATGTATAGCCACCACTAGTGATGGTACCTCCCTCCCCTTAATCCGACCGAGCCTGGTGGTGGAGTCTAGTTAGTGAGAGGAGATGGTGGTGAGTGGAGAGTCAGGAAGGAGCAGTGGAGGAGTGAAGACCTGTGGTCTGGAGCTGGTGCAGTTCAGCCCAGGCACAAAACAGAAGGGGTCCTAGAGTCTACGGGTATCATCCATGTCAATCATCACAAGAGAAAGGTGATCAGAGCAGAGAGGAGGGACAGGAGCCACAACCAAGGACACACATCGGACCGGACCCGAAGATTTACATACAATGAGGAACATTTTATAAAGGTATTTGTGGGGTGTACAGGGTGAGTCAGGGGATAACATGCATCTTTATGGAATATAACACAGGTGCTGCTAAAGGTGCTCTTTTTGATTTATACCTCAAAAATATGGTGACCGGTTCCCTTTAAAGGGAAACTGTGAGAAGGATTTCCCCAAAATTGTTTATATTTGCACATAGCTCTTAGCTCGATAAAGTCAATCCATACCTTTATATAGTTAGTCCGTTGTTCCATTATATGCTCAAACAGACATATTTCTGACTTCAATGAGGAGGAGCTGAAAGAATCAATGGCACAATAGTGTCTCATCCAAGTAACAATGATGTCAGGGCGTTGAGGAGGGCCATACGATTAAATACTTAATTAACCTTGAGACGTAGGGGGTTGTGGGAAATCACTGATGAAATGTATTATTTCCCCTTACATAGTCAGTTCAGATATGTCATCATGTGACACACATTTGAGATGGCCACCATTTCCTGTTCTTCACACCCTGCCCTGGTATGCAGTGAATGACCAAATTTAAGAAGAATCATTATATAAGGAAAAGACCCACTGGCCAACGTAGAGGACCACCCCACTGATGACCTCATGGAAGAACCACATTGATGACCTCACGGACCAACCCAATGACCTGCCCATGGATCAGCCCATGGACTAGCCCATTAACCAATTAACATATCCGAGCATGCTCACTGTAGAGCCGACCATGCACCTTTCTCTAGTTTATATAAGTCCATGTTTGTGTTGGAATAAAGCTCTCTTGGTACCAATCTCTAATCAAGGAGAGATTTCACATTTGACTCTTTGTCTGGTGTTAATTCTTTTACGCATGCACTTAATCCACATCAATTAGGTCAGGAGCAGGCAACCGCTGAACATTTCTAAGTGTTCGCCCTAACACTGGTACAGGGAACTGCTCATCTGGTTGTTTTGTGAAACCACAACATAAATTACACTTAATATGGCTGCAAGTCCACAAAGCTATCCATGAATAAACATCAGGAAAAAAATGGGGTTTTGATCTTCGCTGCCAAGAATATTAGTAGGAAATTCAGAGGCCAGGAAGTAAGAATACAGTTTATTTGTCAATGCATTTAAAGTTTAACAAAACGTCTTCTTTAGGACAAACCACATGAGGAAGCACCTTTGGAACCACTTGAGGAACCACCTGAGGAAGAAGTTTTGTTATACTTTGAAACAAATAAACCGCATTCTTACATCCTGGTCTCTGGAATTTCCAATCATAACCTTGGCAGCACAGATCAAAACCCTTTTTTCCCCTGACATTTATTTTTCTAACTTGGCATGCAGAAGTCCCAGTGTCTTCAGAATAGAGAAGACATAAAGACAGTTGGAGTCTAGGTCTCTGAAGAAGACTAAGAAGTTGGCCAGATAGACTAGGATCTGTAGGTACAGGAAAACACCAAGCTTTTAAATAACAAAGTATTGGAACACATCTGATGCGTTGCATGATCATGACCATCATGGGTGTTGAATGCAGTCTTCTGTTCATTACCCAGTTAAGTGCAGACTAAGTTATATTCTCCAAGTAGGTCTAATATGGGTAAGATGATAGCAGTAATCTTGTCAAACAGCTCTGAGATGAAGAGGAATGGATAACGGTCTTTCAGAGTGATTTTATTCAGATCCCGATAGTCTATGAATGGTCATAGAGATCTCTTTCTTTGTACTGAAGAAGAAGCCTGCACCAGCTGGAGATGTAGATTTTCAGATAGAACCCGTTTACAGATTCAATATCGGTGGATATCACCTCAATCACATCAGTCTCAGTAAAGTGATTAAGGATAATCTCTCCCTTTGGGTGGTTTAGTACCGGAAAAGGGGAGTATTGTAGTCAAATGGCCAATATAGAGGTAGTCACTCAGCCTTCTGTTCCAAAAAGACATCTGTGAAGTCCTGGGGAGGATGAAGAAAATTGGAAGCAATGAAAGGAGAGTAGAGTGTTGAAGTAAGTAGAGGTGGTAAACAGTGGGCAATCTGGTTGGACGACCAATCAAAGACCGGAGAATGTAACCGTAGCCACTGGAGCATGAAAAGCACCGGTGTATAAAAAAGTGGCAACATTTAAAAAGTAATGTCCTTAACGTGTAGTGCTTCTATCACAGGAATTTCTTTCTCCGTCAGTAATTGGATATATCACCCCCAGGAATTGTAGATCCAATTGCAGAGATCCTTAACAGAAGCATCAACAAGGAAGAAAAGGGAATTTTTATACTTTTTGGATAGAGAGAGGTCAAAAAAATTCTATCCAGCTCCTGAATCAATATAAGCTTGCACCATAAACACAGAGGAACAAAAGTAAATAGATATAGCTATAAGCAATTTGTCTTTAGTGAAGGATAGCCTTAACCCCAGAGCTTCTCCTTTGATATTTCCTTCTTTGGCTTCAAGTTTACAACAGTTTCTGTGAGAATGATCACATTCATCCCAATATAGACAAGGGATCAATAAGGCAACAGGATCTTTCATCCGATTACAATTTCTTCCTGTCAATGCATGGGTTCCAGTATGGCCTCTATAGATGGAGATTTAGAAGCTCTAGAATGTGATACATGAGAATCTTGAGCTTTTCCCTTTGACTGTTCTTCAAAATGTAAGTACACTTGAGTAGCGAGAGGAGGCAAATTCTCAAGGGAAGATAACAAAACTCTACCAAAAAATTTGTCTTTGATCCAACAGAATAGGCCAGCATAGAAGATGGACAGAAAAGAGTCATTGTACTAGGCCGATTGAGTAGACAGAGTTCGGAACTGGATGTCATAACATTTCACAGACTTATTTCACTGCCTGAGGCCCCCTTCACACGTCCGTGAAACACGTGCGTGTTTGGTCCGTTTCCGTATATACCGGAGACACGGACAAACGTGCACCAATGTTATTCAATGTTTGCAGTTACACGTGCGTTTTTCCATACGGTCCGTGTGTCCGTGTGCGTGACACGTATGTGTCTGCATATCTCACGGATGCATGTCCGTTTTCTGCACGGATCACGCATACACGCACCCAATGTAAGTCTATGGGTCCGTGAGTACACGTACGTGTCACGGATGCATCTCCGTGTTGTCCGTGTCCGTTTTTTAATCATTCATTGGCTGCGATTGCTTCAGTTGGAAACAGGTGGCTGTAATGTGAGACTTGCTGTTATTACTGTTCATTTAGCTGCCCACACCCAGTGATGGAAGTAGTGTTTTCTCTGCTGGATTTTTTTTTTCATTTGGATTCTAATCTTTTTGATCCATGGGTCCACGTGTTGATACTGAGAAAATAATTTCTGTGGTTGAGTGTCACCCTTAATTGTGGGACACTAGATCTGAAGGCTACCGTGATCGGGCAATTGTTGACAGAACATGGAAGGTTGTTGCTGCAGAACTTTACCCCAACAATGGATGGGACCGTTGTTCACCAGGGAAAAAAACACGATTTGGTGAGTGTTTTATTGTTTATAAAAAAATTTTTTTATTAAAAATATGTTATTTTTTTAAAAAATTAAATTATAAATTGTAAGGCATTATGTTTTATTTGTTAATTTAAAAGTATAACTTATTCATAAAACAAAAAAGTTAATTGAAAATTGAACTTAATTTCCTTCTAACTATGTAGTTTTGTTTTTTTTTTTCTTTTTTTTGTTATTTGCAGAGTAATTTTTTAACTATTAAATCTAAAAAAAATTTTTTAAACCTTTTATAAATCGAAATGTGAGGTTTAATAATATTTTTTTCATTTTTTTACTTTCAATATTTTTTTTTTTTTTTAAAAAAAAAAACAAAAAAAACAAAATAGTTGATTTAGTACGACGCCGATGGAGATCTGCCCGGGATCAGTATAGACGCGAGTTCAACCCAATTCCGTCAATATCAGCAAATCCACGAAAGAGAAGATATGTATATTTTGAAAAACTAGAATTCCTACGACCAATTATGGAGGTGGCTCAGTAAGTATAATTTGATAAATAGACTAATGACATTGTTTGTGAGTTTTGTATTATTCTCATTTTTGTTTTTTTGTTTTTTTAAACAAAAAAAAAAAAAAACAGGACTGACGACAACATGGATGAATCGGATGAAAACCCATCAGCGGCACAATCAGCTCCAGCAACTTCTGCTTCTGAGGTGGACCAGCCACATCCCACAGCAGAAATACCACAAACACAAAATGAAAATACAGAACAGGTATCCAGTGAGGCTGATACTGAGACAATAACACATCAAACACAAACCCAAACACAATCTTCATCTGTTAATGTCCAACCATCATCTCTATCTAATTCTGGCCAACGTTATCAAACCAACACATATCGGGCACGTCGGATAAGACGTCCTGAAGATTTAAGGTCACTGCCAGAAATTATTGACACAAGAGTCATGTCAATTATGAATTCCTTATTGCCGGAAAATGACATAGAAAGATTCTGTCGCTCACTAGCACCATGTTTGGCAAAAGTTGATTCCGACCACCAGGAACGCTTAAGGGCAGCCATACTCACTTTAATCTCAGCTTGCCAAACACGCCCATTGCCAAACCACGTACTATTAACAATCGAACAGTGGAGGACAAACTACAATGCTTCTAATCCTGATGCTTCATTACCCCACATAACCCAACATATGACAAACCAGACATCATCATCAGTTGTAACCAACATTGCCCACCAAACTGCTCAAAATATTGACACAACCAACATCATTAATAGACCTATCACAACAATTCCAAATATAGTGTCAGGACAAATCAACAACATGATGACTCAGATGTCTCAACATCCAAGTCAAAATATCCCAATAAATTACATACAACAACCATCACAAGGCCAAAATTTCATCAATACCTCTACCTTTCAAACAAGACAGCCAGTTAGCCAATTACAAACATACCCACAATCTGTCATTTTTGCCCAAAATGCCAATCAACCGTTTCTACAAGGTCAACATTATCCAACAAATATATCATACTCACATCAGCCACAAATGCAGCAGCCAATAATGTTTTCACAAGCTATCCCACAAGCCATGTATGCATCTTCATTAAACATTTTACAAACAACAGCTACTCAGGAACCCAATATAGCAACATGCGCCACTAAAACTAATACCAGTACATTAATTGTCCAAGCAATCTCAGAACATGAATCGAATATTCCATCAGCACAGGATACAGTTGAAAGTCTAGAGGACTTAATTGATTAGTTTTTTTTTTTTGTTTTTTTTGGTGTTTTTGTTTTTTAAAAAATTTATATATTTTTTTTTTAAAAAAAAACAAAAAAAAAATTATGTGGTATTGGACACAACATTTTCTAAAGTTACATTCTAATAATATAAATAATTGAAAAATAAAGGTGTACATTATTTGTATTATTGCAACATAATATGCAAATTAATATTATGTATTAAAAATTTAAGTTGAATATAAAGGTTATATTTTTTTTGGTAGTTTACCATTTATAAAAATATGTTGAACACAAATTAGTCAATATGGTAAATGATGTAGATAAGAAATGTTGTTGAGCATTATGTGTGTGGATACTAATAGAAAAAAAGGCTAACTTTGTTCTGCGAGTGGTTTTTTTTTTTCTTATTTTAAGAATTTGTGTGGAAAAAACACATTTGATTTTGTTAAATTACATGTTTATGTTCTATGATTTTATATCAACAAATATCAAAATTTTGATCATATCTTCAATACTAAAATTTCAAAATTTCTGGACATGTATCAATAAAGTTTTTTTTTGCTGGAAATTTTTTTGCTTTATGTATCAAATTTATATTAATATCTTGACAATTGATGAATACAAATACAATATATATTACGCATAAGCAATAACAAATTTTATTTTTGGTATCCAAAATTAAATAATAAACCAGTTTATTTTCATATTTTACATAAAAAAAAATATGTATTGATGACATACCTTAATTTTAAAAAACATTTAGAACATATGTTTAAATTTTTAAACACATAGGGGTTTTTTAAATAAAAATTCCAATACACAAATTAATGATCAACAAAATAACGCATATAATTATTTCTTATTTGCAAAGCAGACAAAACTGGTTGTGGATTTTCCATTTGAATATTTGAAACATTAGCTACATAATGGGAGTTCAAAGGGTCTAACAGGACATTTTCCTCATGAATTCTACTAAAATTATGTAAAACTAATGTAGCTTTGATTACTGATTTCACATTAGTTGGGTTTAGCTGTATTGTTGTTTGATATTAATGGCCATTTGGAGGCTAAAATCCCAAAAGAACATTCAACATAACTACGGGCTCTTTTTAAACGACTATTGAATTGGCTTTTTAAATCATCAATTCCACGCCGAGGAAAAGGTCTCATTACATGTGGTGATAAGGCAAAACCCTCATCTGCAACCATCAAAAAAGATACTGTTGGTACAGAAGTACCAGGCAGTGGTGATGGAGTAGGTAAATTTAAGTCCATTGAAACCATACGTCTGGCCAATCTAGTTGAGCGAAAAATCTGTGCATCGGAAGCACTCCCATACGCACCAATATCTACATAAATAAATTTATAATTAGTGTCAACTAATGCTAATATTACAACAGAAAAATATTTGTGAAAATTAAAATATCTAGACCCAGAATTTGGTGGCTTCCGAACCCTAATGTGTTTTCCATCCAATGCCCCAATACAGTGTGGAAATTTAGTCACTTCATGAAATCCATGGGCTATTTCAAGCCATTTTTTGCAAGTTGGTTGTGGCATAACTTGATTTTTAAGATGTAACCATAAGGCATCACAAGTCAGACGGACAATTCCACAGATGGTTGACGTACCAAGGAGGAAGTCGAAATGTAGAGCTCCATATGACATGCCTGTAGCCAGAAACCTAAAGATTGTGTAAGTGTATACCAAAAGAAAAAAAATAAGGACCGTTATTTTTTTTTAATTTAAAATAAATGTTGAATGTTAATCCAAACAATAGAAACATAAAAAATAATGTTAAGATGTATATTTAAGTCTAATGATATATATTTAAACATTAGAAAGTAAAAACATTATTTTAATAAAAAATGATTAAAATAAACCCACCTTAACCCCTTAACGACCTTTGACGTACTGAGTACGTCATGGTGACATGGTGCTAAACGACCCATGACGTACTCAGTACGTCATGGCGAAATCGCGGTCCCGGAGCCCCGGGGAGTGAAATTTGTTTAATTAAATGGTAGATTCGGGAAGGAGGGGACCTCTGCCTGACCTCAGGAGGGGTGGTGCCTCCTCCCCGAACCTACAGGGGCTGTGATTGGCTGACGAACGCCGCTCAGCCAATTACAGCCACTGTAATGTTCCAGCCATTGAAAATGGCTGAAACATTGAAATCCAGCCCTGATCAGTGCTGCTGTAGCACTGGCCATTGGCTGGAGCTGGGTGATCGATGCTTCACCCGCCCCCAGCTCTGATTGGAGAGAGCGGTCTTGTGACCGCTCTCTCCAATCAATGTGGATCTGCGGCCTGTGACCGTCCCTGGAAGCCGAGGAGAGCGGTAAGTTGCTGTCCCCGCCCCTGTCCCCGATCGCCCCGCCGCTGCTCCCGATCCACCGCTGTCCCCGCCGCTGTCTCCGATCGCCCCGCCGCTGCTCCCGATCCACCGCTGTCCCCGGCGCCATGCTCCCGCTCCACCGCTGTCCCCGGCGCCATGCTCCCGCTCCACCGCTGTCCCTGCCGCTGCTCCCGATGCACCGCTGTCCCCGCCGCTGTCTCCGATCGCCCCGCCGCTGCACGCGCTCCACCGCTGTCCCCGCCGCTGCACGCGCTCCACCGCTGTCCCCGCCGCTGCTCCCGATGCACCGCTGTCCCCGCCGCTGTCTCCGATCGCCCCGCCGCTGCACGCGCTCCACCGCTGTCCCCGCCGCTGTCTCCGATCGCCCCGCCGCTGCACGCGCTCCACCGCTGTCCCCGCCGCTGCTCCCGATGCACCGCTGTCCCCGCTGCTGTCTCCGATCGCCCCGCCGCTGCACGCGCTCCACCGCTGTCCCCGCCGCTGTCTCCGATCGCCCCGCCGCTGCACACGCTCCACCGCTGTCCCCGCCGCTGCTCCCGATGCACCGCTGTCCCCGCCGCTGTCTCCGATCGCCCCGCCGCTGCTCCCGCTCCACCGCTGTCCCCGCCGCTGCTCCCGATGCACCGCTGTCCCCACCGCTGTCTCCGATCGCCCCGCCGCTGCTCCCGATCCACCGCTGTCCCCGCCGCTGTCTCCGATCGCCCCGCCACTGCTCCCGATCCACCGCTGTCCCCGGCGCCATGCTCCCGATCCACCGCTGTCCCCGCCGCCGCTCCTGATCCACCGCTGTCCCCGCCGCTGCTCCCGATCCACCGCTGTCCCCGGCGCCATGCTCCCGATCCACCGCTGTCCCCGCCGCCGCTCCCGATCCACCGCTGTCCCCGGCGCCATGCTCCCGCTCCACCGCTGTCCCCGCCGCCGCTCCCGATCCACCGCTGTCCCCGCCGCCATGCTCGCCACTGTCCCCGCCGCCGTCGCACCCACCTTTTTCAGCTGCTGCTGCCCCGGAATCGGCCCCCACTGTTCCCGATCGGCGGCCGCCGCCGCCTCCTTCATCGGCTGCCCCTTCTCCATCGCCACACCTCCTATCCCTCCATGTGCTGCAAGCCACCCTCCCCCCACGTGGGGGGAGGGTGGCTTGCAGCACATGTGGGGGGAGGGTGGCTGGCTTGCAGCACATGTGGGGGGAGGGTGGCTGGCTTGCAGCACATGTGCTGCAAGCCACCCTCCCCCCACATGTGCTGCAAGCCACCCTCCCCCTACATGTGCTGCAAGCCACCCTCCCCCTACATGTGCTGCAAGCCACCCTCCCCCCGGGGCCCCCCTCCTCCATGTGCCATCTCTCTCTCCTATCAGACTCTGCCCCCCTCCCCAATCTGCTGCCTGCTCTCTCCCATTTTCCATCTACTGCCCCCTCTCACCCTCCTCGATCTGTTGCCTCCTTCATCTGCTGCCTCTTCTGTCTGCTGTGATCCTGCTGCCTAGATCCATCCTGTAAGGTAGGTATCCCCATCTCACCTTCCCCCCCACATCCTCTGCCGCTCCTCCATCCGCTGCACCATTTCCCATCCATCCGCTGCGCCATTTCCCATCATCCATCCGCTGCGCCCTTTCCCATCCTCTGCCGCTCCTCCACCCGCTGCGCCCTTTCCCATCTTCCATCCTCTGCGCCCTTTCTCATCTGCCGCCCCGCCCTCTCGCATCGCATTATCTAGCGCAGTTGCTCGCTTCCAGACAGCAGTGGATGATGCGATGCGAGACTCGTGCATTGCTCTCACGTTTGGCACTGGTCTTAGTGGCAGGCGCTCATTTTTTTTTTTTTTCTTACTGATGTCTGTATTTTTTATTTCGCCAAACTAATTTTTTTTGTATGGGGGGGTCTGATTTCCAAAATGGGATCACATGTGGGGGAGCTCCATTGTTTAGGCACCTCAGGGGGTCTCCAAATGAAACATGGCGTCTGCTAATAATTCCAATCAATTTTACTGTGAAATGGCGCTCCTTCTCTTCTGAGCCCCGCCGTACGCCCAAACAATTGATTTCCACCACATATGAGGTATCGTCGTACTCACATTTTATGGTGCATTTTTTCCTGATACCCTTGTGGAAAAAAAAGCTACCTGTTTGAAAAAACTATTTTGTGGTAAAAAAAAGAATAAAATATTTTCACGGCTGAACATTACAAACGTTTGTGAAGCCTCCAGGGGTTCAAAGTGCTCACTAAATAGCTAGATAAATTCCATGAGGGGTCTAGTTTCCAAAATGGGGTCAATTGTGGGGGAGCTCCATTGTTTAGGCACTTCAGGGGGGTCTCCAAACGCAACATGGCGTCCGCTAATAATTCCAACCAATTTTGCTGTGAAATGGCGCTCCTTGCCTTCCGAGTCCTGCCGTGCGCCCAAACATTTGATTTCCACCACATATGGGGTATCTGCGTACTCAGGAGAAAATGCACAATACATTTTATGGTGCATTTTTTCCTGATACCCTTGTGATAAAAAAAGCTACCTGGTTGAAGCAACAGTTTTGTGGTAAAAAAAAATTTTTTCTTTTCACGGCTCAACGTTATAAACTTCTGTGAAGCCCCCAGGGGTTCAAAGTGCACATCAAACATCTAGAAAAAATATTTGAGGGCTCTAGTTTCCAAAATGGGGTCACTTATGGGGGAGCTCCATTGTTTAGGCACCTCGGGGAATCTTCAAACCCGACATGGCGTCCGCTAATGAGTGCAGCTAATTTTGCACTCAAAAATTCAAATGGCGCTCCTTGCCTTCCGAGTCCTGCTGTGTGCCCAAACATTTGATTACAACCACATATGGGGTATCTGCGTACTCAGGAGAAAATGCACAATACATTTTATGGTGCATTTTTTCCTGATACCCTTGTGATAAAAAAAGCTACCTGGTTGAAGCAACAGTTTTGTGGTAAAACATTTTTTTTTCTTTTCACGGCTCAACGTTATAAACTTCTGTGAAGCCCCCAGGGGTTCAAAGTGCACATCAAACATCTAGAAAAAATATTTGAGGGCTCTAGTTTCCAAAATGGGGTCACTTATGGGGGAGCTCCATTGTTTAGGCACCTCGGGGAGTCTTCAAACCCGACATGGCGTCCGCTAATGAGTGCAGCTAATTTTGCACTCAAAAATTCAAATGGCGCTCCTTGCCTTCCGAGTCCTGCTCTGTGCCCAAACATTTGATTACCACCACATATGGGGTATCTGCGTACTCAGGAGAAAATGCACGATACATTTTATGATGCAATTTTCCTGATACCCTTGTGAAAATACTATTTTTTATGGCTAAAGTAACATTTTTGTGTTAAAAAAGTAAAATTTTCATTTTTTCGTCTACATTGCTTTGGTTGCTGTGAAGCTCCTAAAGGGTTAATAAACTTCTTGGATGTGGTTTTGAGCAGAGTGAGGGGTGCAGATTTTAGAATTGGGTCACTTTTGGGTATTTTCTGTCGCCTAGGTTTCTCAAATCACTCCAAATGTGATGTGGTACCTAAAAAGATTTTTTGTAAATTTTGTTGGAAAAATGAGAAATTGGTGATGAACTTTGAACCCTTCTAACTTCCTAACGTAAATATTTTTTTTTTCAAAAATTGCGCTGGTGTAAAGTAGACATGTGGGAAATGTTATTTAGTAACTTTTTTGTGTGACATATCTCTCAGATTTATGGGCATAAAATTTCAAATTTTGAAAATATTGCAAAATTTTCAAAATGTTCGCCAAATTTCCGAAATTTTCACAAATAAACGCAAAACATATCGGCCTAAATTTACCACTGACATGAAGTACAATATGTCGCGAAAAAACAATCTCAGAATCGCCAGGATCCGTTGAAGTGTTCAAGAGTTATAACCTGTCAAAGTGACACTGGTCAAAATTGCAAAAAATGGCCGGGTCTTTAAGGTGAAAACAGGCTGGGGGCTGAAGGGGTTAATGTAACAAGCAATCTTTGTTCAGGTGAGATACATTGGCGCATGCTTGTGTCCTGGAGTTGGAGATGAGGCCTGAGAGTGTCCAAGATTGTATCAAACATATCAACTGTTAATCGGCAATATGCCTGAAATTTTGCAGGATATCGCCTTAATTCACCATATAGACAATGGAAATGTCCATGAGTTTGACGCATTTGAACAAATGGATGCACCCACATTCTTCTTTGAGACATTTCTGCTGAAGGAATCATAAATCGCCTTACACCAAATCGTCTAGAAACCATCCATGCAAGAAAAAGCAGAGCCTCATTTGATATGGACATTATCAACTAAAAACCACACACTACTATGTCAAAAGAAAAAAAAACACGCACAGCATTCATTTATACAAAAGGTAGTGAAAAGTCAATTAATGCCAGCAGTAACACATTAACAAATTAATGTGATGACTAACCACAGCAAAACGCAATCTAAAAACGGATTGGAAACGCTAGTGGCACGGATCACACACGGAGGTAAAAAACGTACAAACGGAAGTAAAATACGGAATCACGGATGCAACACGGATATCACACGGAACTTAAAAACGGATGCAAAAACGTAACACGGACAAGAAAAACAGACAACAAAAAACGCACGTGTTTTTCACGGACGTGTGAAGGGGCCCTGAGCCACAGTATAGAATTAGCAACTGGTGAACGTGACTTTGCTCGTCAACCACTCTACAGAAGGCAGTCAGGAACATTGGTAGATAAAACTTCATAGGATTGCCAAAGCATCTTCTGATGCCAAAGACAATATATATGCTACTTTTCAATGGTCAGAAAAAATTAGTTGGAACAGAGCTCAACGTGTACGGTGCATTGAGACACAAAACCTCGGCCAGCCTTAAGGGTGCTTGACACGTTTTGACATCACTACCGATATATCGTCGGGGTCACGTCGTTAGTGACGCACATCCGGCGCCGGTAGTGACATCAAAGCGTGTGACACCAAGGAGCGACGATCAACGATCACAAAATCGTTTAAAAACGGTGATCGTTGACACGTCGCTCCTTTCCTTAATATCGCTGCTGCCACAGGTATGATGTTGTTCGTAGTTCCTGCGGCATCACACATCACTGTGTTTGACACCGCAGGAATGACGAACATCTCCTTACCTGCGTCCACCAGAAATGCGGAAGGAAGGAGGTGGGCGGGATGTTACGTCCTGCTTATCTCCGGCCCTCTGCTTCTATTGGGCGGCCGCTTAGTGACGCCGCAGTGACGTCACTATGACGCCGAACGCACCTCCCCATTGAGGGAGGGATTGTTCGGCAGTCACAGCGACGTCGCTGACAAGGCCTGTTTATGTGACGCTGCCGTAGTGATATTGTTCGCTACGTCAGCGAGCACCAAATGTCGCACGAGCGACGGGGGTGGGTGCTATCACGCTCGACATCGCTAGCAATCGCTAGCGATGTCACAGCGTGTAAAGTACCCTCTAGTGTCTCTAGTAAACCAGGCAGAAGCAAGAAAATTTAGAGACGATCACGAAGTAGAATGTCCTGCGTAAGAATTAAGTTCTGTCCGGTGTTAAGGCGCCGCCGGTTTAACTGCACATGTTACCTATGCAGGCTGAGAGGTCACATATAGCCTCCCGCTAGCTCACAGCAAATTGCATAACCAGTTCAGATAAGTCCTCTGTATCTAACGACAACAATGCTGGTAAAGCTGCTCTTTTGTAATCTATATTTTCAGTATATTTTCAGCATCCAGCAAGCCAGTATTTTCAGCACCTGGCATGCTGCATGGCGTAACGGATAAGACTCGGTGACAAGTGCAGGGCACCCCAGAAGACGGAGAGTCAAGAGTGACAGATACAGAAACTGAAGATGTATAGACAGCCCATGAATTGCAGTAGCATTTTAATGTGAACTACCGTGTTTCCCCAAAAATAAGACCTACCCTGAAAATAAGCCCTAGCAGACATTTTCAGCATTTTCGATTGTAAGGCTTAAATATAAGCCCTATCCCGAAAATAAGCTCAAGTCATGGTTCAATAATGAAGTGTTCATGCAGCTAAAAAAAGTAAAGAATACTGCAGCAGACTTTATTATAGAAAGCAGACACTCCCAAAAGAAAGAAGACCCACCCCGCAATTATACTCACCAGACACCAAACGGGAGAACCTATAGTGGAACGCATCAAGGACCTGCGGTGGAACGCACACTCACATACACACATCATATCGCACATCCACACACATCACATCGCGCACACATCAGATCGCACACAAATGAGACCTCACACCCACATCAGATCTCACACACACATCAGATCTCACACACAATCACACATCAGATCGCACACCCACACACATCAGATCACACACCCACACACATCAGATCACACACCCACACACATCAGATCACACACCCACACACATCACATCCCACACCCACACACATCAGATCTCACACACACATCAGATCGCACACCCACACACATCAGATAGCACACACACACATATCAGATTGCACACAGACACACACACACACACATCAGATCTCATACACACATTAGATCTCACACACATCAGATCACACACCCACATACATCAGATAGCACACACATCAGATCTCACACCCACACACATCAGATCTCACACACACATCAGATCGCACACCCACACACATCAGATAGCACACACACATCAGATCGCACACACACATCAGATTGCACACACACACACACACACACATCAGATTGCACACACACACACACACACATCAGATTGCACACACACACATCAGATCACACACCCACACACATCAGATCACACACCCACACACATCACATCCCACACCCACACACATCAGATCTCACACACACATCAGATCGCACACCCACACACATCAGATAGCACACACACACATATCAGATTGCACACAGACACACACACACACATCAGATCTCATACACACATTAGATCTCACACACATCAGATCACACACCCACACACATCAGATAGCACACACATCAGATCTCACACCCACACACATCAGATCTCACACACACATCAGATCGCACACCCACACACATCAGATAGCACACACACATCAGATTGCACACACACACACACATCAGATTGCACACACACACACACACACATCAGATTGCACACACACACATCAGATCCCACACAGAATCACACATCAGATCACACACCCACACACATCAGATCTCATACACACATTAGATCTCACACACATCAGATCACACACCCACACACATCAGATAGCACACACATCAGATCTCACACACACACACATCAGATCTCACACACACATCAGATCGCACACCCACACACATCAGATAGCACACACACATCAGATCGCACACACACATCAGATTGCACACACACACACACACATCAGATTGCACACACACACACACACACATCAGATTGCACACACACACATCAGATCCCACACAGAATCACACATCAGATCACACACCCACACACATCAGATCTCATACACAGATTAGATCTCACACACATCAGATCACACACCCACACACATCAGATAGCACACACATCAGATCTCACACACACACACACATCAGATCTCACACACACATCAGATCTCACACACACATCAGATCGCACACCCACACATATCAGATGGCACACCAGATGGCACACACAATCACACATCAGATTGCACACACAATCACACATCAGATCGCACACACAATCACACATGAGATTGCACACACACATACTCACCACATTTGGCGATATCGATTGCTTCTGGCCGGCAGAGGAACCTGGGATGCAGTGCAGTGGAACTTGAGGTGGAAGCATCAAACAATGCATAACTGTGGGCAGCAAACACAAAGGAGAAAGCTTACTTAGGCGGGCTTTGCACACTACGACATCGCAGGTGCGATGTCGCTGGGGTCATGTCGAAAGTGACGCACTTCCTGCGTCACTCTCGACATCGTAGTGTTTAAATCCTAGATGATACGATTAACGATCGCAAAAGCGTCGTAATCGTATCATCGGTGTAGTGTCGGTGAATTCCATAATTACGCTGACGCAATGGTCCGATGTTGTTCCTCGTTCCTGCGGCAGCACACATCGCTGTGTGTGAAGTCGCAGAAGCGAGGAACATCTCCTACCTGTGTGAAGCCCTGGGCAAGCCAGGGGTCACAGGTCATCACACCACCACACCCTACACCCCAGTTAGGAACATCAAAGCTAACCCAAAATCCTTGTTGCCTTCCTCCAGGGGCTGATGTTCACACCAGGGGGTGGGCCAGGCGGTTGGCTCCGCCCACCGAGGAGTTCACAGCTCTGGAGGCGGGAGAAACCGGGCAGTTTAGCCCAGGCAGGGCTTGAGTGAGGAGTAAACAAGTAGACAAGTGAAAGTAGAAGGAAGTGAAGTGGTAGAGGAGCAAAGGAGAAAACTGGAGAAAAGGAGTAAAAGTGAGAGTAGAAAAGCCTGAAGTGGTCCAGCTGTGTGCAGGACAGAGTCAGCAAGGTCAGCAATGGCGGTGATTGTCCGGAGGGGTGACCGTTTGGAAGTTCCTGGAAGGACCGCGGACGGGTGGTGACCCGGCGGTATGGAGCAGTGTACAAAGGACAGTCAGCACCAGGGCAGGGGCCTCTCGGACCCCGGCAAGGCTAGGAGTCGCCATAATTTGCCAAATCCGTCAGTGAAGGGGACATAGATTCCCCCAACAACCAAGTCCCGATTGAAGGCAACAGCCCAACCATTACAGTAGAGACACCGCCACCGCCAGGGCACCAGTTTCTAAGGGCCAGCGCCTGCGGGCAAAGAGTAGAGCTCCTCCGGTCCAGCTTGAAGCCGGGGAGCGGGTTACCGGTGGGAACCCATCGAGACCATCAACAACATTAGGTGCAGGAAAAGGGACATCACTGTCACCTACTGGGGAAAGCAAGTGCAGCCGTCCGTGGGAACCGTCTTTCCAGCCGTGTGTTTTACCGAAAACTGTGTCAACGTCTCAGGCTGAGTGAGTACCACAGTGCCGCAAGGCACAGCGCTGCCCCCGCGTCCCTGCGCCCACCAAGCCCTGCATCTCCCACCTCATCACTGGGCCCCGGGATCACCAACCCCTACCCACGGAGGGGCAACACTACAACTGGCTGCTCCATACCATCCTTCCCGGGATCCCCACACAGAGCAGCGGTGGTGTCAACAAATCACCACAATCGTGGGTGGCGTCACGGACAATAAACAATCCCTACACCCAAATTCCCCTTTCACTCACGGGCGAGGAGCGCCGCTCGAGAACCCCCAGGATCCGGCCCACCGCTCGAGCCACCACTGAGCAGCAGCAGCCGGACCCGAGCAGAGGGGTGAGCGCAGTGCTGACACCCTCCTCCCCGCCCGCGATACCTGCGTCACCACGGCCCCCGTTGGCTATGCGGAAGGACAGAGGTGGGCGGGATGTTAACATCCCGCTCATCTCCGCCCCTCCGCTCCTATTGGTCGCCTTCCGTCTGACGTCGCAGTGACACCGCACGACCCGCCCCCTTATTAAGGAGGCAGTTCGCCGGCCACAGCGACGTCGCACGGCAGGAGAGTGTATGTGAAGCTGCCGTAGCGATAATATTTGCTACGGCAGCTATCACATAGATATCGCAGCTGCAACGGGGGCTGGGACTATCGTGCTCAGCATCGCAGCATCGGCTTGCGATGTCGTAGTGTGCAAAGTACCCCTTAGACAGAAGATATACGTTAATGTAGGAGAGTTTGAAGTGCGGAAAAGTCCAGATAAAAATTTGTTATGCTTACAGCAGAAGAAGAGTTAATCGGCAGGTCTGAGTTGGGAACTATGTGCTGCTTCTTTACTGGAGTTTGCAGAGATGATAGTATATTTAAAAAAATTGGATGATGGAAAACTCCACAGCACAAGGTAACTGAACACATATTTTACTAAATACTCAGAAACATATGAGTGTCTAAATGTCTTTAGAGGTGAGGTCACTGAAGTTCACCAGGCAACTTGTAAAACCTGACATGAAACACAGGAAAGGACAGTGGCCATAGGGGAAGGGAAGAGAATGCAGACCAGGTGGCACATTTCACTAATGTCTGTGCACTCATTGGATGATGGTTTTAAATACAGATATTATAACATGCTTCATGAATAGAAAAGAAAATACAAAGCAGGTATTTACCATATTTGGAACCAAACTAATAAATTTGTGGTTATTATGATTTCCTACCCAAAACTCTGAACCTAAGGCAGCTTATATTATTTAGTGTTGCACTGTATAAGGGTCCATGCACATAGTAAAGCCTCTTTAGTAGACCTATAAAGCAGTACACAAATCCCCTAAGGCAAGGCTATGTTCATATTGCTTTTTTACCACATCAGTCGCTCTATTGGGGTTTCCATCTGAGGCCCTGAAAATGTGATTCAGGCGAACCCCTTGCAGGACCATTGACCCTAATGAGGCAGACTGAGCCAGTTTGTGCTCTTTATGGCCCCCATTTCAGCATTTCCTGCCATCTTATGGTGGGCACAGAAGTACAGTTGATCACACTTTTGTGCCCACCTCAAGAAAATGAACACTGCTGAAACGGAGGTGAGACGGAGTACAAAGGGACTCAAAGTCAATTTCCCTGTAGTACATTGCACCTGAATCCCTTTTTCCAGGGCCTCAGATGGAGTTACTATTGTGTGTCAAAACACAATATGAATATCACCTAAGGGTCCATATTATGAGCCCATCTGCCTTCGCTCTGCTGCCATGTCCATAGGGCACTAGGTATAAGAGTGATGGAGCATGACACAAAAGATGAAAATCTGTGCAGTTTAGTACACAGACCAGGTATGAGGCATATACACGAGTCCTAACTTAGTGTTTAAGCTATGAGTCACTAAATAATTGATGTGGAACATTTAGATCAAAGTGCTAGAAAATATTATTGATATACCATTACTTTTTTTTTACTTCTTATAATAGGAAGACCACTACTAATAATTAAAAATGATATCCAAAAATCCCCCTGCAGGTCATTGAAGTTATCCATCACATGATATCCATAAGGATAGTATACAAACATGGACAACACATACGACCATATTTATCACTATTCTGACTTACTTCATCTGAAAATGATGGCATTTGCTAACAAAGAATTGGCAGTGGCCCCAATGATTCAGACATGACAGGCTGTGTCTGGAAAAGTGGGCATCATTTCAGAGTTGCATAGTAACGAACCAATGATGTATAAATATAAAACATCGGGGCAATAAGAAAAGGGTAATTTTTATGTCAAAAATTGGTTTTCCTATCTGGGTAAGCATCATTTTGTTATAGGTAGGACATGATACACCAGTGTCATTTTTCAACTTATTGACTAGGAAACTGTAACATTAATAATAATAATAATAATAATAATAATAATAATAATAATAATAATAATAATATCAAACAGGGATTGCCACCTTTTCCTCCAAAAAATTCACTCTGGTTTAAAAAATATAAATAAAAATAATTGTGATTTTGAAGGTAAGAGTTTTCATGAAGGCTTTTTGTAATATCTCTAGGGTAGTGAAATGATAACAAATAATTGTACTCTGATGTATTTTACAGGCCAGTGTCAATATCTGTAATAGTTTAGAAAGTGAAATGGAAGCATCCCTGGTGGCCTAGAGAATGGAAGGTGAAAAAGACCAATATCCATGGTTGTCTAGTGCATGGAAGGGGTTATGTCAGCATCACTGGTGGTCTAGAGTAGTAAGTGTAAAAACATTAAAATTAATACATCTAGTTATCAAATATTTCATAGTAAGACATATACGTTCACAGTTCTGTTTATGTTGGAGGGCATAGTTTATTAATTAAGTTTTTAAGGAATAAGTATTAAAATATCTATATTGAGTATACTTGAGTACTGACGTGGAAGGATATATATAAATCCTTCCCGAAGCTTCCAGAAGATTATGTCATATGGAACTATACAACTAAACCACCCTATATGGACTGAACAGCTGGTATATAATACACGATGGAGGGGGCTACTTGGTCGCTCCTCCACATTGCCTGCGGTCAGAAGACTCGAGGCTGCAAGATGAAGACACGCTAAGAGATGACACCCCCTGCCTTGCCATTCAGGACCCAAAGAGAGATGGGTAAAGATTTCCCATTGATCAGTATGGACTAAATGAACTCTTTTTTCCGTAAGCTGACAAAGTATATTGTTTTTCCTTTCTGTAACTGAACCCTGGCAACCATTTTTAAATAGATAAAATACATTTATTTTTTACATTTTTGAAGTTCTTTCTTTCATGCGCTTTTACGTATTTGAAGAAAAATATATTTAAGAGTATATTTTTTAACATTTGGTGAGCCACCCATTCGTGATTTTTTTTTATATACATTTTTTTTTTGTTGTTCCTTCACTTTGCATAAGGGGGGTCGAAGTATCTTAAGTATCTCAAGTATCTCCTGCAAAGGATCAGGAATCGACAATTTATAAAAAATCACGCAGAACCTAGGAAATACGTATAAGTCAAGTTGCATGAATGGTTTGTTTTTTTTTGAATGAACTTTAAAGTCTTTACAAAGCCACAGAAGTTAACTTTTGACGTATTTTTGAGCAAGAAAGATAAAGTCAGTCCATAAGAAGTATTGGACGTGCTGAACAAGGTGAATCAAGTCTTACAGGATCATCCATCAGATCATCTGATCATTTCAGGTAAGAAAATGGATTTTATCTCTTCATATGTTAAGCAAAGTAAAATTCAGTTCACTTATTCAGATATTTCTAATGTGGAAGAGCTTTGGTTACACTTTTATGGGGAGTGTGAACTTGAGAATTCACGTATAGAATGTGCAAGGTCTTTTAATAGAGAGAAACAGAAAATCAGAAATGTCTGTCATTTAGTCTATGATTTTCACAAGTTAATCGTAGAAAAATGTAAAAATGGTGGAAATAGACAACCTGAATTGTCAGGAGAGTCAGTGGTAGAGAAATCCAAAGACTGCTTAGAACCTGAAATGTCAGTCAGTGATATTGTGAATTCTGACTGTAATGTTGCAAATGATAAGTCAGATGATTTAGACTGTAATTCAAATCAGAATCTTGATAATGGCGTCAGACACGTGCTACCTAATCAAGGTGCCTTTCAAGATACTGAGAAAGAAGCAGGAAATGACGTAGTGAAGCTAGAAGGGGGAGGAGCCAGAGTGGGACACGTGCAGAAAGTTGTCAGAGAAGGACACGTGCAGAGAGAAAATGGCGACGATCAGTTTCTAAAAATAGAACAGGCTAAGTTAGGGATTGAACTTAGAAAGAGTCTATTGGACATATGCAAATTAATTCCCGCATATAATCCTAAAATACATGTTTGCAGAAATTCAGAGATATTTGAAAGTTCCATCGAGAAGTTAAATTTAACCAATAGTGAGACGAATCAGTTATTCCGTATGTGGATACCTCAGCATTTCTTTAGACAATTGGCATTAAAAAAGTCTTCTGACAATGAGACATTTGATTGTTCAAATGATAATGATATCATAAGGCTGAAAAATCTCATCTTCTGTGCAAGGAATGAATCTAATCCAAATTATGAGATGTTGAAGGAATTACAAATTGAACAGAATGAGAGTACGTTCTCATTTATGTCCGTTTTTGAACGTTTGTATAGGGCGGTTATTCCAAATGTCAGATTGGATGGAATGATACGTTTATTCATCAAGAAATTTAATTTCCTTGACAATGCCGCCTGTGCGGTGGCATTAAATAAAAAGTCCCTATTCGAATGTACGACATTTATCGATTTTGTTAAAAGTCGCCAAAGTCAATCAAAACAAAAATTAATTAATTCTGAAAAACCAACAGTGTCTCCCAGATCCAGATATTTTTCTGACAGGGTGTATGAAATTTGAAGGAAGATGCATACGTGTTACAAATCATACAATCCATCCCAACTATCATCTAAAAATCTTTTTTCACAGGAAAAACCCTTGTCTCCAGTGGAGGGATTGGTCACTGGGATTGATGATCCCAGACAAATTCTGAGTAAAAGCTTTGAAAGACAGAAACAGGTGTCTTGTGCAGATTCTTTCCCTGGGTTAGGATCTGATAGTCCGCGACAGCTGGGTGGTCTTTCAGAGAGAGACATTCTCTCTCATTTAACAGAAAACCTTGAATTACATAAGTTCCGAGATTCCTATAAGTTCAAAGTGAATTTAATAAAGCGAATCTTTGAAGAAAAAATTAGGTATGGTCTTCAGTTAAATAAAGTGGATTTCTGGGTAAATTAATTTTATTGTTTGATAAATATGTTTATTCATATACAGTGAATCTATGCATATATATATATATATATATATATATATATATATATATATATATATATATATATATATATATTAAAGGTAGTGATAGTAAATCAAGGTCATATTTTCATCTAGTAAAATGATAGTTTAATGTTATAAATTAATAATTTGATCTCTGTATATGAATAATAATATTTAAAATAAAACAATAAGAGAAAGTAACAGATTTTAAGTGTTTCATTTTTATCATAAATATGATAATAATTTTATTCTTTTATTTCCCTCAGAATTTATCAGTAAAGCAGATAAGCAGATTGATGAAGTATTAACTTTTTATTTATACATTTGTTCTTGTCCTCAATCAGGTAACATATATTTTATTGGGTAAGGTTAAACGCGAAAGCACGATTAATTAATAATTATTATTTTCTCAGGTACCAATTGCCAGAGTATTATTGCTTTGACGTTTCTTTTATGAATATATATCTTTTTTAGAGTTATTAGGAATGTAATCTGAGCTTTGGAGTGTAGTAAAACTGCTTGCTGTTTTGGAATGGTGTTCTTTGCATTTACTAGAGCATGTGACTTGGTACTAAAGCTAATAATAAATGTTTGTTCCATGGTCATATGTACAGTATGTAATACATTGGAATTTGTTTTTTTTCGAGAAGTACTTCAAATTAGTAACATAATTTTTGAAATGCGCATAGAATATTGGAAAAAAAAGGGATATGTGTCTGTCAGTTTCTATGTAGAAGTATATGTTACAGACCCATGACAGTCTTGTGTGCATAGATGTGTCTATGAATGATTGATTGTCTGAGCAGCTGCTAAAGTCAAAGTACTTGGATCCAGAGAAAAAAAAAAAAAAAAGGGAATTTTTGTTTTAACTTCGAGGTTATAATATATGTATGTATACTATTAGATAATAAGTTATAGTACATAAGTATAAATGAAGGAATTTATACCGGATATATATATATTATTCTTAGACATATTTCTTTAATATAGAGATGTTAGGATCTTTTGTGTTAGTCACTTCTTTTACTGATACATAAATTGGTAATCATTTTTCTTTTCAAATATGGAAGTGATATTTATAATATGGTCTTGAAGATATACAACACAAATTTTAATTTAATTTAATCTAAACATATTAATTTTTATAATATCATATCTCATGATATTGAAAGGGAGAGGTTTGGTCTCAATCACACACATTTATATTTGATAATATATGTGTTTACAGGATACTTTAATAATTAATATTTCAAGTACAAAGGAAGAATTTGGAATAAAAAAATATATTTGAAGTATATCATAATGCATTTATATACTAAGAGAAGTGTATTATTTGCAAGGTTACATGACTTAATTATTTTTATTGGTTACTGATAGGTATGGAAATCCTATAAGATACTGGTAACATTAAGGTTATGTATTATTAAAGACATAGGTGTTATATACATAGAAGGCCTTATTTTTATTTCAATTTTTATTTTTATTCCAATTTTCATTTTTCCTTTTATTCCTATTTTTGATATTAATTATTATTTAATATTCACATTTTTAATCAAAATCTTAAATTCTACAATTTTTATTTTTTTCTTCAGATTTTAAATATCTCAATTGAGAAAACACTTCAATATTTAGTTCAGTAATATCTAATATAAGAATATTACTTTATTAAATATGAATCATATTAAAAGGGAAAAGTTCCATTTTTTGGAAGAAAAGATACTTCCTTCATCAATATATACAATTGTTTACTTTCTGGTAATACATTATTTTTATATTAGTATGTTAACACAATAAGGATGAAATATTACTTATAGTTACACATTTTCTTATAATAGGTTCTTTAATAAATAATAGACAAATCAAATGATTAAATTAGAGTAATAAAGAGGGAAGATCGAGGTACATCTAGGTTTACCTTCCTATATTTACAAATAATATATATTATATTTTTAATCAATAATAATTTATAATGGGTATTATTGTGTTTTGATGAAATCATCCAGTCTTTTCTAAAAGGTTATTTGCTTTGGTTTATAATTTTACAAATGATCTAACTAAAAAGCCACATTGTTGCCTTTCATATTTATAATATGATACATGTTATAGGTACACATTATATTATTTCATATTTTATATTATATTTTGATTACATTCAACACATTGCCACCTATGGGTTTGGAAGGGTAATGCACCAATGACAAACAGGTTATTACATGAAATACTATCGTCTATACCATTATGCAGTATTATTACATCATTCTAAGTATCAATTATATTAATACTTCTACGATAATAATAATGACATGGTATTATAGTATTAGAGTTATGATATGCTGTGACATTTATTAGTGATAGTTATTGCCATATTTGGTATTTAGATTAGGGAATGAAGTCTTCAATCAAGATTATAGAAGATAAAAAGACTTTATAATTTTCCTAAAGTTAAAAGGGATTCTGCAAAAAGGTCCAAAAGGTAACGTCTCAAATAAGACTGTGAAACATACAAAATACACTTACCGTGTTTACACCTCAGAAACACAATGATCTTATGGTTCGAGGATGGGCAATGACACATGGTCTGTGCATTAAGACCTCCCTAAAGTTACTAAGAAGAGCAATGACGTGTTAAAGTTAACCCCTGTCGTGCTGACCAAGAACGTCTTAACATCTGTTCCAGGATTTGACAACAGGCAGCATGAAGGATAAAAGGTGACTAATGTAAATTACACTGCACAGACATCAAAGACTTTTGCTATTCTTCTACACTCATGAACTGTGGTTTATCAACATTGGCTATGGACTTTGTAATAAAAAAATAAAGTTTATGGACTTTGATCTAACAATGATAAACGCAATATGGGACTGTAAATTGGTAACCATTCATTTTTATCAAAGGATTTATTTCTAAGAGACTGTGTTTATGCCGGATTACATCGGAGATAAGAAGACATCAACTCAGAGGACATCATATGGTGACCGGATTTGTTTTTTGCATTTCTTTTTAGGTCTAGCGAAGTATAGTTATATATTTTTATATGATTGATCAGTCACGGCCTATCATAACATGAATCCACATTATTATATTATTGAACTTACAACATGAATAATGCAAATTAATTATTATTCATCATTATTATTGATATTAATCCATTATCACCAAATAAGGAAATAAGATTTGTTATTTTAATGATGTATTAATTAATTTTCGGGGTTACTCCACCCGCTTCAAGGGGGGTTTGTAAAAACATTAAAATTAATACATCTAGTTATCAAATATTTCATAGTAAGACATATACGTTCACAGTTCTGTTTATGTTGGAGGGCATAGTTTATTAATTAAGTTTTTAAGGAATAAGTATTAAAATATCTATATTGAGTATACTTGAGTACTGACGTGGAAGGATATATATAAATCCTTCCCGAAGCTTCCAGAAGATTATGTCATATGGAACTATACAACTAAACCACCCTATATGGACTGAACAGCTGGTATATAATACACGATGGAGGGGGCTACTTGGTCGCTCCTCCACATTGCCTGCGGTCAGAAGACTCGAGGCTGCAAGATGAAGACACGCTAAGAGATGACACCCCCTGCCTTGCCATTCAGGACCCAAAGAGAGATGGGTAAAGATTTCCCATTGATCAGTATGGACTAAATGAACTCTTTTTTCCGTAAGCTGACAAAGTATATTGTTTTTCCTTTCTGTAACTGAACCCTGGCAACCATTTTTAAATAGATAAAATACATTTATTTTTTACATTTTTGAAGTTCTTTCTTTCATGCGCTTTTACGTATTTGAAGAAAAATATATTTAAGAGTATATTTTTTAACATTTGGTGAGCCACCCATTCGTGATTTTTTTTTATATACATTTTTTTTTTGTTGTTCCTTCACTTTGCATAAGGGGGGTCGAAGTATCTTAAGTATCTCAAGTATCTCCTGCAAAGGATCAGGAATCGACAATTTATAAAAAATCACGCAGAACCTAGGAAATACGTATAAGTCAAGTTGCATGAATGGTTTGTTTTTTTTTGAATGAACTTTAAAGTCTTTACAAAGCCACAGAAGTTAACTTTTGACGTATTTTTGAGCAAGAAAGATAAAGTCAGTCCATAAGAAGTATTGGACGTGCTGAACAAGGTGAATCAAGTCTTACAGGATCATCCATCAGATCATCTGATCATTTCAGGTAAGAAAATGGATTTTATCTCTTCATATGTTAAGCAAAGTAAAATTCAGTTCACTTATTCAGATATTTCTAATGTGGAAGAGCTTTGGTTACACTTTTATGGGGAGTGTGAACTTGAGAATTCACGTATAGAATGTGCAAGGTCTTTTAATAGAGAGAAACAGAAAATCAGAAATGTCTGTCATTTAGTCTATGATTTTCACAAGTTAATCGTAGAAAAATGTAAAAATGGTGGAAATAGACAACCTGAATTGTCAGGAGAGTCAGTGGTAGAGAAATCCAAAGACTGCTTAGAACCTGAAATGTCAGTCAGTGATATTGTGAATTCTGACTGTAATGTTGCAAATGATAAGTCAGATGATTTAGACTGTAATTCAAATCAGAATCTTGATAATGGCGGCAGACACGTGCTACCTAATCAAGGTGCCTTTCAAGATACTGAGAAAGAAGCAGGAAATGACGTAGTGAAGCTAGAAGGGGGAGGAGCCAGAGTGGGACACGTGCAGAAAGTTGTCAGAGAAGGACACGTGCAGAGAGAAAATGGCGACGATCAGTTTCTAAAAATAGAACAGGCTAAGTTAGGGATTGAACTTAGAAAGAGTCTATTGGACATATGCAAATTAATTCCCGCATATAATCCTAAAATACATGTTTGCAGAAATTCAGAGATATTTGAAAGTTCCATCGAGAAGTTAAATTTAACCAATAGTGAGACGAATCAGTTATTCCGTATGTGGATACCTCAGCATTTCTTTAGACAATTGGCATTAAAAAAGTCTTCTGACAATGAGACATTTGATTGTTCAAATGATAATGATATCATAAGGCTGAAAAATCTCATCTTCTGTGCAAGGAATGAATCTAATCCAAATTATGAGATGTTGAAGGAATTACAAATTGAACAGAATGAGAGTACGTTCTCATTTATGTCCGTTTTTGAACGTTTGTATAGGGCGGTTATTCCAAATGTCAGATTGGATGGAATGATACGTTTATTCATCAAGAAATTTAATTTCCTTGACAATGCCGCCTGTGCGGTGGCATTAAATAAAAAGTCCCTATTCGAATGTACGACATTTATCGATTTTGTTAAAAGTCGCCAAAGTCAATCAAAACAAAAATTAATTAATTCTGAAAAACCAACAGTGTCTCCCAGATCCAGATATTTTTCTGACAGGGTGTATGAAATTTGAAGGAAGATGCATACGTGTTACAAATCATACAATCCATCCCAACTATCATCTAAAAATCTTTTTTCACAGGAAAAACCCTTGTCTCCAGTGGAGGGATTGGTCACTGGGATTGATGATCCCAGACAAATTCTGAGTAAAAGCTTTGAAAGACAGAAACAGGTGTCTTGTGCAGATTCTTTCCCTGGGTTAGGATCTGATAGTCCGCGACAGCTGGGTGGTCTTTCAGAGAGAGACATTCTCTCTCATTTAACAGAAAACCTTGAATTACATAAGTTCCGAGATTCCTATAAGTTCAAAGTGAATTTAATAAAGCGAATCTTTGAAGAAAAAATTAGGTATGGTCTTCAGTTAAATAAAGTGGATTTCTGGGTAAATTAATTTTATTGTTTGATAAATATGTTTATTCATATACAGTGAATCTATGCATATATATATATATATATATATATATATATATATATATTAAAGGTAGTGATAGTAAATCAAGGTCATATTTTCATCTAGTAAAATGATAGTTTAATGTTATAAATTAATAATTTGATCTCTGTATATGAATAATAATATTTAAAATAAAACAATAAGAGAAAGTAACAGATTTTAAGTGTTTCATTTTTATCATAAATATGATAATAATTTTATTCTTTTATTTCCCTCAGAATTTATCAGTAAAGCAGATAAGCAGATTGATGAAGTATTAACTTTTTATTTATACATTTGTTCTTGTCCTCAATCAGGTAACATATATTTTATTGGGTAAGGTTAAACGCGAAAGCACGATTAATTAATAATTATTATTTTCTCAGGTACCAATTGCCAGAGTATTATTGCTTTGACGTTTCTTTTATGAATATATATCTTTTTTAGAGTTATTAGGAATGTAATCTGAGCTTTGGAGTGTAGTAAAACTGCTTGCTGTTTTGGAATGGTGTTCTTTGCATTTACTAGAGCATGTGACTTGGTACTAAAGCTAATAATAAATGTTTGTTCCATGGTCATATGTACAGTATGTAATACATTGGAATTTGTTTTTTTTCGAGAAGTACTTCAAATTAGTAACATAATTTTTGAAATGCGCATAGAATATTGGAAAAAAAAGGGATATGTGTCTGTCAGTTTCTATGTAGAAGTATATGTTACAGACCCATGACAGTCTTGTGTGCATAGATGTGTCTATGAATGATTGATTGTCTGAGCAGCTGCTAAAGTCAAAGTACTTGGATCCAGAGAAAAAAAAAAAAAAAAGGGAATTTTTGTTTTAACTTCGAGGTTATAATATATGTATGTATACTATTAGATAATAAGTTATAGTACATAAGTATAAATGAAGGAATTTATACCGGATATATATATATTATTCTTAGACATATTTCTTTAATATAGAGATGTTAGGATCTTTTGTGTTAGTCACTTCTTTTACTGATACATAAATTGGTAATCATTTTTCTTTTCAAATATGGAAGTGATATTTATAATATGGTCTTGAAGATATACAACACAAATTTTAATTTAATTTAATCTAAACATATTAATTTTTATAATATCATATCTCATGATATTGAAAGGGAGAGGTTTGGTCTCAATCACACACATTTATATTTGATAATATATGTGTTTACAGGATACTTTAATAATTAATATTTCAAGTACAAAGGAAGAATTTGGAATAAAAAAATATATTTGAAGTATATCATAATGCATTTATATACTAAGAGAAGTGTATTATTTGCAAGGTTACATGACTTAATTATTTTTATTGGTTACTGATAGGTATGGAAATCCTATAAGATACTGGTAACATTAAGGTTATGTATTATTAAAGACATAGGTGTTATATACATAGAAGGCCTTATTTTTATTTCAATTTTTATTTTTATTCCAATTTTCATTTTTCCTTTTATTCCTATTTTTGATATTAATTATTATTTAATATTCACATTTTTAATCAAAATCTTAAATTCTACAATTTTTATTTTTTTCTTCAGATTTTAAATATCTCAATTGAGAAAACACTTCAATATTTAGTTCAGTAATATCTAATATAAGAATATTACTTTATTAAATATGAATCATATTAAAAGGGAAAAGTTCCATTTTTTGGAAGAAAAGATACTTCCTTCATCAATATATACAATTGTTTACTTTCTGGTAATACATTATTTTTATATTAGTATGTTAACACAATAAGGATGAAATATTACTTATAGTTACACATTTTCTTATAATAGGTTCTTTAATAAATAATAGACAAATCAAATGATTAAATTAGAGTAATAAAGAGGGAAGATCGAGGTACATCTAGGTTTACCTTCCTATATTTACAAATAATATATATTATATTTTTAATCAATAATAATTTATAATGGGTATTATTGTGTTTTGATGAAATCATCCAGTCTTTTCTAAAAGGTTATTTGCTTTGGTTTATAATTTTACAAATGATCTAACTAAAAAGCCACATTGTTGCCTTTCATATTTATAATATGATACATGTTATAGGTACACATTATATTATTTCATATTTTATATTATATTTTGATTACATTCAACACATTGCCACCTATGGGTTTGGAAGGGTAATGCACCAATGACAAACAGGTTATTACATGAAATACTATCGTCTATACCATTATGCAGTATTATTACATCATTCTAAGTATCAATTATATTAATACTTCTACGATAATAATAATGACATGGTATTATAGTATTAGAGTTATGATATGCTGTGACATTTATTAGTGATAGTTATTGCCATATTTGGTATTTAGATTAGGGAATGAAGTCTTCAATCAAGATTATAGAAGATAAAAAGACTTTATAATTTTCCTAAAGTTAAAAGGGATTCTGCAAAAAGGTCCAAAAGGTAACGTCTCAAATAAGACTGTGAAACATACAAAATACACTTACCGTGTTTACACCTCAGAAACACAATGATCTTATGGTTCGAGGATGGGCAATGACACATGGTCTGTGCATTAAGACCTCCCTAAAGTTACTAAGAAGAGCAATGACGTGTTAAAGTTAACCCCTGTCGTGCTGACCAAGAACGTCTTAACATCTGTTCCAGGATTTGACAACAGGCAGCATGAAGGATAAAAGGTGACTAATGTAAATTACACTGCACAGACATCAAAGACTTTTGCTATTCTTCTACACTCATGAACTGTGGTTTATCAACATTGGCTATGGACTTTGTAATAAAAAAATAAAGTTTATGGACTTTGATCTAACAATGATAAACGCAATATGGGACTGTAAATTGGTAACCATTCATTTTTATCAAAGGATTTATTTCTAAGAGACTGTGTTTATGCCGGATTACATCGGAGATAAGAAGACATCAACTCAGAGGACATCATATGGTGACCGGATTTGTTTTTTGCATTTCTTTTTAGGTCTAGCGAAGTATAGTTATATATTTTTATATGATTGATCAGTCACGGCCTATCATAACATGAATCCACATTATTATATTATTGAACTTACAACATGAATAATGCAAATTAATTATTATTCATCATTATTATTGATATTAATCCATTATCACCAAATAAGGAAATAAGATTTGTTATTTTAATGATGTATTAATTAATTTTCGGGGTTACTCCACCCGCTTCAAGGGGGGTTTGTAAAAACATTAAAATTAATACATCTAGTTATCAAATATTTCATAGTAAGACATATACGTTCACAGTTCTGTTTATGTTGGAGGGCATAGTTTATTAATTAAGTTTTTAAGGAATAAGTATTAAAATATCTATATTGAGTATACTTGAGTACTGACGTGGAAGGATATATATAAATCCTTCCCGAAGCTTCCAGAAGATTATGTCATATGGAACTATACAACTAAACCACCCTATATGGACTGAACAGCTGGTATATAATACACGATGGAGGGGGCTACTTGGTCGCTCCTCCACATTGCCTGCGGTCAGAAGACTCGAGGCTGCAAGATGAAGACACGCTAAGAGATGACACCCCCTGCCTTGCCATTCAGGACCCAAAGAGAGATGGGTAAAGATTTCCCATTGATCAGTATGGACTAAATGAACTCTTTTTTCCGTAAGCTGACAAAGTATATTGTTTTTCCTTTCTGTAACTGAACCCTGGCAACCATTTTTAAATAGATAAAATACATTTATTTTTTACATTTTTGAAGTTCTTTCTTTCATGCGCTTTTACGTATTTGAAGAAAAATATATTTAAGAGTATATTTTTTAACATTTGGTGAGCCACCCATTCGTGATTTTTTTTTATATACATTTTTTTTTTGTTGTTCCTTCACTTTGCATAAGGGGGGTCGAAGTATCTTAAGTATCTCAAGTATCTCCTGCAAAGGATCAGGAATCGACAATTTATAAAAAATCACGCAGAACCTAGGAAATACGTATAAGTCAAGTTGCATGAATGGTTTGTTTTTTTTTGAATGAACTTTAAAGTCTTTACAAAGCCACAGAAGTTAACTTTTGACGTATTTTTGAGCAAGAAAGATAAAGTCAGTCCATAAGAAGTATTGGACGTGCTG